>NW_012098210.1:416868-438714 GCF_000951045.1 Mandrillus leucophaeus
TTTGAAAAAAAACAATAAAATTGATAAGCCTGTAGCCAGGCTAAAAGAAAAAGAAAACATGAATTACTAATATTAGAAATGAAAGAGGGGATATCACTATAGATTTCAAGAACAATAAAAGTATAAGAAAGGAACTTTATGAATACCCTATGCTCACAAAGTTGATAATCCATATGAAATAGACAAATTCTTTGAAAGACACAATCTACCAAAACTCACATAAGAAGAAATAGACAATCTGAATAAACCTCTTTCTAATGACCTCTCACAACAGAAAGCATCAGGCCCAGATGGGTTTACCAGTGAATTCTACCAAATATTTAACGAAGAAATTATGCCAATTATTTACACTCACTTTGAGCATATAGAAGCAGAGTAAATGCTTCCTAACCCATTTCATGATGCCAGTATTAACCTAATATAAAAACCAGACAGACCCATATCTCTCAGGAGCATAGATGCAAAACTTGTCAAAAAATATTAACAAATTGAATCCGAAAATATGTATAAATTGATAACCAAATGAGATTGATCCCAGGTATTCAAGGCTGGTTCAACATTTGAAAATCAAAAAGCTAAAGAAAAATTATATAGCCATATCAAAAGATGCAGAAAAATATCTAACAAAATACAACACAAATTTCTGATACAAACTCTCAGCAAACTAGGAATAGAGATCAACTTCCTCAACTTGATAAAGAACACTTACAGAAAAACCTATAGCTAACATATTTAATGGTGAGAATCCTGAATCATTTCTTCTAAGATCAGAAACATGGCAAAGATGGCTTCTTTCATCATTCCTTTTCAAAATTGTGCTGGAAGTCCAAGCTAATTCAACAAGGCAAAAAAAGGAAATTAAAGGAATACAGATTGGGAAGGAGGAAAAAATAAAACTGCCTTTGTTCACAGATGACATAATTGCCTATGTGAAAAATCTGAAACAATTGACAACAATAACAAAAACTCCTAGAAATATTAAGTAATTGTAGTAAGGGTGCAGGATACAAAGTTAATATACAAAGTCAGCCCCTTTCCTATAAACCTGCAATAACTGGACAAGTGGAATTTGAAATTAAAAACACGTTACTATTGACATTAGCATACCCCAAAATGGAATACTTAAGTATAATTCAAACAAAATATGTGCATGATCTATATGAAGAAAACCATAAAATTTTGATGAAACATATTTTAAAAAATACTTAATAAATGGAGATGTATTTCATATTCAGAGATAAGAAAACTCAATATTGTCAAGATGTCAGTTCTCCCAACTTGATGTATAGAGTCAACACAATCCCAATAAAAATTCAAGCAGTTTATTTTGTGGATATCACCATATGCTTTTAAAGTTTAGACTGAAAGGCAAAAGGCACAGAATGGTCAACTCAATATTGAAGGAGAAGAAAAAGGATTGACACTACCCAACTTCAAGACTTACTATAAAGCAACAGTAAGTAAGACAGTGTGGTATTAGTGAAGAAATAGACAAGTTGATCAAAAGAACAGAATGGATAGCCCAGAAATAGACTCACATAAATATAGTCAGCTGATCTTTGACAAAGGAACAAAGGCAATACAAAGGAGAAAAGGTAGACTTTTCAACAAATGGTGCCAGGGTAACTGGGCATTCACATGCCAAAAAAAAAAAAAAAAAGAATTTAGATACAGACCCTTCACTAAAATGAACTAAAAAATGGATCACGTTCCTAACTGTAACACAAAACTATAAAATTCCTAGAAGATAGCATATGAGAAAGTCTAGATGACCCTAAGTGTGGCAGTGACTTTTTAGATGCAATACCAAAGGCACAATCCATGAAAGTAAAACTTAATAAGGTGAATTTATTACAATTAAAGACTGCTCTGCAAAAGATAATGTCAACATAATGAAAAGATAAGCCACAGGCTGGGAGGAAATATTTGCAAAAGACATAAATGATTTTAAAAAACTGTTTTCCAAAATATACAAAAAATTCTAAAAACATATGAAAACAAACAATCTGATTGAAAAATGGGCAAAAGACCTAAGAGACACCTTACCAGAGAAGACAGTATGCAGCTTGGCAAGTAAGCATATAAAAAGATGTTCAACATCATAAGTCATTAGGGAACTGCAAATTAAAACAACAGTGAAATACCACTACACGTCTATTAGAATGGCCAAAGTTCAAAACATTGACAACAGCAAATGCTGGTGAGGATGTGGAGCAACAGGAATTCTCATTCATTGCTCATGGGAATGCAAAATGGAATATCCACTTTGAAAGGTAGTTTGGCAGTTTCTTACAAAACCAAACACACTCTAACCATACAGTCCAGCAGTTGTGTTCCTTGGTATTTATCCAAATGAGTTGAAAGCTTATTTCCACACAAAAACCTGCACATGGATGTTTATAGCAGTTTTATTCATAATTTCCAAAACTTGGAAGCAATCAAGATGTCTTTCAGTAGGTGAGTGGATAAACTGTGCTTCATCCAGACAATGGAATGTTTAACAGCACTGAAAAATGAGCTATCCAGCCATGGAAAGACATAGAGGAAGCTTAAATGCATATTACTGAATGAAAGAAGCAGATTTGAAAAGGCTAAATATTGTATGATGCCAACTATGAGACATTCTGGGAAAGGCAAAACTATGGAGACAGGAAAAAGATGAATTGTTGTCAGGGGTTGGAAGAAAAGAGGCTAGGGCCAGGCACGGTAGTTCACGCTTGTATTCCCAGCACTTTGGGAGGCCGAGGCAGGTGGATCACGAGGTCAGGAGTTCGAGACCAGCCTGACCAACATGGTGAAACCCCGCCTCTATTAAAAATACAAAAATTAACACAGCATGGTGGCATGCAACTGTAATCCCAGCAACTCAGGAGGCCAAGGCAGGAGAAACACTTAAACCCGGGAGGCAGAGGTTGCAGTGAGCAGAGATCGTGCCACTGCATTCCAGACTGGGTGACAGAGTGAAAGAAAGAAAGAAAGAGAGAAAGAGAGAGGGGGAGAGGGGGAGAGGGAGGGAGGGAGGGAAGGAAGGAAAAGAAAGAAAGAAAAGAAAAGAAAGAGAAAGAAAGAAAGAAAGGAAAGAAAAAAGAAAGAAAAAGGAAAGAAAGAAAGAGAAAGAAAGAAAGAAAAAAAGAAAAGAAAGAAAGAAGGAAAGACAGCTCGCGCCACCTGGACTAGGTGGAGCATGCGGATTTTTAGGACAGTGAAACTATTCTGTACAATATTGCAGTGGTAGATGCATGTTATTATACATTCATAGAGTGTGCAACACCAAGGGGGTATATAGGAACTCCCTGTACTTTCTGTTCAATTTTACTGTGAACCTAAAACTACTCTAAAAAGTAGTTCAGTAGGGGTGTGTGTGTGTGTGTAAGTCCCTCTGGTAACCAGGCATGAAGGCATGCACCTGTAGTGCCGGCTACCAGGGAGGCTGAGGTGGGAGGACCACTTGAGCTCAGGAGTTCAAGGACAGCGTGGACAATACAGAGAGACCCTGTCTCTTGAAGAAACAAAGTCTCGGCACTTCCAGAGTCTGGTGCGGCCCACCGCGGGAGATGAGTGGTGAGTGGGGAGACTTTGTTCAGCGTCCCGGTCCTGCGACGTCGCCAACCCGGGAGGAGGCCGCTTCTCGGTTTCTCAAGGCCCCTGGGAGTCCGAGCCTGGGCAGGAGGCTGGCAGCAGCATGGGGACCTGGAGGGCAGGGGTGGTCTGCGGGGCAGCCATGGGACTCCCTCCCTGCCCCGCTGAGGCCACTCTGGAATTTGGGGGCCGTGGATTTGGGCCGCCGCTGGAGCTGCGTCCCTGTGTGGCCCATCAGAAGCCAGCCCCCCACCGTTCACCTAGGCCGGTACCCTGCTGAGCACCTATTACGTGCAGTGTTATTCTGGGTTCCTGGGATGCCACTGCATGAGACAGACACACAAACTCTCAGCCCAGAGGGGAGAAGTCCCTATTAATCTGGTATGATCCTCCTTCTGCCCGGCGCGTAATAACCCCATTGTTTCCAGACAACAGACCAACAACGTTCTTCACGTGCAGGCAGCCTGGCATGGCCTGGCATCTTCCAGGACACTCCCCTTGTCTCTGCTACAGCCTCTTTGGCCTTTTACTTCTTGAATGTGTGGTTCCTTGGGTAACGGTGCCCTCTTTGGTCTGGTTGATTTCCCTCCTTAGGATTTCTTGTATTAGGGCAATCCTTGCTAGTTTCTGTGGTACAATTTACCTCTTCATGAGTTTTTCGGACTACCACACACTGGTTCCTAGCACTTAGCACAGGTGTAACCTTATAGTTATTCGAGTGCAAGTTACACAAGAACAAGAATTTTCCCCCCTAATTTCTAGTACCAACTACATTGCTTGGCACAGAGTAAGGTTCAATAAATATTTGTTGGCTGAGAGGCAAATGTATTTGTAATTATCATGTGAGATACCTGGTGTAAGAAAAGGGAATACCTGCCTGGCAGATGTGACTTAATTTGCCTCCTCCAGGATATGGCTTTTTTTTTTTTTTTTTTTGCAGAGTCTTGCTCTGTCACCCAGGCTGGAGTGCAGTGGCGCAATCTACACTCACTGCAACGTCTGCCTCCAGGGTTCAAGCAATTCTCCTGTCTCAGCCTCCCCAGTAGCTGGGACTACAGGCGTGTGCCACCATGCCCGGCTAATTTTTCATATTTTTAGTAGAGATGGGGTTTCACCGTGTTGGCCAGGATGGTCTCGATCTCCTGACCTCGTGATCTGCCTGCCTCAGCCTCCCAAAGTGCTGGGATTACAGGCGTGAGCCACCGTGCCTGGCCAGGATATGGCTTTTAAGTTGAGATCTTCAGGGTGAGCAGGGCAGAAGGCTTCCTTGAAGCCAGGAGCTCAAGCACAACCTGGGCAAAATAGTGAGACTCTGTTTCTTCAAAAACATACAGTTTAGCAGGGCATGCTGGCATGCACCTGTAGTCCCAGCTACTTGGGAGGCTGAGGTGGGAGGATCCTTGAGCCTAGGAGTTTGAGGCTATAGTGAACGATGATCATGCCACTACATTCCAGGCTGGAAGACGGAGTGAGACCTGACCATATATGTGTACATATATTATTTTTACACAATTGGAGATTGAAATATAATCTATAATTGGGTTTTCATTTACTGTATTTGAATTTTTGCCTATGGTGCAAAATATTCGACAATATGGTTTTTAATATTTAATTTTTTTCCAACTTATACCAAATTGTTGGATATGAAATTTGCATCTTTTTGATACTAGAAATAACTCTGCAGTGAATGTTTATGAGCTGAAATCTCAGATAAACTCAAGTTGAGATTTTTAAAATTAAAAATTGTTTTTAAAATTTGGATACTTAAACAGTATATATGTACATAGTAAGAAAAAGAGTCACCTAAGATTGTGTGGTTAAAAAAGCTCCCTTGTCTAGGCGCGGTGGTTCATGCCTGTAAACCTAACACTTTCGGAGGCCGAGGCAGGCAGATCACCTGAGGTCAGGAGTTTGAGACCAGCCTGGTCAACATGGTGAAACCCCATATCTACCAAAAATATAAAAATTAGCTAGGCGTGGTGGCACATACCTGAAATCCCAGCTACTCAGGAGGCTGAGGCAGGAGAATCACTTGAACCTGGGAGGTGGAGGTTGCAGTGAGCCAAAATCACACCACTGCACTCCAGCCTGGGCAACAGTGAGATTCCGTCTCAAAAACAGAACAAAGCAAAACCTCCGTCTCTACTTAGACCCTCAGTCCCACTCTCCAGAGGTGACCAGTGGTAAGTTTTCTAAATGAGAGCAAATCATATGCACTGTTCTGAACCTGTCATCTGATTCTTAATAGTACAGATAGAAACATTTTTAGGTATTTCTGTGAAGGAAAAGTTGCAACAGTTTACACTCCTGCCAGCAGATAATGGGAGTCTGGTTCCTTGTACTTTCTCCAGTTTGAGGAATTCTCACTTTTTAAGTTCTCAATTTGATGGATAGAAAATTACATTTTATTGTTTTAATTTGCCATGTTTATTTACTAGGGAGTAAGAAACTTTTTAAATGCTTATTGGTTATTGATAGGTGTATCGATTACTTGCTATGGTTTAGATGTTTGTCCACTACAAACCTCTTGTTGAAATTTGATCCCTGGTATGGTTTGGCTGCATCCCCACCCAAAGCTCACCTTGAATTGTAATAACCCCCACATGTCAAGGGTGGGGTCAGGTGGAGAGAATTGAATCATGGGGTCAGTTTCCCCATACTGTTCTTGTGGTAGTGAATAAGTCTCGTGAGATCTGATGGTTTTATAAATGAGAGTTCCCCTGCACAAGCTCTCTTGCCTGCCGCCATGTAAGACATGATTTTGTGTCTCCTTTGCCTTTTGCCATGATTGTGAGTCCTCCCCACTCATGTGAAACTGTAAGTCCATTAAACCTCCTTTCCTTTATAAATTACCCAGTCTTGGGTATGTCTTTATTAGCAGTGTGAGAACAGACTAATACAATCCCCAATATTGGAGGTAGGGCCTAATGGAAGGTGTTTGGATCATGAGGGCTGATCCCTCATGAATAGATTAATACCCTCCCTGCGGAGGGCAGGGGGTGGGCATAGTAAGTGATTCCTTATTATTTTGGTTCTTACAAGAGCTGGTGGTTCAAAAGAGGCTGGCATCTCCCCTGTTCTCTCTGTTGCTTCCTTTCTTGCCATGTGATCTCTGCACACGCCAGCTCCCCTTCACCTTCTGCCATGAGTGGAAGCAGCCTGAGGCCCTCACCAGATGCAGATGCCTAGCCTTGAACTTTCCAGCCATCAGTCATGAGCAAAATAAACCTCTTTCTTTTTAAATTAAAAAAGTAAAAACAAAGTCTCTCTAGTAATATAAAATGATAAAACATAAAATTGAATCAGATGCAAAGTGTGCTGTGGACCCCTGACGTTTTTGCAACACAATCAAAACCCATTTCCTCTCTTTTGCCAGTAGGGGAAATGGGTTTAGTTAAACAAGGATGTGTTTTTGGAGGGGTCATTTGGAAAGGGAGGAGAATTGACGGGAGGAGAAAACGATGATCAGACCTCTGTGGGAGAGACAGTCACACAGATTTTAATACCTTTAACATGGGAGGTCACCATTCCCATCTACTCCTCATGTAGGCAGAGACATGGGGAGAGGCAGAGGAGAAATGCCCAGAACAGGAGGGAGTGGCCAGGAATTGGGCAAGTCAGTTGGCCCCTCCTGGACTCAGTTTTATCCCCTATAAACCAGAAGTAGCAATACTTACCTTGCACTCTTTTGTGGAGATTAAATAAGATAAAGTGTTTGTTATGTAATGATGCTGAATAAATAGTACTGATTGTCATATCTGATGCTTGGCAAACAACAGGAAATTGCTAAGCGTTGAATGAATCTTGCTGCACGTTGTCTGTCACTGATCTCTGGCTTTCCCAGGTGCTGTGGACCTACTGACACTTTTTCTTATCCGGTATTGTAGAATTTCTCTTGCCTCTCCAAGGCCAACCCCTACCTCTGGGATTCCTTTGGTCCCTCCCACTTGTTAATCCACAGAGCTGGCATCCTTATCATCAGCTATGGATCAGCCTATGCCTTGGTTTCACAGGAACAGTCTCGGGTTATACCTGTTGTCCTCATGTTTTGTTTGTTTGGGTATTTGTCCTTTTTGTTGTTGTTTTAACAGAGTATTATTGTCAATATTGCATTAAATGAAGCTGGGGTGGATTTAGTAAACCTCCACTTTGTACTTGCAGCTTCTGCCATGCTCTCACCTTACAGGCTGTGAGATATATG
This sequence comes from Mandrillus leucophaeus, assembly GCF_000951045.1. Taxonomy (NCBI): domain Eukaryota; kingdom Metazoa; phylum Chordata; class Mammalia; order Primates; family Cercopithecidae; genus Mandrillus; species Mandrillus leucophaeus. The sequence goes on from NW_012098210.1 coordinate 424,649, forward strand.
TGTAGTGAGCAAAATGCTTTTTTTTTAGCACTTGGTGACAGTGTAGCTAACCCTGCTTTTTGAGAACAGCATGAGGGGCACTCAGTGATAAAGCAAAGTGCAGTCTCATGCCAGCAGCCTAGGAAAAGCTTGATTAGCTGGAAATCAGAAGACACAGATTGCCAATCACAAGAACCATCAGCATCTACTTCAAAAGTTAATAGCTACATTAAGAAGATGGTGCTAAAAGATAATGATTAAAATGAGGGCTACAAAAGGTGAGGCTACATATTACTCTATGAAGCATGACTTCATTTAGATCAAAAGACGGTTCTTCTAAGTTAATTATACTCATTACTTTCTCCAAGTTTTTTTATGCACACATGAAAAGTGAAGCAACGGTTGTTAATGTGTTGGCTCCATTAAGAGAAGTCAACAGTTAAATGATGCCATCAGGGGATTCAAATAGAAAATCATGATTTAATTTTTTTCATTTAATTCATGAAATCAAAAGTCTTTTGGAAATTCACTCTGGTAGTTTAAGCATTTGACATTTTTGTGATTAATATTGAATTCAGTTGACAAGTGCAACACTGAAGGTAAAATTACTTATATTGGTAAAAATAATGTTCTTACTAAATTAAGAAACCTGTGATGAGAAATGCATTTGGACTTGGTTGTTGCATGTGCCTGATTTATAACTGCATCCAAATAAGCTGCACCATTCCACCACTTGAAATAGAAGGTACAGTTGTCGTAATTTACAAAGATTTTATACAGTTAGATTAACTGAGCTAAAAAAAAATTATGACAGAGCTGAACACGAAAGGATATTTCCTAATGGCAGTACATGTTTTTGTCCCCTTTTCCAATTACAAAACAACTTCACATTTTATGTTATAAATATAGTCATTTGCTGAGAACACTAAGCCTAAGAGAATGGGTATTTTGATACAAACTCTGAACAGAACACCACCCCTGCTACTTCCCTGCACAATGATTATGTTTAATGAATAGCTCATCATCCTGTACACAAGCTATTTCATTCATGAGAACTGACGCTACTTAAAAACATCGGTAACTTCCAAATTCCCCAGAAGAGGCCTTATATATAGGCAATGTATAGGATATTTATTAAATTGGTGTCATATATACTTAAAATTACATATCTAAGAAAAGAAATTTGAGAAATTAAAATGCACTTGTGCATTTTTTTCCTGCAACCAGTGTTAAATTCAGCTCTCTTTACCTGTGGAATGCAAAACAAGACACCCAAGAACCTCACTGTTGTGAAGTTACAAATTGCTGTATGTAAGAAACAGTTTCTTTGAAGGAAAATGCGCTTATTTTTAAGTTAGTATCACACCATGTATAACCTAAAGTTAGAAAAGTCACTTATTTGAAGGCACAATCCTATTCCAGCTCACATACAAATCAAAATCTTACAGACTTCACCTGGCAAGAAAAAGGAGTTCACTGGTCTATCCTGTGGTTCCAGAGCCTGTGTCACAGTCACACCCAGGCCTCCTTGAGCAGTGTCTAGTTCTATCAGACAGAAAGTTCTATTCTTTCATTTTCTCTTTCTTTCTCTTTCTTTCTTTGTCTTTCTCTTTCCTTTCCTTCTCTCTTTCCTTCTTTCTTTTTCCCTTTCTCTTTCCCTTCCTTCCTTCATTTTCTTTCTTTCTTTCCCTCCCTCCCTCTCTCTTTTCTGTCTCTTTCTTTCTTCTTTCTTTCTTTCCTTCTCTTTCTCTTTCTTTCCCTTCCTTCCTTCCTTCCTTTTTTCTCTGTCTTTCCTTCCTTTCTTCCTTCCTTCCTTCCCACCTTTCTTTTTTTTCTCCCTCCCTCACTTCCTTTCTTCCTATTATATTCACCATGTGAAAAGATTCTGCAGTCTCCTCAGGGCTGTCTTTATTTTATCTGAAAAGGCAAATGACTTCACTTTCTAAAGTAGCATCAGCAACCATTCTTTTGTGGCAGGAGGAACAGGAATTGAAGACCCAGCAGAAAGCAGAAGTCAGCTGCTATAGACAGCTTTGACATAGCTTAAGCTAAAGACTTTGAACAAGAATAAAACAAAATACATAAGCCCTCCAACATGTCAGAAGAAGATAGATTTCTAGAAAAAGTAAGGGCAACTTTCCTTTCATCTGCTTAAGGAAAAAAAATAAGAGTGGGTTGGGGCCGTGACTGGCTTCATCAAGCCAGTAAAAGACAATGAAGGTACGTACATAAAATACTCTATGATGTTACTTTACTTCAAAATAGTAGATTTCCTCAGGCCACTGAAAAATGGTAGTAACCTATAAATGTATACATTTGAAAAAAAAAAAGTTTAAGTCCAAGGTAATGACTAATCTCTGAGTCTGTGCCTATAAAGAGAAGCAATTATTATACAAAAGAAGATATTAGAGAAGGAAAATGGAAAAACTTAAGTGGAAATGTATACACAAGTGCTCCCCATTCTGGTCTCATGCTTCTAAGAAGCCTTTTCCCTGAAAGCCTTCCAAACTAGTTCTGCTTGGGCAAGATGTATGCCTAAATTCTTTTTCTTCTATCAGTTGTCTTTTATCAGTTTCTTTTCTTTTTTCAGTTGACAAGAACATAATGTTGAGTTCAAATGATAACCAAACCTTGGATCTGATTAGCTTTTACTCCATTCTCACTTGCAAAAATCATGAACTAAGCTGTATTTTGCCCTTCACTGGGATATTTGTAACGACATGGATCAGACTCCTTGAAGTGACTGGGATGTGGCCAGACATCACAGAAAACTGTGCTGGCTGATGGAGACTCTCAGTATTTATAGGAGAGTCATGTGTAATGACATGGAACTTCTACAAATGAATTCTGAACTTCCCACCACTGGAGGAAGTGCAGCTGCCCCCACTGCAGCCCTGCCTCTTTCTTTGTTTTGCTTCCTTAGGCCATTGGAGCTACAGCTTCTAGTACAAACCCTTCTGCTCTCCCAAACCCTTGGCATAAGTGTCAAAATCTCTGAAGTGTTGTCTGAACATTCTCTTGCTTGGTTTCAGGTGCTTCCCCCTTACTCCTAACCCTGAGGATGTTAGGAAAATTGCTACAGCCCTTAACAACTCCTTCCAAAGATCTTTCCTTTCCCTGCTTCTCTGTACTTTTCAACTACTTATGTAGGTTGGAGGTGGGTGGTTGCTAATGCAGGCACAACTTGTTTTTGCAGCCTCCTCCCATGTTCTGCTTAAGTGGTCTAAGGTCCTGGAGCTATTTGCCATGGGCTCAACTGTCCTTGACCTTCTCAACTTGTGAAGACAATAGAAATACTTGCTTCTAACAAAATTTCATTATTCGCATAGCAACTTATCTTCTTGAGGAAATATTCAAGAAACCAGACTCCTGTCCTTAGAAACATGTGCCACCTTCATGAATGCATGTCTGAAGGTCCTCATTATTCTTCCTTCTTGAGATGGGGGAGACCCTTATTATTCATTCGCAATCCTGTTGGAAGTGCAGGGAGCCTTTCCTTTAGAAAATATGCTATTTATCTAAAGGTGGAGCTTTGAAGAACAGAGAAGGTTTTTAAGCATCACACTCAGAAACAGAAGTATTATGAGAGACAATAGGGTTTCCAATTACAGCCCTAAAACTCAACATATTCAAAATTAAACTCCTGATCTCCCCATTCAAAGGTGCTCCATGTGCTGCTTTTTCTAACACACTTGACGGCAATGTATTATTCCAGTCTCTTTGGCTCAAAATCTTGGGAACATCCCTGACTTCTCTGTCTCTCTCACTCTATAGATTAGCAAATCCTATGAGCTCTATATTAAAAATACATCCAGGGAAATTCAGCTTCTGCTTAGGATGATAAAATTCAGAAAGAGTGTCATCTCCACTCTTACAACAAAAATTTAAAGTTGTATAATCTACAAAATAAAATCTTTTGTTGAACTGATCACAGAGCTGAAGTTGCAGGACAATTGGCTAATCTGAAATCTAAAGGAAAACAGATGCCTCCAGGAAGACGTGAGCCTTGAGCAAATGCCTCCCTGGGGCAGAGGCTGGACACCGAATAAACTGGTAAGAAAAATTCAAAGTTTTTTTGCCAAATTGCTAAAGTGACTATGTGTGGGCTAACATGAGAATATAGAACCCCAGAGAGCCATGGACATAAAAGAAATTTACATGTACATGCAGGCTCTTCTCCACAGACTTTACTGGATTCTCAGAAAGGTTGAATCAGGATGAGAGTTCAGAGAAAGGTTCCTTCATGGTACAGACCTAGGGGACGTGGGCAACAGCTACTGTTGGAAAAAGCCCAAAGCCCCACCCAGACCCTTCACATCTGTCTCCCATATGGAACAAAACATTAAGCAGCTGGAAAGAACAGCAAATCTGCTTTTCCTCAGATAAAGGAGCAGAAAGAAAATCCTTTTGTACCACTGGGGAAAGGATAAAAAAATGTCCTGGGCCTAAACCATTAGAGATCTCCTACTGAGATGCCCAAGGGAAGGACCACTGAGAGGTCTCCACTTCTGCAACCCTGGACCATAGTGACTAAGACTGTGACTGAATCATAACAACAGAGCTCCCTGTGCACACACACCCTGCCCCAACCAGGTTAACAGGTCCTGAGTAATAAGTAACAGCAGTCTACTACTGATAAAGGGGAGATACAAAGAAGGACAAAGGGGAGATGCAAAGGAAAGACCTAAAGCAGAGGGTAAAGCACCCATTGAGAAAAATCTCCTGCAAACAAGTCCATCCAGAACACAAGGTAACAGAGGAATTAGAAGCCTGGGTGCATTGAAAGTAAATGCAGCATTAACAGTACCCAAACTTAGGGTACTGTTCATCTAATAACTAGATTGACTCAAACTCATACAAAAACTACCTAGTAAGGGATAATTGGCAGGCCATATGCAGAAGATTGAAACTGGACCTCTTCCTTACATTACATACAAAAATCAACTTAAGATGTATTAAAGACGTAAATGTAAAATCTAAAACTATAAACTATAAAAACCCTGGAAGATAACCTAGAAAATACCATTCTGGATATAGGGCCTGGTAAATATTTCATCATGAAGACTCCAAAAGAAACTATAACAAAAATAAAAATTGACAAATGGAACCTAATTAAACTAAAGAGCTTTTGCACAGCAAAAGAGACTATCAAGAGAGTAAACAGACAACTTACAGAATGGGAGAAAATATTAGCACACTATGCATCTGACAAAGGCCTAATATCAAGGATCTACAAAAACTTTAACAAATTAACAAGCAAAAAACAAACAACCCTATGAAAATGTAGGCAAAGGACATGGACAGACAATTTTCAGAAGAAGGTATACACATAGTCAACAAGCATATGAAAAAATACTCATCGTCACTAAACATTAGAGAAATGCAAATCAAAACCACAATGAGATACCATCTCACATCAATCAGATATTGATAAATCAGCTATTAAAAAGGTTAAAAAAAATAGATGCTAGGAAGGTTGTGGAGAAAAGGGAATACTTATATGCTGCTAGTGGGAATTAGTTCAGCCATTATGGAAAGTAGTCTGGCAATTTCTCAAAGAACTTAAAATTGAATTAGCATTTGACCCAGCAATCTCATTATTGGGTATATCCAAAGGAATACTTAACTATGAAGCAATAGTAACCAGGAAAATTCAGTACTGATAAAAATAGACGTACTCATCAATGGAGTATAATTGAGAGTCAAGAAACAAATCCACACATCTGTGGTCAACTGAGTTTCAACAAGCATGCTAGGACCATTCGATGATGAAAGAATAGTCTCTTCAACATGATTCTGGGACAATTGGATAGCCACATACATATACAATATAAATAATTTAACTCAAAGTGGATCAAAGATTTAAATGCAAGAGCTAAAACTATAAATCTTTTAAAAGAAAATGTAGGGATAAATCTTCATGAACTTGGATAATAAAGTAAAAAAAATACCTCACAGAATGGGAGAAAATATTCCAAATTATAATATCTGAGAAGGAACTGGTATGGACGATTGATAGATAGATAGATAGATAGATAGATAGATAGATAGATAGATAATCATTTACAACTCAGTAATAAAAATACAAATAACTCAATTTTCAAAAAGAGAAAGTAAGTAGATATTTCTACAAAAACATATGAAAAGAGCCTCCATGTCATGAATAATCAGGAAAATGCAAATAAAACCACAATGAGATACCCTTATATGGTAGTGGAAACTTAAAATGGTATTTTTACTTTGGAAAATAATCTGGCAGTTCCTCAGGTGTTTAAACATAGAATTACCATATGATCCAGCAATTACACTCCTAGAGAATACCCAAGAGAAATAAAAATAAATGTGTCTGCACAAAAGCCTTTCGGTTATTTAGCAGTGTATTATTTATTCTCAAATTTCTTGTGATCTAGATACACACACACACACACACACACACACAAATGAGTATGTGAGATACAGCTAAAGAAATGCTGAGAGGGAAATTTCAATCTCTAAATTCTTACATTAAGAAAAAAGATTTCAAATCAATAATCGAAGCTCACACCTTTAAAAGCTAGAAAGAGGCTGGGCACGGTGGCTCACACTTGTAATCTTAGCACTTTTGGAGGTGGGCAGATCATTTGAGATCAGGAGTTTGAGACCAGCCTGGCCAACATGGTGAAGCCTCATCTCTACTAAAAATACAAAAATTAGCTGCGCGTGGTGGTGGGTGCCTGTAGTCCCAGCTACTTGGGAGGCTGAGACAGGAGAATCACTTGAATCCAGGAAGCAGAGGTTGCAGTGAGCTGAGATCATGCCACTGCACTGCAGCCTAGGTGACAGAGCAAGACTCCGTGTCAAAAAAATAAAATAAAATAAAAACCTAGGAAAAAATAGCAAAATAAACCCCAAACGAGCAGAATGAGGATGCATGGCTGATTCTATGTTTGAAAATCTGTCAGTATAGTTCATTGCAATAACAGGCTAAAGAAGAAAAATCAGATGACTCTATTAAGTTATTAGAAAAAACATTTGACAAAATTCTACACCCTTTCATGATTAAAAACTTAGAAAGCTAGATATTATGGAGGAACTTTCTCAACGTGATAAATAACATCTACCAAGGAGACATCATGGCTGACTAGAGATGCCCAACACTCACCTCTTTTACAAAGAAAGATCAAAACAGAGAATGGACAACCACATATTGAATAGAGTGTCTAAGAGAAAATATTGGAATTCATCAGAGAAGTGACAGGAACCCTCTGAGGCACTGAAGGAAAGGGAAGAGAGCAGTTGGCCTGGCTGGGATCAGCTCAGTTCCAGGAAGAACTCCCCATTGTGGGAAAATGGTAAGCAAGAGATTCACGGTGATGCACATTCTTACCGTGGACGCCTATAATGTTAGCCACAGGAGAACCTCTTGGCCCTTACAGGCCATAAGCCTAGTATGGGAGCTGCCTGGAGTTCATGTGACTACATTGTTTCAGGGAGAAAATTCACACTGGATCTCACTCACCTCTCAAGACCCAAGCTGCTTAAGGGAATTCTACATTTGGAAGTTAAAGGAAGATGTCTACCATCATGAAAACACACAAAAGTATAAACATCACTGGTAGAGCAGATAAATGAAAAAACAAAAGAGAGAAATAAAATGTTGTCACTACAGAAAACCACCAAATCACAAAAGTAACCAATAAGGAAGAAAAAACAAAGGATGTACAAGTCAATCAAAAACTAATAAGAAAATGACAGGAGTACATCCTCACCTATCAATAACAACCTTGAATGTAAACAGTTTACATATCCAGTTAAAAGACACAGACTAGCTGAATGGATAAAAAAGATAAGACACAACTACAGGCTGCTTACAAGAAATTCACTTCACCTGTAAAGACACATAGATTGAAACTGATGGGATGAAAAAAGATATTTTACACAAATAGAAACCAAAAGCAGGTAGGAGTAGCTCTATTTATATTAGGCAAAATAGACTTTAAGTCAAAAAACATAAAAAGAGGTAAAATGGTCATGGTACTGGTATAAAAATAAACACATAGACCAATGTAACAGAATAGAGACCCCAGAAATAAAGCCAAATACTTACAGCCAACTGATCTTTGACATAGCAAACAAAAACACATAAGTAGAGAAAGGATACCCTATTCAACATATGGTGCTGGGATAATTGGCAAGCCATATGTAGGGGAGTGAGACTGGATCCTCAAATGAAAAAGGAGACATTACAACTGATACCACAGAAATACAAAGGATCATCATAGACTATTATGAACAATTATATGCTAACAAATTGGAAACCTAGAGGAAATAGATAAATGCCTGGACATATACAACACACCAAGATTGAACCAGAAAGGAACAGAAAATCTGAACATACCAGTAACAAGTAACAAGATTGAACCAGTAATAAAAAACTCTCCCAACAAAGAAAAGCCCAGGACCAAACAGCTTTACTGCTAAATCCTACCAAACTCATAACAAACTAACATTAATTCTTCATAAACTGCTCAAAAAAATTGAAAGGGGAATTTTTCCTAACTCGTTCTATGAGACCAGCATTACCCTGATACCAAAACCAGACAAGGAAACAACAAAAAAGAAAACTACAGGCAAGGCAATATCCCTGATTAACATAGATGCAAAAATCCTCAGCAAAATACTAGTAAGCCAATCCAATAACACATCAAAAAGATAATACATCTTGATCAAATAAAATTTATCCTAGGGATGCAAGGATGGTTCAACACACACAAATCAATAAATGTGATACATCACAGCAGCAGAATGAAAGACAGAAAACATGTGATCATCTCAATAGATGCAGAAAAAAGGATTTAATAAAATTCAGTATCCCTTCAAAATAAAAGCTGACTCTCAACAAATTAGGCACAGAAAGAACATATCTCAACATAATAAAGACCATATATAACAAATCCACAGCTACTGAATGGAGAAAACCAAGAGCCTTTCTTTCTCTATGCACTGGAACAAGGCAAAGATGCCCACTTTGACCACTTCTATTCAGTATAGTAGTGGAAGTCCTAATCAGAATGATCAAGAAGAAGAAAGAAATAAACGATCCAAACTGGAAAAGAAAAAGTCAAATTGTCCCTCTTTGCAGATGACATGATCTTATATATAGAAAAAAACTAGAGACTCCACCAAAAAATCTCTTAGAACTAATAAACAAATTCAGTAAAGTCACAGGATGCAAAATCAACATTAAAATTAGTAGTATTTTATACATCAACAATAAATAGCTGAAGAACACATTTAAAAAGCAATCCCATTTTCAATAGCTATAAAAATAAAATAAAATATCTAGGAATACATTTAACCAAGGAGGTGAAAGACCTCCACAATAAAAACTACAAAATACTGATGAAAGAAATTTAAGAGAACACAAAATAGTGGAAGAACATCCCATGCTCATGGATTGTAAGAACTGATATTGTTAAAATGATCATACTACCCAAAACAATCCACAGATTCAATGCAATGCCTATCAAAATACCAATGACATTCTTCGCAGACATAGAAAAAAAAATCCTAAAATTTGTATGAAACCACAAAAGATCCCACATAGCCAAAGCAATGCTAAGCAAAAAATCAAAGCTAGAGATATCACACTACCTTACTTCAAAACATACTATAAAGCTGCAGTTACCAAGACAGCATGGTACTGGCATATAGACACATAAGCTAATGAAACAGAATAGAAAACCCAGAGACAAATCTGTGCATTCATCTGACATTCAACAAAGGCACCTAAAACATATATCAGAGAAAGGATATCTTCTCAATAAATGGTGCCAGAATAATTGGATATCCATATGCTGAAGAATGAAACTAGACCTTTGTCTCTTACCATACACAACAATCAACTGAAAATGGATTAAAGACTTAAATGTAAGACCTGAAGCTGCAAAACTACTAGAAGAAAATATAGAGGAACTGCTTCAGGGCATTGTTATAGCCATAGATTTTATGGCTAAGACTTCAAAAGCACAGGCAACAAGGCAACAAAACAGACAAATAGGACTATATCAAACTAAAAAACTACTGCACAGCAAAGAAAACAATCAGCAGAGTGAGGAGACAACTTGCAGAATGGGAGAAAAGTTTGCAAACTATTCACCCAACAAGGGACTGATATTCAGAATACACAAAGAACTCAAACAACTTAATCAAAAAACAAATAACCGAATTTAAAAGTGGGCAAATTATCTAACTAGACATTTCTCAAAAGAAGGCATACAAATAAATGGGCAACAAATATAGGAAAAGATGTTCAACATCACTGATCATGAGGAAATGCAAGTCAAAACCACAATGAGATTATCTCCCCCCAGCTAAGATTGGTTATTATCAAAAAGACAAAAAATAACAAATGCTAGCAAGGATGTGAAGAAAAGGAAATTCTTATACACTGTTGGTGGGAATGTAAAGTAGTAGAACCATTATTGAAAGTAGTATAAAGACTTCTGTAAAAACTAAAAATAGAACTACCATACAATCCAGGAATCCTACTACTGGGTATTTATCCAAAGGAAAGGAAATCAGTTTCTCAAAGGGATGCTCATGTTTATTGCAGCACTATTCACTATTGTAAAGGCGTGGAATCAACCTAAATATCCATCAACAGATGAATGAATTAAAAAATATGGTATTATATGCACAATAGAATACTACTCAGCCATTAAAAAAAAAAAAAAAGAAAGAAATCCTGTCATTTGTAGCAACATAGATGAGCCTGGAGGACATTGTTAAGTAAAATAAGTCAGGCACAGAAAGACAAATACCACATGTCCTTACTTATATGTGGGAGCTTAAAAAAAAAAAAGGAGCTCATAGAAGTAGAGAGTTACAGTTATCAGAGGCTGGAAGGGCAGAGGGGTAGGGAGGATACAGAGAAGTTTGTGAATGGTTACAAATTTCAGCTAGATATGAAAAATGAGTTCTGATGTTCCGCAGCACTGTAGGGTGCATATGGTAAACTATAAGTTATTGCATTTTTAAAAAGCTAGTAGAAGGAATTTTGAATGTTCCCAACACACAGAAATGATAAATGTTTGAAATGCTGGATATCCTAATTACCCTAATTTGATCATTATACTTCGTATGCATATTTCAAAATATCACTCTGTGCACCATAAATATATATAATTATTATGTGTCAACTAAAATTTTTTTAAAGAAAGAACATCTACAAAAACAAAATGCTACAGCTAACATACTTAATGATGAAAGATTGAAGTCTTTCTCCCTAGGTAGGATAGAGACAAGAATGTTTTCTCTCATCACTCTTTTTTTAAAAGCGAAAATAAACAAAATGCTAATGATTGTTTAAAGGATAATACTTAAATATTCACAAAGTTAAAATTTAATATATCTTGACCAGGGTTTTCTATATATTACATTACTATGATGACTCTGATTTTACCTTTCGTAGAGCAGTTGCTCAGATAAAAGAACTTATAACAGTCTCCAGGACTTGCATTGCCTTCTCAGGCCACTGTCCCCTGGCAGATCAAAGCACTGAAATGAAGAAGCAGTGTCCTCACCCCTTTCTCCTCCTCATCTCTCTCTCTTGCCCCTTTTGTTTTTACTTTGAGCATTTCTGAATACTAAATGCAAAATTAAGTTTGAATATAAACCAAAAGAGCCAGATGACCACCCCAATTCAAGATTGCATTTCATTCCAGGAGACCTGGCACAGAAAGGATTACGCTTCATCTACAGGGATACTGTGACAGAAATCAAAGATCATACATAAATGTTATTTGCAGGCTCTGAGCAAAGACAAACCTAGTACAAATTAATCTGCAAGTGAGGAAATTTGAACCAGGTGGTCTGTTATGTCCCATCTAGCCTGGCAAGCCAGCGTGAAAGCTCAGTTCTTCCACCCTGAAAGGACTTACCCTCCCTGCTAAGGTGGATGCAGAAAGGAAAGACCATCATACTGTGGCACCAACCTTCTAATATAAAAAAGAACTATGTTGGGGTTAAAGTACATCAACAAAGTACAAATTTTTACCGTACTTATGGGATAAATTAATTCTCAATAGTTTGAAATTTATGTACGCTCTAAAACTGTGGCAAACTACGGGTCTTAAACACATATACCAAAGACTTTCCTGTGGGTATAGAAAACCTGAGTAAGCCAACTGAATTACTTGAAATCCTGAGAGGCCATACATAACCTTCTGCATCCATTATGCCTCCCTATTATACATTCTTTTCCAGGTCACTTGAACAAGGGCATTTCTTAGCTCAGAGGGTCTAAAACACCTTAAAAAAAAAAAAAGCCTCCAGAAATTATGATTCAAGGATTTGAAACTCTAATGTTACAGGCAAATCTCACTTTTATAAAATATAAAATGCTGTGTTTCTTTCACTCCTAATAGCTCGTCAAGGGAAGTCACTACTAAACTGCATTCCTGCAGCCTTTCCAGCTAGTTGGATACTGCTCGTTTCATCTCCACCGAACACCATACAGGAGTGATAAGTTCCATGTCTTGCAATTCTGCCACTTCACTGATTCCAGGGTTAGAGCGATCTACAATTTGACACCAGGATGATTATCCTGTTATGCCTTCATTATTGGGAGTGTTGCTGTAACCTGTTGCTTTGTTTTTTGTTTGTTTGTTTGTGTTTTGGAAAGGAACAAGACTTTCCAGATTCCATCTTCTTGGCCAACTCTTCTGTTGATGTCATATCAGTCTTAGCAACTAAAAAGTCAGAGGTAATTCCTTCCATGGTTTTGTTTGGATCTTGCAAAATATTAAGAACAACTTCCTGTAACACTTGTGTTGGTATTGCCCCCTTTTTAATGGCCTTTTCATATAGCCCAATAGCATTGTAGGTGCCTCTACTGGCTAACAACTTTGCTTTGTAGAACCAGAATTTAGCAGTTCTTTGACCTCAGGAATACTGGACAATATGGCAAATATTTCATTAAAAACCACACCCCTTTCAATGAGCACATATTCTGTCAGAGTGTTATTAGTTTTATTGAGCAGTTGAAGCTGTTCTTTCTTTTCTTCCTCTTCTTTTTCAATGCTCTTCTAGCATATTTATTTTCTCTATTATTTTTCTTTCTGTTTTACGTGTTATAGGAGACCACTAACAGATTTTCCCCTTTGATTTCTGTTATTCTTCCAGTTGTTTCTTTTGATCCTCTGCTATTGTCTTCTTTTCAGTATTTGGATTCATTTGGGTCCCTTTTGAGACTCCTTTTCGCTTCATGATTGTGTCACCAGCTTGAGTTTGGGGAGCTCTCTTGTTTAGAAAATGGAAGAGCCTTTTTCAACTGGAAGTCCAACGCCTGTGCTTTGTGTTGTAAGCTGTTGTGGCATTTGTCCCCATTAGTTCCATTTGCTCTTATGCCATGAATGCTGAGAATGACTGAATTTAAGCTGCCAACTGTCAAACTAGGCCTCTGGCTTGTGGCTTTTGATTTTTGCAGTGCACATGACCAAGGCCCAAAACAAGGTTGAATGGACTGCTGATTTTGCATAATGTTTAAATGTCTGTTACTATATCCTCCCTGAAACAAACTGGAGTATGTCTTGTTTTTGATATGTTTTACTTCCTGTTCACTAACTTATCCATGGTTTTTAATAATTAACCCTATTAACCTTTGTACCCTCGACCATTAATTTTTTATTTTATTATTTTTTTTTTAATGCTTGAGTCCTACTAAGGGTCTGAACAAAGACAAAGGAACTGTTTTGGGGTCTTTTCTCCCAGTCTTGCAAGATCTCCTTGAGCGAGTTGCTATGGCTTTACTGATAGAAACTTGACTTGTGTTTCTCTAACAAATTGTTTATTAACTCTGTCTTTCATGGCAGCACTAGTCACTCAATATCTGCCCACGGCTTGTTTAGGAACCAAATTGCTCTTGGTTCAATTATGAAAGTTATTCTTTAACTTCTTTATGGTACATAATTGAGAATCTGGCTTCCTCTCAGGGTCTGACAAGGTATGAGGCAAATTCTCTTCATTAATCTCTTTCAGAAAGCTAACCAAAGATTAATTTTCAGTGCAGGTATTTCCTATGGAGTCTGTACACTTAGCATTCCTTG
>NW_012098210.1:439514-443878 GCF_000951045.1 Mandrillus leucophaeus
CTATAAAGACACATGCACACGTATGTTTATTGAAGTTCCTTTTGACTTTCTCTGATGTTCGGTGGCAGCAGTGGTAGTGACAGGCCCCGGCCTCACCATGACTTCTCAGTCACAGTGTTTCTTCCTCTCTCATCACTTTTATTGAGTATAGCACTGGAAGTCCTAGCCAGGGCAGTAAGGCTAGAAAAGGAAATAAAGGGCATACATATCAGAAAGAAAGAAATAAAACTGTCTCTATTTGTAGATGGCATAATAGCCTTCATGGGAAATTCTACAGAATCTACAGAAGAGACTCTTAGAACTGATAAATGAGTTCGGAATGGTGACAGACTACATGATCAACATGCAAAAAGTTAACTTTAATTCTTTTTTTTCAGATGGAGTTTTGCTCTGTCACCCAGGTTGGAGTGCAGTGGTACGATCTTGGCTCACCACAACCTCCGACTCCTGGGTTCAAGCGATTCTCCAGCCTCAGTCTCCCGAGTAACTGGGACTACGGGTGCATGCCACCATGCCCAACTTATTTTTGTATTTTTAGCAGAGACGGGGTTTCACCATGTTGGCCAGGCTGGTCTCAATCTCCTGACCTCAGGTAATCCAGCCGCCTTGGCCTCCCAAAGTTCTTGGATTATAGGCATGAGCCACCACGCCCAGCCAAGTTAACTTTAATTCTATATACTAGCAATAAACCCATGAAAACCAAAATTTAAAATATAATACCATTTAAATTGCTCAAAAATGAAATAGGTACAAATTTAACAAAACACGTATAAGACTTGCATGCTGAAAATTGCAAACACTGATGAAAGAAATCAAAGAAGATTCAAATAAAGAGGAATGTATTAGTCAGCATTCTCCAGAGAAACAGAACCAATAGGATATATATATATCAATAGATGGATGAGATGTGATTTATATATATCTATTGATATGTATATCAATAGATGGATGAGGTGGGATTTACTATGGGAATTGACTCATGTGAGATCATGGAGGCCAAGAGGTTCCACGATATGCTGTCTGCAAGTTGGAGAACCTGAGAAGCTGGTGGAGTGGCTCAGCCCGCATTTGAGAACCAGGAGAGCTGCTGGCATATCTGTCCGTCAGAGGCTGAAGGCCTCAGACTCTACAGAGGTAGAGATTGGGACTGGGGAATCTCATAGCACTTGTATAAGTCTTGGAGTCCAGTGGCCAGATAACCTGGAGTTCTGATATCCAAGGGCAGAAGATTGGTGTCCCAGCTCCAGAAGAAAGAGCGAATTCACCTTTCCTCTGCCTTTTTGTTCTATCCAAGCTCTTAACTGATTGAATGTTGCCCATCCTCACTAGAAGAGGGCAGATCTTCCTTACTCAGTCCACTGATTCCAACACCAGTCTCTTCCAGAAGCATCCTCAGAGACACACCCAGAAATAAAGTTTTGCCAGCTATCTGGCTATCCCTTAACTCATCAAGTTGACACCTAAAATTAACCATCACAGGGAGACATGCTGTATCCATGGACTGGGAGCCTCAGCATAATACAAATGTCAATTATATCCAAACTGATATATAGGTTTAACACAATTTCTATCAGATTTCTAGACATATTTTTGTAAATATACATAAGACTATTTTTAAATTTATATGAACAAAGGGTAAAAAAGAGAACTAAAAAAGTCAAAACAGAATAAAATGGAAGGAATCAATGTACCTGATTTTAAGACATGACAAAGATGTAGTAATCAAAACTTTGTGATATTGGTGGAGGAACAGACACATAGATCAATAGTACAGAATAGAAAACCTGGAAACAGCCCCATACAAGTACAGACAGTTGATTTTTCAAAGTGGCAAAAACAGTTCAATGGAGGAAAGATTGATTCCGCAAGTGAAAAAGTCTTTTCAACAAAAGGTGCTGGATATCCATAAACAAAAAATGAACCTCAACCTAAACCTCATACCATACCTTACACAAAAATCATCTCAAAATAGATCATAGGTTCAAAGATAAAACATAAAACTACAAAACATTTAGGAGAAAATCTTCAGGATCTAGGGCTTGATGACAGATTCTTTTTTTTTTTTTTTTTTGGATGGAGTCTCGCTCTTTTGCCCAGGCTGGAGTGCAGTGGCACTATCTCAGCTCACTGCAACCTCCACCTCCCGGGTTCAAGCAATTCTCCTGCCTCAGTCTTCTGAGTAGCTGGAATTACAGGCGCCCACCGCCACGCCAAGCTAATTTTTGTATTTTTAGTAGAGATGCGGTTTCACCATGTTGGTCAAGCTGGTCTCGAACCCCTGACCTCGTGATCCACCCCCCTCGGCC
Organism: Mandrillus leucophaeus; assembly: GCF_000951045.1. NCBI lineage: Eukaryota > Metazoa > Chordata > Mammalia > Primates > Cercopithecidae > Mandrillus > Mandrillus leucophaeus. The sequence goes on from NW_012098210.1 coordinate 441,821, forward strand.
TCCCAAAGTGCTGGGATTACAGGCGTGAGCCACCATGCCCGGCCCGATGACAGATTCTTAGACCTTACGTCAAAAGCATGATCAATTTTAAAAATTGATAAATTGGATTTCATCAAAATTTAAAACTTTCACTCTCCAAAATACCATGTTAAGGATGAAAACAAAGCTACTGATCAGGCGAAAATATTGCAAACCACACATCTGACAAAGGGTTCAAATCTAGGATATCGCTTTCAAAACTCAACAGTAAAAAACAACAAAACAAGACAAAAACTTCCATTACAAGTGGCTAAAGGTGGGAAAACTCAAACTGTTTTTCCTCTGCACTCATACAGCAACAATCAACACAGAAGACTTCTGTGACCAAATGTGGGAGATTTCTTCCCCCCGAACAAGCAAGCAATCAATTCTGCAGCAGACACCAGCTGGGTGTCCTCAATCCAATTCTAATCTGATGCTATCTATCTGGAGGTAACATCAGATACCATGGGGATGAGCACTCAGTCCCATGGAACTTCTCCCCACTTTCAATGCCAATTGCAAGGAATGTGCTTCTGACTCATTGGCTATAAATCAGAGATCTCATGACCTCTTCCTTGGGTTTAATTAATTTGCTAGAGTGGCCCACAGAACTCAAGGAAACACTGAGTTTACCGGTTTATTATAAAGGATATAGATGAAGAGATGCATAGGGACAGGAACGGGGAAGGGACACGGAGCTTCCATGACCTCCGCAGGTGCAGCACTTTTCAGGAACTTGCATGTGTTCAGCTGTCCAGAAGCTCTCTGAATCCAGTCCTTTTGGGTTTTTACAGAAGCTTCATTATGTAGGCAAGATTGATTAAATCATTTGATCAGCTTACTCTTCAGATCCCCTGTCTGTCTTTAAAAATTGGTCTTTCAGGTGACCAGTCCCCATCCTGAAGCTACGTAGGTGCTCCCAGCCATCAGTCAATTCATTAGGACACAAAAAAATATCTCTTTGGAGAGTCTAAGGATTTTAGGAGTTGTTTGGCAGGAAACAGGGTTGAAGACCAAATATATATTTCACAATATCACAATGGGTGAAAGACATAAAGAGATATTTTACCAAAAAGGATATACAGATAGAAAATAAATACATGAAAAGATGCTTACATCACTAACCATCAGGAAAATGCAAATTAAGATCATAGTGAGATATTATTACTATGTACCTAATAGAACAGTTATAGTAAAACATAGTGACAATACCAAATGCTGGCTAGGATGCGGAGAAACTGAATATCTAATGCATTGCAAGTGGGAATGTAAAACAATACACCCACTCTATAAAACTGGTTGTCAACTTCTTAAAAAGAACTAAGCATACACTCGCTATACAAATGAACCAGCAATTGCACTCCCTTGCATTTGTCCCAGAAAAAATGAAAACTTATGTACACACAAAAAACTGTGCACAAATGTTTGTAGCAGATTTATTTGTAACAGCAAAACCCTAGAAACAACCAGTGTAAGACAAATTTGTCTTACAAGTGAATGGCTAACAAACAGTATGCATTCATACAATAAAATACCACTCAGCAATAAAAAAATAAATTATTTATATATGCAACAACTTGTAAGGATCGCAAAGGCATTATGTTGAGTGAAAAACTCAAACTCAAAATGTTGCATACTGTATGATCCCATTTACATAACATTGTCAAAATATGGAGATATAGAAGAGATTAGCATTTGCCAGACTTAGTATGGTGACGGTGGGTATCACTATAATGAGGTAGCACCAGGGAGACCTTTATGGTTATGGAATTGTCTGTATTTTGACTATAGTATTGATTACACAAGCATACACAGGAGAGACTGAACGTAAGCAAAAGCTGGGAATATTGTCAGACTCAGCTGGAAATAATGTTCAGCTGGGCAGGGAGGTTCACGTCTGTAATCCCAGCACTTTGGGAGGCCAAGGTGGGTGGATCTTTTGAGGTCAGGAGTTTGAGACCAGCCTGGCCAACATGGTGAAACTCCATCTCTACTAAAAATACAAAAATTAGCCGGCCGTGGTGGTGCATGCCTATA
>NW_012098210.1:444568-454389 GCF_000951045.1 Mandrillus leucophaeus
AGAGAGAAAGAAAGAGGGAGGGAGGGAGGTTGGTTCAAACACTTATTACAATATAGACATTGACTCTTAAAGTATCCCAAATTACTATATAATCATATTCAGTTGATGGGGAATAGAAAGTGCTCATGTGTGGCATTAAATCAGCAATGATGGAGCATTATATTACCATCTGCAATCATGGGAGGTCAAAAATAATGCCTATTACTGAAAAATGAAGAAGTGGTGATATAAACATGTTATATGAGATATGGCAGTAACAATCTAAGATAATCCATTAAAAGTTGAGAATACTTGCTTCTGGGAGATAGAACATGGTTGGATGTTAAGGAGACTCCAATTTTGGTATGTAAAACTTACATAACTATTTGACTCTTAAATAGTGTGTACATGTAACTTTGACAAAGATAAACACGAATTTAGATCATTAGATGAATGTTATAGGAGTTACACATAAAGGCCAGGTGCGGTGGCTCACACCTGTAATCCCAGCACTTTGGGAGGTGAGAATGGTAGATCACTAGAGGTCAGGAGTTCACTACCAGCCTGGCCAACACAGTGGAACCCTGTCTCCTGGTGTGGTGGCATGCGCTTGTAATCCCAACTACTTGGGAGGCTGAGACAGGAGAATCGCTTGAACCTGGGAGGCGGAGGTTTCAGTGAGCCAAGATCACACCACTGCACTCCAGCCTGGGCAACAAAGCAAGACTCCATCTAAAAACAAGGGGGGGAGTTATATATAGAAAGAATATCCATACTATTAGCACTAGTAAGAGAATTTCATAAGCTTTCCAGCTATAAAATTGATGTTCAAAACTCAATTGCGATCCTATTCAGTAGTCAACAACCACTGAAAAAAGTAATAATAAATTTTAAGGATTCCATAAACTAGAAAATATTAAAGCCATCTCTAACTAACGATGCATAAGACCATTATAGAGAAAAAAACTGTAAAATTGTAAACTGAACTTCATAAAAGAAAACCTAAATAAATAGAGGTATACTACGCCCATAAATGGGAAGGCTTAATACTGGAAAAATGTAAATGTCTCCAAAATAATATATGAATTCCGTGGAATCAAATAATAAATCTAAAAGGATTTTTCATGAAACTTGATAAAGTGAGTCTAAAATGCATTTGGGTCAAGAATAGTCACAACAGTTTTGGATAAGAAAGGGTGAAATGATTTTCCCAAAAGATATCAAAACTTACTGTAGAGCTATGCTAAGTCAAATACAAGCATACCTTGGAGATATTGCAGGAGAATGTTGTGGTTAGTTCCATCATCTATCGAGACCACTGAAATTTTCTCCACATCACCAATAAGTTTGTGTTGCTTTCTTATCATTCATGTGCTCACTGGAGTAGTATTTTTAATTTCTTTCAAAAACTTTTCCTTTGCATTCACAGCTGGCTGCGTGTTTGGTGCAAGAAGCCTAGCTTTCAGCCTGTCTCAGCTTTGGGCAAGCCTTTTTTTACTAAGCTTCATCATTTCTAGATTTGATTTAAAGTGAGAGATTTGCAACTCTCGCTTTCACTTGAGCACTTAGAGGCGGTTGAGGGGTTATTAACTGGCCTAATTTCGGGTTATTATGTCTTCCTGTGCCTCAGGGTAAGTGGGGAGGCCTGAGGAGAGGGAGCAAGATGGGAGAACGACCAGTAGGTGGAGCAGTCAGAACATACAAGACATTTTTCCATCAAGTGTGCTGTTTCATAAGGACGTGGTTCGTGAAGCCACAAAACCGTTACAATAATAACATCAAATATCACTAATCACAGATATCAGATATAATAATTATTATAATTTGAAATATTGCAAGAATTACTAAAATGTGACAGAGACACGGATTGGGCACATGCTGTTGGAAACATGGCACCAATAGACTTGCTCAATGCAGGGTTGCCACAAACCGTCAATTTGCGAAAAACGCAGTATCTGTGAAGTGCAGTAAAGTGAAGCACAATTTAATTTGCCTGTATTGACAGAGAGCTAGACGAGTAGATCAGCGGAACAAAGAGCTCATCAAAGGAACCACAGATTTATAGACACTCGCTATACAGCAAAGGTGGCAGTGAACATCAGGGAGTGCTGGATAATTAATCCTTCTAGAAAAAAGATAAGATTCCTACCACCTGTAAAACACGTAAGATTCCTACCGTCTGTAATGCATACACACACGTGTGCACACACACCACCAGAAAAATATAGCGAGATGTGGTGCCTGCCTGTAATCCCAGCTCCTTGGGAGACTGAGGCAGGAGAATTGCTAGAACCTGGGAGGTGGAGGTTGCAGTGAGCTGAGATCACGCCACTGCACCCCAGCCTGGGCGATGGAGTGAGACTCCGTCTTTGCCTCAGCCAGTGTCCAGAAGAGCTTTTCCCAAGTTTTCTTCTTTTTGTAATTCCAGATCTTACATTTAAGTCTTAAAAAGATAAATTTAATAAAAATGCACAAGGTTTATATTAAAAAAACAAAGCTGTTTGTAAATGGCATAAAAGACAACATGAAAAATATAAAATTATACAGTGATCCTGAAAAAGAAGCCCCAATATTTATACCACTGTATGTATAGTATAGGAATACTCTGGCTGTGTACATCCAATTCCCGCTCCCAGCCTTTGTGCCATTGTTTCAGGTATTATATGATATTGATGCGTTATTATCATAACATCCACATTGCATTATTATTATTTTTAGTTTTAAACATTCACTTATCATCTACAGAGTTTTGTTTAAATGTCTTAAATTTATGCATCTATTTACTTTTTCTGTTCTTCATTCTTTTGTGTGGATCCAGATTACACTTGGTGTCATTTTCTTTGTGCCTGTAGGGTGTCCACTAGTATTTCTTATAATTCAAGTCTGCTGGTGATTTCTTTGCTTTTGTTTGATTTTAAAATATGTTAATATCAGCACAGAAGAAAGGAAAACTCCTTAACTCTTTAACTTCCTAAAAGGTATCTATTTTTAAAATGCAATAAACATTCAAAAATATTTTATATATATATATATATATATATGTATATACACACACACACAGAGAGAGAGAGACAGACATAGCGAGATGAAAGGGATAAATGGAAAGAGTAAAACTTAAGCAACAATTGGAAATTTTTTTACATAACAAAAGCTCCCAAATCATACGAATACTGCAGCTTTATGCACCAAGCTAGAGGAACAAGGCGGACTCTCCCACACATGCCCAGGGAAACAAATATAAGAATGTTTGCTGCAAAGTTGTACTAGCAAAACACTGAATGAAGCTTCAAAATCTGTCTTGAGAAGAATTGATAAATTGTGGCATATTCTTACAAGAGAAGACCACAGAACAGTGCAAAATTAATAAAATGTAGCTCCACATATCAACAGGAATAAACCTCACAAATTGTGTTAAGCATAAAAAATAAAGTTCCAGAGTGCTGTGTACAGTATCATAGCATTTATATAATGTTAAAAATATAAAAATACTATACATTGCTTAAGGATTTATACATATGTTATCAAGTTATAAAATCATGCTTGAGAATGATAAATTCAGAACAGTGGTGTTTTTTTTTTTGTTTTTTTTTTTGTTTTTTTTTTAAAGAACTGAAGATCATAATGGCAAATGTCACTATTTTTAAAAGATAGGATGGTAGGTCCTTGGGTATTGCTTGTATTTTTTCTGTACATTTCAGAAGAGAAAAATGCTTATGCAACTTACCAGTGATTTCAAAATATATGTGTGTTCAAATGAAATCATATCTTCAAAAACCCTGCACAAAAGTAAAAACTGCTCTGAAAATTAAGGATTGTTCATAACCAGGGTAGAATGATCAACTTAATTCTCTTGGGTGGAAGCAGGGCCAATTTGAAGCTCAGTACATGAGGGTCAAGACATCCCTGGAATCCTTATGAAGAAAATCTGTCCCTGACTCAGCTCCAAAGCTCTGAGGGAAGGAACATCAGGAGGGTGTGCGGAAGGGAGCGTGTCCGCGATGGGGGTGGCAGGGACGGAATAAAGGGGTCTTTAGTGACCTATAAGTCCTTACAGCTTCTCCCCACTTGAACCCCTTCGAGAAGACTGGAAGTAATGTATCACAGGGCATGCAGGGGCTGTAGAGAAAAAAAATCATTCATTCATGTGTTTGTGTATTCATGTATTAATTTCACAAATATTTATTGAGCACCTACTATATGGCAGGTATTCTGCTTGGTCTGGATTCGTGGCACAGATCAGAAGTAAGGCCCCTACTCATTACACCCCAACGCCACTTTCTGGATTCTAAACTCTCTCCCATATCCACATTCATCTTTGCCACTAGTCAGAACCTCCAAGTCCCTTGTATAGGTTCTATTCATTGATTTTAGCAATACTTTCCTAATGCATCCCCAAAATATATCATATGAAAATCGAAACATGTAACGGTGTATTGGGGGACTCTGGAGTTTGGGTCTCAACATTCATACCACTACTACACCTTGGATCCCCCCTCCCCCCATCTCCAGGGTCCCAAAGAATGGAATTTGAAACCTTTCCACCTCCAAGGCACTACACAATGCATGGAGTTGAAAGACTCTGGGAATCCCAAAAAACATTTGGAGAAAATAAAGAGTGTTCACAACCTTCCCTTGAGGCTGGATCACTCTTGAGGGCCCCAGTGACTTTGTGGGCTTGCCCTGTAAGCCTCTTGCCAGCCTGTCACCCACTCCTGAAGACTAAGGCCCATCCTATGCTCACCTGTCACAGGTTCCACCTCCTGCAGATGTAGGTCGCTGTGAAACTCATCACCAGCAGCACCTTGAGGCCCAGGAGGAAAACCACAAAGATAAGGGCAGGCATCTCTGGACCTAAATGCCAAAGGATAGAAGGAGCCATCACATGGGGGCTCTGTGAGTTTAAATGCCTTCTCTGAGGTCATGTAGTCAAGAAGTTCCAGAGCTTGCAGGTGGCACCTGATTCTGTAGTTCTCTCTTGGAAATAAGAGTTGACCTTGACCTATAAGCCTTACCTTGAATTTGGCTCAACAAATGCTGATTTGAATATCTGACACATATCAGCCACTGTGCAAGGCTTTAGAGGCACAAACCTAAGTATAACAGAATCAGCTCCATGTCCCAAAGGCCTGTGGTCATTTAATATAACTTTGCTACAATCTTAAGAGTTTGGTATCATTAGCACCATTTTCTAGATGAGTAAACTGAGGTTATGGGAAGGTAATTGACTCAACTGCCTAAGTTTACAAAGCTGTAACTACTGGAAACTAAATTTTAAAATAATCTTACCTGAATTCAAATAATAGGTATCAGTAGCTGACATTTATTGTAGACCGTATGTAAAGTTTACATGTATTAATTCATTTAATCTTCATAAAGACGATGAATTAGGAACCTTTTTTAGATACTATCTACAGGTAAGCAGACTGAAGCACACAGGGGTGAAGTGCCTGTGCAAGAATCAAGTCAAAGAGCCTATTCTACCATTGAAGCAGACATCATGCAAGCAGGTTTTATGTGCTGGCAAGCTCGCCTCCATATAACTGAAACAAATATTTTAAACAAGACAGCCTTGCTGACAACCACCTCAGAAGCACCAGTAGTGAGTGCACTAAGCTGAACTCTCTCTTGGGAATTTTGAAGGAGATTGAGCCAGGAGATCACTCTTTCCACAGAAATTAAAGAACCTTTCAGGATGGCCAGATTTAAAGGAATCCACCGGCCAGAAACCATTCCGGTTATTTAAGGAATTGCAGACTCTCAAGTGGGATAAGATCTCACTGATTATCAAGCTCTCCCTCCTCCCAGTACCTTCTGAAATCCCCTCAGGATACAGAAGTGACCCCAGGTGCTCATAGAAGAAGACATGAACTTACCTGTGCTCCCAATGGGCTTATAAGCAGTGTGGGCTCTTGTGGACAGTATGAGGTTGGCCCGTTTGGGAGGCTGTCCCTCATGTTCCACCATGCAGGTAAGCACCCGCTCAGGCCCCCACACTGATGTATTCACCAGCAGCAGGTTTTCCAGGGTGTAGGACCCATCATCATTCTTCTTGAATGTGGGTTGCTCAGCACCTTTGAGTGTATGGCAATCCTCTAGCCAGGTGAGGTGCACGTTTTGTGGATAGAATCTTTGCACAAGGCAAGTAACAGCCACCAAGCTGGAGGAGGTGGAAGACTGGAACACTGTCACTGTAGGGGGAACTGACAAAGCCCAGAGAAAACAAATAATTATTGTGGGAAGCCATCTGTAGGTGCCTGAAAGCTCCTTGAGGATGAAGTCATCTGCCTAGGCCTAACCAGAGCCTGCCACAGAGGAATATTTTAGGTATTGGTTAACAAATGCACACATATGGAAATGCATGATTGAATGACAGTGCAAATTCATGAGTGAATGCATGCTTGGATGGATGGATGGATGGATGGATGGATGGATGGATGGATGGATGGATGGATGGATGAGTGGATGGATGGATAGATGGATGGATGGGTGGGTGGATGGATGAGTGGATGGATGGATGGATGGATGGATGGATGGATGGATGGATGGATGGATGGGATTGATGAAAGCCATTTAATCTTTCTTTTCTTTTTTACTTTGGCCATTAAAGATGAAAAGATGAGGTATGAATTCCACTGAAGAAGCTACAAATCATTTAACTTGCTCTATGACTAGATACATTTAAGATTTGAAGATTCACAGACTCTAAGTCTTAGAAGCCAACATATTAAGATTGCACATAGGAAGGAGCTTCAGATTAGAGAGGTTAAGTAACTTGCCCGAGGGCACAAATAGCAAAGGTGGGTTTACACCAGAGACAGCAGGTTTTACCTTTATGCTATTCTAACACCCAAACTACAAGGCTATAAGCATTTATGATTCTAGGCTTCCAAAATTATGATCTCATGACTTCTAGAATTTTTTCAACCAGATTTTCAGCTATGCAATAGAATGTATTCACAATAAGGAAAACTGGACAAATGTGAAATCTTATAAAACACTAAATATTTCAGTAGACTTCTTATGAACACACAACACCATGCAGCTCTAACACTAAACTAAGGGTTGGTTGATCCGGATTCTGGTCCTTGCACTGATACCATAGCCAACTGCGAGACCTATGCCAGTCACTTTCCCTCTGTTTCTAAGACTCTAAAATTATGAAATTCTCTGAGGTCAGATCAGCTCTCATGGGCCTAGTTAAGAGAGATTTCAGCTCTTGGTCTCGGGTAGAGGAAGCAACTTTTGGTATTGAAATTTGAAGGAGTTACAGAAATCCAACTCCCAAATATTATTATCTCATCCTCAACCTACTCAGACTTGTAAAATTTTATCAGTGATGTTGCTAATGGCAGCTGAGGCAGACACCCTCCCTGAGCTTGTTACCTGAACTTACTCTTTCCCTTTCAGCACACCAGGAGAGCACAGGGATCTCACGAAGAAAAGAGCAAGGCCTGAGAATGGAGGACTCCGGGTGTTGAAATCTTGGTAACTGGGGTGGTGCCCGTGGAGAAGAGGGCAGGGTAAGGTGCCTCCACACAACTGCCATGGGTTCTAGAAGGTGGCAAGGACCAAAAAGTATAAAAACAGATAAGAGGCTGAGATGGCCCGTTTCAACCGCCAGTGAGATTTCCTGGCTGTCTGGTGTCCGGGCCAGTGTTGGGAGGACAAAGGCCTGAGCACAGCTGATGACAACTGCTCCCATCCCCTGAATGTCAATGTTTGAGGCAGTGTGCATGCATTTTCTTATTTAATTCTCACAAAACCAAATAATGTAAACACTGAAGCTACCTGGTATCAGGAAAAAAAAAAAAAAGGTGCCACTTAGTAGAAGCCTATACAAAATCAGTCCTCAATTTCATAGAAATTGTAAAAAAGGAATTGGTTGGAACGTCATCTTGAAAAGCATTTAAATTTTAAAAAATTTACTTAATGTATATTTGCAGACAAACATAGAATATAATTGTGAAGAGGCACCAACTCTTAGAAGAATAAGTGTTAGGAGTGGACGGGAGCTGCCATGGTTTTTTCTCAGGATTTATACTATAGGACCAACAAATCCTTCATTTCAAATCTCACACAATCATTAAAGACCAATTTTGAAAAATCATTTGAAATTATTTGAGTGTTCTATCGATTTTCATAGGGGTCTCTTTTAATCGAAGTGCTCTCTTTTGAAGTGCCCACAGTATCATTAGCATCATGAATTTTTTCTTATTATTATGATTCCATTTTTAACAGTCAAAGGCTTTGCCTGTGATCCCTGCAGCTCCCCAATATCACCTGCCTCAACTTCTTGAAATACAACTTTTGCAAGATCTCAGATTGCACTTTGCAATGAATATGGATTCAATTTGCACAAGATAGTGTGAGGTTTGCCACACTTCAATCAAGGCAAGACCAACCCTATAGCAGAGGGTTTCTGGGCTCCACGCCTCCTCTCCCAGCTGCCTGACCTCACTGCAGTGGTGCCAAGCAGTACCACTCACACTGAGTCCCACCTTGGGCTTCCAAAACCCTTTCCTCTTCTCTGCCTCGGATTTCTCTCTGTAAACATGAAATGCCACCTCCCCACTGCAGGCACATCCCCACCTCTCCTTCATGAGACAATTCTCAGGCATATTCTACCCAGTTCTTCAGAGGGTATCCAGCGTCATTGGGCCCCAGTGGTCCACAGGGGCACCCAGCTCAATAACTCACTCTTTCTTGGCTGACTCCCTGCAAAGCTAGTATCTCTCTCCCTGCCCGTGCCCCCATCCCAACCTCTCAGCATCACCCTCCAACCACCTGCCCCCAAGTCCTGGGTTCAGGCTTTGCTTTCAGGAGAACTCAAATAAAGACAGCCACAAAGATATTTCCATGAGAGGAAGCACAGCCGTGAGATGCATACAGTGTTGAATAGGGAAGGGCTTGGAGTGGGAGCTAATTTTATATGTAATCAATTATTTTTGAAAATCTGTATTTTCTATAGCTTTTGTTTCTCAACACAATTGTCCTAGCTCCAGAGAATTACATAATAAATACTCAGATAAGGAAGATTCCCTGAACTATCCTTTCTCTATTTTACAGACAAAGATACTGAGGATGGGAGAACATAAGCAACTTGCAGGAGATCCCATAACTGGTAAATAGAGCAGAGTTGGAAGCTGGAATTCACGCCAAGGTTTCTCACTCACCAGCTTTACAACCTTAAGCAGCCTTCACTTCTTTGAGCCTCGGTTTCCTTCTGTAACTCACAAATGGCACAAACAGTATAGGGCAGTTCTACTCATTAAAGTCCATTCACACGAGTGTGCCTTACTGTCTGTGAGCTGTAAATGTTTGAGACATTACTACCAATATCTTCCTCCATGTAATAAGATGTGTGTACTTCCTAATAGCACACTTCTCCCCCTATTTGGTGAATGAGAAAAAGAAGAGAGACATATTTTGTAGATTTTAAAGTCCAATATACCTTCAAGGAATTAATTTTACTGCTATGCAAGCTTGGACCACTCACTTGCCTTCTCTGACTTTTACAGTTGTCAGAACAATTCAATGAGCATTAAGATTTCTTCTAGGCATGATACTTTATGACCTCATGGAATTCGTGTCAGCCAAGCATTGGTTCAACCCATCTAAAGACATCATAGGCCCTAGAATTTAGTTTCCCAAGCCCTTCAAATCTTCTTCATATAAAATAATGATAATAATAAAATTGAATTCCCAGAAGATATCCTGTCTCCATTTTACAGATGAAAGAAGTGAGTTGGGCACAAATAGCAAAGGTGGGTTTACACCAGAGACAGCAGGTTTTACCTTTATGCTATTCTAACACCCAAACTACAAGGCTATAAGCATTTATG
>NW_012098210.1:454439-478466 GCF_000951045.1 Mandrillus leucophaeus
ACAGATGAAAGAAGTGAGTTCTGAGAAGTGCTGTAAATAATAATACCAATTAACAACAACAATTGCCACTTCTGAGTAGTTAGTATGAGCAAGGCACTGTCTTAAGCACTTTACAGGTATTATTTCTCTAAATTCTTGCCTCAATCAAACGAGGGATGTGCTTGCTTATCTTTAAGGGTTCTTCCTCATTTTTCATTGAGGAAACTGAGGCTCAGAGAAGTCCCCACCCCATCTCTGCACTGCCTCAGCTGAGCAGAGAGAGAGATCTTACCCCGCAGGTACTGGTCCAGGCCAATGGTTTTCTGGAAAAACAGCGTCAACTTGTGCTCAACGTGGCAAATGACGTGGGAGAATACATCATCATCCGTCAGCAGGACAAGCACACTGCTGGTCACATTGTAGGTGTGTCCACTGTACTGGACGCTGGTCTGGGGGTTTGGGAGCTCGTGTTTGTTTTTAAGCCAGGTCACAGTAACCTGGTGTGTTGCGAACCCTGAGGATGTGTAGGTCAATCGGATCCTTGTTCCGGGCTCAGATCGCTGAAGGGGGCCTTGCAACTTGTAAGGCTGCACACTCCGGCCTGCAAGGATAGACCCCTCCCATGAGAGGGCACAGAAGTGCCTGAACCCCAGTGTGAACAAATACACAGCATCTGCCAAGAAGCCCACTGCTTCCTCTTTCATAAGATGTAAAGGTTATGTTCTGATAGGAACCAGTTTCCGAATCTGGTATCAGAGGCCAATGAAACTGTAGAATGGGAAACAGCAGTTTGTAAGGAGGTGAACTCCTACAGATACTGCATAGTGGACACTCACTTGGCACTTACCCTGCCTACAGGCTCTTCCCTAAGTCACTGAGTTCTCATGGCAGCCCTCAGAAGTGGGAGCTGTTACTATTCCCATTTCACAGATGAGGAAACTGAGGCCAGACAGGCTAAATAACTTGTTAAGGTCCACTAGACAGTGGCTGAGCTGGGATCTTAGCCAGGTAGTCAGGCTCCATGGTCAGCACCCCTTACTGTCACTCAGCCCTACCCTGAGTCTTTGAAAATGGAAGAGAACCTCACTTCTCAGAGGCCAGGTCATGGAGAAGACGTTAGAACCATAGAGAAAAGGTTAGGAGCACAGGCTTTAGGATCTCACTCCACCCAAGTTTACGTTTCCAGCTTTCCACTGGAGCCCAAGCAACTTAACCCTCAGAGTCTCAGTTTTCTCATCTGTAAAATGGGGATGATTTGTTTTTTATAGAAGAAGAATGGCTTAAATTTTATAACAATTATTCATCTCATTTGGTATCTGGAGTATAATTAAAGTCAGACTTCCTTTGTTTATTTAGCCATTAGGTTTGATGAAGTACATTTTTCTTTTCTTTCTTTTTTTAAATTTTATTTTACTTTAAGTTTTGGGATACATGTGCAGAATGTGCAGGTTTGTTACATAGGTACACATGTGCAGAATGTGCAGGTTTGTTACATAGGTACACATGTGCAGAATGTGCAGGTTTGTTACATAGGTAAACCTGTGCCATGGTGGTTTGCTGCACCTATCAACCCATCACCTAGGTATTAAGCCCCGCATACATTAGCTTTTGGTCCTGAGGCTCTCCTTCCCCTCACCCGCTGCAAAAGGCCTTGGTGTCTGTTGTTTTCCTCCCTGAGTCCATGTGTTCTCATTATTCGGCTCCTACTTATGAGTGAGAACATGCTGTGTTTGATTTTCTCTTCCTGCATTAGTTTGCTGAGGATAATGGCTTCCAGCTTTATCCACGTCCCTGCAAAGGACACAATCTCATTCCTTTTTATGGCTGCACAGTATTCCATGGTGTATATGTACCACATTTTATTTATCCAGTCTATCACTGATGGGCATTTGGGTTGATTCCATGTCAAGGAATTAATTTTACTGCTTTGCTATTGTGAGTAGTGCTGCTATGAACATACGCATGTACATATCTTTGTAATACAATGATTTATATTCCTTTGGGTGTGTACCCTGTAATGGAATTGCTGGGTTAAATGGTATTTCTGGTTCTAGGTCCTTGAGGAATCGCCACACTGTCTTTCACAATGGTTGAACTAGTTTACATTCCCACCAACAGTGTAAAAGCATTCCTATTTCTCCATGGCCTCGCCAACATCTGTCATTTCTTGAGTTTTTAATACTTGACATTCTGACTGGTGTGAGATGGTATCTCATTGTGGTTTTGATTTGCATTTCTCTCAGAGTTAATTAATAAATTAAGGGATGTAACTAAGTAGAATATGTGGCACACAGTAATCACTATATAAATGGTAACCATCAGCACCATATATTCACAATGACCATCCAAGGAATTATTAATCGTATTTTTAATATTAACAGAGAAAGAAAAGGCTCAGGGAGGGTTAGTGACTCATCCAAGGGCCTCACAGTGAACAGAATTGACATTGTAACCCAGGAGTTCTGACTCCAAGTCAAGGCCTTTTTCTGTTACTTCATAGCTGCCTCTACTTCTGCACAGTTGGTTCTATATTAAATGACCTTTAATATTGTCCTACTTGCAGCTCAGCTCTAGGCTAGGCACTATGGAGACTGCAGTCACTGCAGATAACTTGCTATGGGTCCCATTGTCCAGATGCCAGGCAGGAGTCAAGGAAAAGAATCTTAAGCAGGGCTCTTTGAGGTGGGTGTAAGAATTGTCATTGCACTGATGGAAAACTTGACTCAGAAAGGGAGTTGCGGCCAGGTGTGGTGGCTCACGCCTGTAATCCCAGCACTTTGGGAGGCTGAGGCAGGTGGATCACCTGAGGTCAGGAGTTCAGGAATTCAGGAAGAAATAAATATCAGAAATAGAGCATTTAAAATTGAGATTTGAGAAGAGACTTGAGATAACACTAAGCTTTGTATTCTCAGGCAGGATAGGAAAGAAAAATGCAGAAAAACACGTTGAATTTTTGAACAGACATGCCTACATTCTAACCCCAGCTATGCTGTTTGGAACCTCTGAGACCTTGGTCCCCGTGCTAGCTCTGGGCTCTGTTGTAGGTTCAGATAACATATTTGAGGATGCCTAGTGTGCAGTAAATGCTCTACGGGTGTCAGCCAGTAGGAACAGAGACACAGAGTGGGGAGTGCGTAAGAGGTGAGGGTGCTGATGAAGGCATTTATGAGCCAGGTTGGGGAAGGATAGCTGCAATGCTTTGTTAACACCAAAGAGAAAGGGGCCTAAATGCCAGAAAAGGAAGGGGCTGCCCTTCCCCCTGCAGAGCACGGGGCCCCACAAAGCTACATAGGGGAGCCGTATAATGAAAAGGATGCTCCCAGGGGGTTAATGTTGCAGCAGTGGGCCAGATAGACTGTATGCAGGCAAAAGAGAAAAATAAGAGAAGAAAAACCCAGCATGAGTCAATAAAGAAATATTGTAACTTGCTTCTGATCAGAAAGGACCAGTTTCCAGTTTTTCAACCAGACCTGTGTATCCTGCTGGGTGAGTGTTTTTCTTATTTCTGCTGGACAACAGACAAAAAGGCACGGAGAAATTGAAAGCTGAGTGGGATCATTCTCCTTAAGAATCCTTACAGCAGCCAGATAGAGGCCAATTCCGTCAGGGAAAGAGAGAAGGGGAGGTAGAAGGCCCTGGTGGGAAGACGGGCTGTTGTTGCTGGTCCAGCACCCGTCCACCCTTGCTCTGGCAGTGGCCTGCACTGTAATACTTGCACACAGAGGCAAACACCCTCACCGCCCAAAAGGGACTGTCCTTTCTGGCTTCATGTGGTTCTGCAGAGCTGTGAGTCCATATGCTGGCTTATTCCTAGTTTGCCAGGCCCGGCCAATCCTAATAACCTCCACCCACCCTCTCGGACACTGTCTGCCTCCACCACCCAACAGGCCCACTCTGGACTGGTAATTCATTCTCCCAAGCTGGTCCAAGCTGGACCAAAGGAAAGCAGCCCGTGCTCTCTGAATCTGAACTGCCAGCAGACAGCTCCCTCTTGTGGGGAAAATCATTTGAGGACAGAAAGAGTGAGAGAGATCGGAGGTAGAGGAGATTCCGGAAGGCGAGGCCCGCCAGAAAAACTATCAGCAGAGCCAACAGACAACCCACAAAATGGGAGAAAATATTCACAAACTATGCATCCGACAAAGGTCTTAAGATCCACAATCTATAAGGAACTTACATAAATTCACAAGTCAAAAAACAACACCATTAAAAACTGGGCAAAGGATGTGAACAGCTACTTTTCAAAAGAAGACATATCCGCGGCAAACAAGCTTGTGAAAAAATGTTCAACATCACTAATATTAAAGAAATGCAAATAAAAACCACAATGAGATACCATCCCACACCAGCCAGAATGGCTATTATTAAAAAGTCAAAAAATAACAGAGGCTGTACACCAAACTCCAACACACAATTTAGCTATATAAAAACCTGCACATGGGCCCTGAACCTGAAATCAAAGTGTCAAACAAAACAAAACAAAAAACAAGGTAATATAAAAAAACACCCAAAAAAGGGAGAAAGTGAAGAGGACAAGGAAAAAGAGAAGAATGGAAGGAGAAGGAAAGTGAGGGGGAAAAGGAAGGGGAGAGGAGGAGGAAGATCTGTTCTGACCCCGTGTAAGGGTCTGCCCTGACCCTAGGTGAAGGCCTGCACTGACTCAAAGGTCCTGTCCTGACACTATGTAAGTGCCTGTTCTGACTCTATGTAAGGGGCTGCACTGACCCTATGTAAGGGCCTGTCTGACCCTATGTAAGGGCCTGTCTGACCCACTGTAAGGGCCTGTCCTGACCCTGTGTAAGGGCCTGTGCTGACCCTGTGTAAGGGCTTGTCCTGACCCCATGTAAGGACCTGTCTGACCCACTGTAAGGGCCTGTCCGACCGACTGTAAGGGCCTGTTCTGACCCCGTGTATGGGCCTGCACAGACCCTCTTTTCCAGCTGAATTCAGAATTCTGGCCTCTCTTTAAAGGTGCCATCCAGAAACTTTCAACTGTGCCAGTCTTGATTAATAGCCTTTCTATAAGGCACTTTGGTGCTCAGCAGTCCTTAATCTCTGCCATTTCTTGCAGTCAATTGTTAAGGTGGAGAACTTTCAACATCAAGAATGCATGGAATTAGGGAAGAGAAGTCCCACCCTTTCTTCTTGGGGAGGGTGTGGAGGAAGGCATAAGGAGTGGAGTTTGGGGGCGAATGCGTGAGAGTTTTATCACCAGCTGAGGGTATCCTTCCATCCTTCACCATCACCTGATGCCGCCCTGAGTCTCCGACCCTCCCCAGCCATGCTGCCCACAGGGGATGTCGAGAGGGGCTGAGTCAGAGGCTGCACCCACCTTTCCCCTGCCTGTGCACCTGGCCTTGCAGGGTGACATTGGCCTTGAGCGGGGGCTGCTCATCGTGGACAACCCAGCAAGCAAACTCACGCTCCTCCGGCGTGACCTCTGCCTGCCACGTGTGCTCCAGAGAGTATGTCCCATCTCGATTTCTGGTGGCCTGAGGGGACGCCAGGGTCTGGATCATGCGCCTGTTCTCCATCCAGGTGAGTCGCAGGTGGGCGGGATAGAAGTGGAGGACGTGGCAGGTGAGATTCACTCTGTCTTGCACACGTACACGGGTCCCAGAGGTTTCAGTGGTGATCTTCAGGGTGGGGACAACTAGACAGAGGAATAGGAAGTAAGATCTGGTGAAATCAGCCCCTGCCTGTGGCCACCCATGCTTTCCTCTCCAGGGACCAGCCCCAAGGTCTCTCGCCTTTTTGTAAAGAAATAATTTTTTCTTGTATGCACAATGTAAAGCAAATAGGGCTAAATGTTAATATTCATTAAATATGGGTAAGGATACAGGGGTGTCTGCTATATTCTGTGTTTTTGAAATATTTCATATCAGAAAATGTAATTTTAAGAATTAGTAAAAGGTGATGCCCATGAGGACAGGGACTTTATTTTGCTCGTTGCTGCATCCCCAGCACTGAGCACAGCGTCTGGCATACAGTGGCTATTCATTATTATTAAATGAATAATAAACATTTTAATTAAAAAACTGTAACAATGACATTAATAGAACAAAGATGTTTAGAAAGGGAGTCTGGGGCCAGATAATAACAAGATGAAACATTCATAAGTAAGTTACTGTATGCCAGGCACCGTTATGTGTGTTTTATAAGGAATAATTCATTTAATCTTCACAGGACACCTATGAAGTAGGTCCTCATCTTATTCCTATTATATAAAGAAACTGGCATTAGATAGTCACATAACTCGCAAGATCCCACAAGTTATAAAGTGGCACAGGTAGGATTAAAACCCAGACAGTAAACCCCTGGAACCCGCGCTTATAACCACAATACACACGATCAGAAATCAATGAGGAATTTCATTTCCCCATTTATGAAATGAGGCTTTGGGCAAAACCCCTGAAAGCTGGATGCTTCCAGGGTTAATGTCCACCCCACCTGACTGCCCATTCACCTCGGAGCACTTGGGAGAGATTCATGGTGGTTTTCAGGGGCTCTACCAGGGCCCTGTGGGTGACTTCGCAGGTGATCTCAGATGAGACATCCTGTCGGGTCAGTGTCACCCATGCCTTGCTGGTGATGAAGTCATTGCCTTCATTGTCAGGCACCAGGCGCTGAGCTGAGGCTGGATGTTCATCACTGTCCTTCAACCAGGTAACATTGAAGTCCCGGGAGAAGTCCTTGGAGTTGAAGGGGCCAGCAGTACAGTTGAAAGGCACCGAGTCTCCAGGGCTTGTCCTCTGAGATGGACCAGTCAGAGAGATGAAGGGCTGTCCAGCTAAGGAAAGAGCAACTGTGACTGCACACTGAGGATGGGACACACCCCACAGGCACCAGTGGCACCAGAGCTGTGTCAGGCCCTGGGGACCTACTATGTGCTGTATCTGGTTCCATCTTCAGGCAGCACATCAGCATTTGATGAAAAGAAAACAAGCAAATGCAAATGTGATTACGACTGAGCCCAATGCCCTCAAGGAAACCCAAAGAGTGCACAGATGGAGAATATGGGGAGGACTTATTCTAGAAGGGCAGCTGGGGAAGAATTCCTTGAGGAGGTGACATATCATTAAGCTGAAACCGAGGAATGAATAGGAGCCAGCCATGGGAAGGGACAGAGGAAGGACATTCCAGACAGCAGGGATAGCAGGAGAGAAGGACCTCGGGCAGGAATAGCTTGGTGGGCTTGAGAAACCAAGAAGTCTGTAGGACCCTAGTGTCATGGCAAAGAGGTCCAGAGTGAGAAGAGCCTGGGGAGCATGGTGATAATCTTGATTCTATTCTGAGAGTGATGGGAAACCAGACGAGACTTTGATAGAGGGGCAAAGTGGTCTGATGTACATTTTTTTAGAAGATAACTGGGGTTGTGTGGAGAATGGGAAGGAGGGTGGCAGGAATGGAAGCAGGGACACCAGTGGGGAAGCTGGTACAGGCCTCCAGGCCGAGGTGATGGTAGCCTGGACTAGGGTGGTGAGAAAAGGAGACTCAAGACACATTTGGAAGATACAGCCCACAGGACTCAGTGACGGGCAGGATAGGGGATGAGGGACAGAATGAATTATGGATCAACAATTCCCAGGTTTTCTCTAGAGCAGCTGTGTGGGTGGTAGCTCTACGCTTTGAGATGGGAAGAACTAGAGAAGGACCGAGTTGGGATAGGAAGGGAATGGTGATGAATCAGGATTTCCACTGTGGATGTAAGTTTATAAGGACTTGAATGTAAAGTCAAGAATCACCCCAACAGGGATGGTTGGCCCTCCTACTCGAGTCCCTCCCATCAACACCTCACTAGACCCCCATCGTCTGCTTGCTTACCTCCAGTGACAGGGAGCACTCTCCATGAAAAGCAGCTCCATTTACCCTCACACACAGCTAGGACTATGACAAAATATTTCCTGCTTCTGGGATATAACCTGAGACCTGTCTCCCAGAATTTTTCCAGGAAAACTGCAGGATGAGACTCACCCCTCCTCCTAAGGACAGCCCTGCAGAGCTCTGGAGCAGGAACCTCCCCAAGTCTTCCCAGCATTCCCTGAGCCCCTGCTGTGCACCAGGTCAGGAGTTGGGTGCTGAGACCACAGAGATGAGTCAGACAGGACCCCTACCCTTGAGAAGCATCCGGTCAGGTGCAGGGGAAAGGCAAATAAACAACCAATGACAAGCAGGATGACAGGCAGAGGGCAGCGCAGGAGGCCATAGGAACTCATCCTCTTAGCACACAGCTCTGGTACCTTCTGAACTGTGCTCTGCCCTTATCACCCACCCTGCACACAGCACCATGTGGTTCAGAAAACACTTTCAGCCGTGCATGCTTCTTTTTCTCCACATCCCAGCTATGGGAGGCTGGTATTATTGTCCCCACTTTCAGAAGAGGAAACAGAGACTCAGAAAGGTCTCGTGACTTGCTCAAGGTCACACAGCCTATCAGTGGCTAAGGAAGGAGGGTAAGAAGGCCGGTCTGACTTTGGGTCCAGGACTCTTCCATGCCTCCAATGCTGGAGGCTCCATCACTCTGGCGACTTCTCTCTCTGTTTCTTTCTCTCTCTCTGTCTTTTCCACCCTTACACCCTTTCTGATCCAGAACAGGTAGCCACCCAGACTAGAGCTGACATCAAGAAATCTGGGAGGTGGGCTCTTCTTTTACCTCCTGACCTCCCCTGAGCCCCTCACCATTAGGTCACTTCCTCCTCTGATCCCCCAGCTCCCACCAACTCCCTTTATCCACAAGGTCTACATTGAAGAAAAGATGAAAAATAGCACCTGACTGGCAGGAAAACAGTTCGGTCACGTCTTCTGAGCCTCAGTCTCCCTTCAGGAAGACACGGTGGCTGGATTTGGTCATTCCTGGGGGTCTCCTTGCCTGCCCTGAGGGTCTCTCTGGACAGGAATCAGGACTCACCTGTGAGTCCCAGCAGAAGGGTGGGCAGGAGGGAGCCCAGGGCCCACCCAGGTGTGGTAGCCATGGTGAGAGACTCACAGTGCTCCTGGTCTGTTCCCGGTGACAACCACTGGATAAGGCCCTGAAAGAGCCCAGGAGCCACTGGCCAGCCTCTGACAGCCTGGAGCAGACTTTATACTTCCCAGTTGCTCACCCCACCCCATTCCCTGCCATGCCTGGAGCAGAGGCTTGAGCCACAGTGAGAGAAGTGGTCATTGTGGCCAAGGCCTCCTTCCAAGCCCCAAACCTTCAGGCCTGTGGTATCTAGCCAGCGAGGCATCTGGAGCCTTTCACTGGGTTCCAACCGTCTCTGATTCCCCATGAGCAAGACAGGGAAGTGGCTGAGCTCTGCCTCAAGCTTCAAGCCACAAAGCTGGCCTCTGATAGGCTGAGCCTTGATGTCCCTTCTCCTGGAGGCTCCTCCATGCTGAACAAGCAGCATCAAAAGCCTGCCCTGTCCCAGACCCAGACATGGCTTCTGGGAATGCAGAATGGATCAGACATGGGCCCAGAGGGTTGAGAAGTGAGCCTTGACATACACAACCATGTGCAACCAAGAAAGACCCTAGACTTTGAAACCCAACCCTTGCCTCATGGCTTCACTAGGCTTGCACAATGGCAGCACGGATTACCCGTGGCCCAAAATTGTCTACTAGGCTCCAAGTTGGGGAAACATGAATTTGAAACACGGCCACCAGTTTCCCTGACCTCTCTATGAAAACAGCCTCTCCCTTTGGTCTCTCCATTTCCTTACCCTGCATTACTTGGCTTTCCAGTGGTTAGCCCTGATGTATACTTATTTGTTTTTATCCACTTCTCTCATGAAAAATAAATGATTTGCCCTGAAGACTACTGATCTTTATTCATGGCTGTAACCAGCAGCCACACAGTGCCGGGCACAGAATAGATACTCGGTAGTAACAAATGAACCTCTGGGGCCAGGTATGATTACAAAGCAGCCAAGCCTGGCCTGCTCCCCGGCCATCCCATCTCTTTGGGGTCTGTACGCTCAGCTAAAGTGGAGGGAGAGGATAGAGAGGAGTTGTCAGCCTGGGGGAGGTTGTTACAGAAACTCCCCCCAACCTCACAACCCCCTACCACCACCCAGCCAAGCAAGGCACCCTAAAATGACTCCTAGACATTGGGTGCCTGCAGGAGGAGGAGGCTGGCTTCTCTTTTTCCAGGTGTCTCCTGAAGCAACAGTGAATTTGTTGATCCACCTTGATGTTGCCCTGAGCAAGAGAAAAAGGAACTGAAAAGAGATGGCAGGGTAGAGGGACGGGGTGGGAGGGCAGCAGCTCAAGCTTCCTCCTTGCAGAGTGGCAAGGGGGTGAGGTCCATGGAGAGATCCCCACTGAAAGGAGGGAGCTGAGCTTAGAGCATCCCACTCAAGAGAGATGACCACTGGCAAGAGGGCCTAGGAGTAAGAGACTGCAGCATGGACTCCAGCGGGGAGCTGTAAACGTGGATCAGATCATGCATAAGAGAGACTGTGCAGCAGACTGTGTACCCCCACAGCATACACACATGGGCACACCCACACGCACATGCATGCATGCACACATGCAGGATCCTCCTAGGAATCCACACCTGTGCCCTAGGAGGCAGCTGGCTTCCAGAGTCCAGCCATAGTGAACAGAGCATTGTTGAACAGAGCATAGTGAACAGAGCATTGTTGAACAGAGCATAGTGAACAGAGCATTGTTGGGTAAAAGGTCCCTCTTTTTCCATCTTCCCTCCCAGGCCCTAACACACTAGATGATAGACAGACCCAATTCAGGGAAAGGAGAAGGAACAAAAGGATGCTTTACCTCCATCCCTTCCAGATCCTTCAGCAGGGATTTGGGGGCAGCATTGGGCTGGGGTGAGGGGAGGAGGTGGATGCTGAACTAGACGTAATTGTTGGTGTTTTCAACCAGACTAGTTTGGACTGGCCTTAACAGGGCCTGACACAGAATAGTTATTTTATTTTGATAAAATTATTCATCTACCCTCAGTTCCTTGGTGACACTAGCCACATTTCAGGGGCTCAATAGTCACATGTGGCTACTGGCTACCATAGCAGACAGTGAGTTCTTGGGTGAAACATTCCTTCATCAGGGAAGTCTTTTCTACCTAATATCTCCCCGTAGGTTCAAATACGTCTCTTGCAGAGCATTTATCACAGTTATAATTAAATTGTTAACTTGAAACTAGTTGCATAATAATTCTTTCCCTTATTAGACTGTGGGCTCTGGAGCACAGGGACCATGTTCTTGGTCACTAGTGTAAATAAGTGCTGGATGAATGTTTGTTGGATGGATGGATGGGTGGATGGATGGATGGGTGGATGGATGGATGGATGGACCCATGGATAAACAAACTAGGAGGAAGGTATGTGCTACAGGGCAAGGGAAAGAAGGAAGCACTCCCACTGAGAAAGCAAAGAAGGCTTCCTGGAGGAAGTGGGCTTCTTTTAGGGTTCCTTTCTCTGCCCTCCAGCTTAATCATACCATTTACACAGAAGGAGAAGACTGGCGACACCCAGGCTAAGCTGCAGTGGGTGGGCAGCCATGGGCGTCCTGCCTTGTGAGGCTGGAAGGCTAAAGGGGAAGTGGTGAAGATGGAGTTTTCCAAGGGATGGCCTGAGGAATGCCAAGTTACCCACAGGGCTCACCCAGGCTGGGCCATGCATCTACTGGGTAAGGCTCAGCTTCCTCTGAGTAGAGTCACGTCAGTCTCCTTCCTTATTCTAGCACTGGCAAGAATTGGCTGTCACCTACTCTGTAAGCATGACCTTTTATAGGAGCTGGGGACCTAAGAGCCCTCATCATGAATATGGGCCCCCGTGCTGGCCTAACAGGCTGAGGGACCAGAAAGGACAGAGAGCTGCTAGCTCTTCAGAAAAGGGACATTGGGCCAGGCACGGTGGCTCACACCTGTAATCCCAGCACTTTGGGAGGCCGAGGCAGGCAGATGACGAGGTCAGGGGTTCGAGACCAGCTTGACCAACATGGTGAAACCCCATCTCTACTAAAAATACAAAAATTAGCCAGGCATGGTGGCATGCGCCTGTAATCCCAGCTACTCGGGAGGCTGAGGCAAGAGAATCGCTTGAACCCGGGAGGCAAAGGTTGCAGTGAGCCAAGATCTTGCCAGTGCACTCCAGCCTGGGGACGGAGCAAGACTCTGTCTCCAAAAAAAAGGACATTGATACCCCTAAAATCCAACTCCTTGCTCCAAGGACCCATGGATCTTTTACCCTCACCCCATCTTCTTAGACTCATCCTCGACAAGCTGCACATGTCACTCTGAGCCTCCTGCGAACACAGGTCCATGTCTCCCCAACACAATGATCAGCCTCCTTGGGGGCAGGAACCCTTCCTTGTCCACTTGCTCCATGTCTGAGACCTCACTGCCTTGCACAGCCCCTGACACTGAAGAGCCCCTGAACATGCATGTGTTAAATCAATTTGTTTGATTATTGATTTACTTATTCCTCCATCAGTTCTTTATAGAGTGCCAATTATGTAGCAGGCATCATTCGGGGCACTGAGCAAGTGAGCAGTGAGCAAGATAGTAAAAACAAAGGAATAACTAGGCAGTATAATTCCAGGGAGGTTAACTGGTAAGAAGAAAAATAAAGAAGGCAGGGGATAGAGAGTGGCGGGGGTATATTTTAGGCCATGTGCACAGGAAGCCTTTTCTGGGAGGGGCCTATGAGCTGAGACCTGAATGAAGGAAGTGGAAGTCACAGGGAGTTCTAGGAAAAGAATGTTCCAAAGAGGAATGCACTTGCAGGGCAGGCATGAGCTGGGCATACGTGAGCCATAGCAAGGTCACTTGGTGGGAGCAGAGTGAGGGGACAGATGGTCATGGGAGAAACTGCAGCACTTGATCTTGGAGGCTGTGTGCTGATGAGGTAGGAGTATAATCTGTGTGCAATGCCTTGGGCAGAGAGCAGTACCGGAGCAGGATCCAGGTCGCAGATTGCAAACTCACACTCTGGTGGCTGTGTGTATGTGTGTGTTGGAGGAGGGACAGACTGGAGGTGGGTAAGGAAGGAAGCAGGGGAGAAGACGCAAGAGGCCACTGCAGTTGGGGATGGCTGGACACAGGACTCTGGAGCTGGGGGAGAGATGCGTGATGGAGATGGGGGATAGATATTTGCAAGTTGTCAACTTGTGGATAGTTTCCACATGGACATTACATAGGATGAAACCACCTCGGGAAAGAAGAGATCGGGGGAGAGGAAGAGGGGGAAGGAAGGTCCTGGGGCTGGGATTCTGATCTGGCTCTGCCACCAATTTGCAGGGTGAGCTTGGGCCATCTCTCTGGGCTTTGGATTCTACAGCTGGACATGGAGGGAACTGATCTAGGTGATCTCTAAGGATCCTTCTTCTTTGAATATTCACAGGCCTGGTTTCATTTCCTGTACCCAGGAGTTTCAGTCTGGGCCGGGGCTCCACTCACCCCACTGCTGAGCCTGCTGGTTATCTGACCCCTGCATTGCATAGGGCCCCACTCTCAGAGGGACCCGCACTTGATTTACTGCTCTGCTGTTACTGTTTTGAAACATTTAATTATTCTGGGACATGCTCTGCTAATTATGTGGCCAGTGCTACCATGTGCCTTTGGTCTACTGCTGTGAGGTGAGGCAGGAGCACAACATGGCTGGTGGGAGGTCCCCCAGGTTGTTGGGTGCCAGGACCAAGGGCCCTTGCTGGACCCCTCTGAGAACTCCCAGTCCCTGCTATCACCAACACCACCCTCCCAATGCCTCCCCAGACTCACCAATCCCAGAAAGATAACCTTGGCAGTCCTGAACTTCCTTTTCCTCTTTCCTTCAGAAACTGATCAAATAGTCAAGCGTAAAGGCCAAAACCGTGGAATTCTGATATAGACCAGGATTTCCGAAGATACGAGCCATGGACTGACATGCAGATCACAGCCCCACCCCAGATGTAGAATCCTACAGAGGTCCTAAAATCTGCAGTTGAACAAACTAAACAAAACAGCATTCTGACTGAGTTAAAACTTAAGAACTACTGATTTAAACTAATGACCCAGAGGAGTTCAGGATGATGACTTGATGGGGGCATTGATGCTGCCTGCACTGGGGGGTGGGGAGAAGGAGGGAAGCCAGGGAGAGATTAACTACTCAGCCACAGGCTCATTGTCCTTCATGTCTCAGCTCAAATGTCCACCCCAGGAAGCCTTCCCTGACTCCAGCACACAGTGAGCTGAGACCCTGCTCCAAGCTCCCTCAACTCCTGACCTTAGCAGAGCAGCTATCACACCTTCTTATCATTGGTGACTGTCACTACTGCTAGACTGCATGCACCATGGAGGCCAGGAATGGGGACTCTCTTGATCTCCATGGTATCTGCAACGCCTAGCACAAGATGTAGCACAAATAAGATGCTCGACAAACACTTGTTCACTGAATGAATGAAGAGAGTTTGGACGTGTAGGGTCAAGGGAATCTTTCAGTCCTAAGAATCTGACACTTACCTTGGAGTGAAGGCTGGTTACTGCCTCTTGCCTGAGGAGACCCTATAGAGGGCTAGCACTATAATTCCCCTCCCCTGGCTGATCTTAAAGTGATGGAAAAAAGACTGACAGGGGAAAATTTAGACTAAGGTGTTAAAGGCTAACATACTATTTCACCCTTCAATATTGGTTGTGATTTCCAAAATGCTATTTGCTAACCCCACTGAGCATCTCACTGGGAAGATCCAAGCCATTGAGGAAAGAAAACAAGCAAAAGAGATTTAAGGGTTAAAGAAACCCTCTTTTGATATTTCACATCATCCCAACAAACTTCTCTGCTGCAGGAGCTGAAGACTTCAGCCACTACAGGTGGACTAACCCCAGTGACCCCTATCTCCATGAGAGCAAGCAGATATAATAATGGGAGATGATGGGTGAAGATCAATGCCTTAACCCTAAAGAATGGCTTTAATGGTGGACTTGTAGGTTGTCAGCACTTCGGTGGGACACATCTGTAGGAAGAGGAGAAGAAAAGGAAACTCAATGAGGTGATTTGCTTGATAACTTACAGAGAGACCAGCAAGCCAGATAGGAACAACTGGGACCAATGAGGAAGTTACAAGAGGTTCATTTCTGCTTAAGAGAAGCAAGAATTTTCTAACAATAAATGCTGTCCAGCAACGAAACTGTGTATCTTTGGGGGGAACTTTCTTTCATCAGGGAAGTGTAAGTATAGAACTCCTGTTAGAGATGCTGGACAAGGAGTCTAGTTGGACTAGATAAATGATTTTCAAGCCATAGGTCACAATGCTTTCATGGGGCATGAAATCAATGTAGTGGACCTAAAACAGCAATTTTTTAAATGGAAAAGATAGAAGAGAGAGGAAAGAAAAGAATGAAAGGAGGAGAAGGGAAAAGTTAGAATAGGAGGTGAGGGGAGGAGAGATAAAAGAAGAGGAATTATGTGAGTTTATCCCACATAGGAAAGGCAAGAACTGTTCACCAAAACTTTTCTCTGTGTGTGTGTGTGTGGGCATGCGCACACACACTGGGTGGCAATATAAAGTATATTACTAACTGTGGGTGATAGTCAAAAAGATTGAACACCTCAGGAAGTTGATCTCTAAGATCCTTCAAACTTTGCAGTTATGTGACATGAGGTCCTTAGGTTTTATGTATCAAATTATGAGAATAGGATTCTAAGATTCATTTATTTCTTTTTTTATTCATTTACTCCACATTTATTTAATACCTATTTTAAGCCATACTGGGTGCTAGGGGCAAAGAGATACATTAGAATCAGTTCCTGCCCTCCACTTAAGAGATGGAGATGAACATTTACACAGATCATTATAATACAGTGTAGTATATGCTTCAGTAAGCATTTGGCTAAGATTTATACACCTTTCACCCAGCCCCCTGTGCGAACTGATTTTCTTATCTCCATTTTACAGATGGGGAAAAAAAAATCAAAGCTCAAATGGTCACACAAAGGGTGAATCAAGGTCCACCCAGCAGAACCAGAATTTGAACCTAAGACCACCAGGAGAGCCTGAATTTCTAACCGCTGGGCTCCACTGGGGTGTGAAGGGCAGGTGGATGGGATATGGAGGCTCAGAGAAGGAAGGCTGACTGCAGCAGCTAGGGGTGGGGTGGGGAAGAGGCCAGGGAAGGCTTCATAGCCAAGGGATCCTTGAGCTATGTCTTGAAGGAAGAAGACTTGGATGGCTTGACAAGGGGGCAAAGGTGTCGCCTTCCATACAGCCAGCAGAAGCCGCTCAGAGAACAGCAAAACGTGTGCGATGTAGAGCAGGCAGACCTGATGTGAACTTCCGTTCCAGCTTTTACTATCCGTGTGACCCTGGATAAGTCGCCTAACCCCTATAAACCTCCATTTCTTCATGCATTAGATGGGAGTTATTATGAAATGAGAGATTACACACCTAATGCATCTAGCATTAGCACAGTGCCTGGAAAATAATAGAAGCCTCATGCTAATTACAACCTACTTATGACAGTTTGCCGCTTATCAGCTGAGTAACCTTGAGCAAATTGCTAACCTCTCTGTGCCTCACTTCCCTCATCTTTACAATGGGAATCATAATAGCAGTATCACATATAGTTATCAAAATAAAATTAATACACCTGACATGCTTAGAAGAGTATGAGGCAAAAATCATGTGGATGATAGAGGTAGGTCACTGTTAATACTTCTATGTGCTACACACCGTGCAGAGAGTTTTACCACTTTATTTATTAATTAGGTTAACAAATGATCATTTAAGGTTTGCTAGGTTCCAGGCAATATTCAAGGTGCAGCAGAGAATACAAAGTAGGTTAGGACAAGGCTGGAACCCTGGGCGGAATTTGTTTGCTGGGGAGTGGGAGGGAGAATAGGATTTGGGTGGGAGGTGAGATAAGTGGTGAGAAAGGAGGCTGGAGAGACAGAATGGGTCAGATCATAAAAATCATTTGATGTCATGTCGTCCTATAAACAGTGGTGAGTCCACGGAGATTTTCAATCTGGGGGATTTTTATTCTTAGAATTTATGATTCTCCAGTTGTAAAACTCTATGACTCTACGTGCCAAAGTCTTTATGATTCCAAGATTATAGTCCTATGATTTTGTGACTCTTAATATTTCCTACTTGCTGTAGTAGATTGATATTAAAACTCCCCACAGTGGAGACTTTTGTTTTCAACTCTGACATGCAAAGAACTCGGAAGTCATTACTCCTGACCTTACAACAAGAAAAGGCTGGATATGCTGAAAATCAGTGACTTTCCTTGAACCCATTAGAAAACTGAGGTTGCAGAGCAAACTACCACCTAAAAGTCTGGAGAGTCAGGTGAGTCCAGATAGATGTGACCCCCAAGTTCTGCTTCCCTGGAGCAATGCCTAAGTCGGTCAGTGGGAATGCTTATATAGTAACTCTGATGAATTGCCAAGGCTATGTGCAGACTAGCATGAGAGGCAGAAGCGTGAGAGGGAAGACCTCACACTCTTGCAGGTTTTTCATCCAGAAAGCTCACCAAGTTCCATTAAGAAAGCTCCCCACAGGGCCCCAGCAGGGAGAGGCAAAAGACAGCTATGTGTGAAGCCCACCCAGGATCTCTTCCCTCATCTCCAGAGGCAAGGACTTCGGCAGAGGGCACTTCTGAAACTCTATCCTCGCTAGGCTAAAGGAGCTCTGCATCACTCCAGGCCTCTCCAGACTTCCTGTCCCACCTAGGGAGGAAAAAAGTGGTGGCAGGGGAGGGAGCTCTACCCCTGCAGGAAGAAGAAAAACACTTCTAAAGTCCACACTCCTGAAGCAAGAGGCCCACCAAAGATTGAGACTTAATAAGAGGATTAGGGAATTCCTCTGTCCTCCATACTCTAGCACATACCAATAAGGCTCCAATAGAGTACAGTGACTTACAGCTGCAAGACACAGACTCTCCGGGGAGCTGTACAAAGGAAAGCTCCAGAGCCAAGAGAAGAGAAAACAAGGACCTTAAAGGAATTGGAAGTCTCTGATGCTTATAGCTACAACAAGCATTAAATGCTGCCCAACTCCTAGCCAGATTAACATCAATCCTCACACTAAAGGTCTATTTACCTCAGTGTTTATTTTCTTATTCAACATGTCCAGCTTTCAGCAAAAATTTACAAAGCAAGCTGTAGAGGCTGAGCATCCCTAATCTGAAAATCTGAAATTTGAAATGCTCCAAAATCTGAAACTTTTTGAGGGCCAACATGACAACACAAGTGGGAAATTCTACACCTGATCTCATGGGATGGTCTGCAGGCAAAACACAGTCAAAACTTTGTTTCATGCACAAAATTTTAAAAATACTGTATAACTGGTTGCATTGGCAGGCACCTGTAGTCCCAGCTACTTAGGAGGCTGGGGGCAGGAGGATTGCTCGAGCCCAGCAGTTCAAGTCCAGCCTGGGCAACATAGCAACACTCCATCTCTCTATATACTTTATATGCTCACACACACTCACACACAGTATATGTGTGTATTTTATACACATAGTATAAAATTTACACTATAATTTTATATGCATAGTACATAATATTAGTCCGTTTTCATGCCGCTGATAAAGACATACATAAGACTGGGCAATTTACAAAAGAAAGAGGTTTAATTGTACTTACAGTTCCACGTGAAGCCTCACAATCATGGTGGAAGGCAAGGAGGAGCAAGTCACATCTTACATGGATGGCAGCAGGCAGAGAGAGCTTGTGCAGGAAAACTCCCCTTGTTAAAACCATCAGATCTCTTGAGATTTATTCATTATCATGAGAACAGCATGGGAAAAAACTGTCCCCATAATTCAATTACCTCCTACTAGGTCCCTCCCACAACACATGGGAATTCAAGATGAGATATGGTGGGGGGACACAGCCAAACCATATCATATAGTATAAAATTATCTTCAGGTTATGTGTGTAAGGTATGTATGAAACATAAATGAATTTTGTGTTTAGACTTGGGTCCTACCTCCAAGATATCTCATTATGTATATGCAGACATGCCCAAAAAAAAAAAAAAAAAAAACTCTAGGACACTTCTGGTCCTAAATATTTTAGGTAAGACATACTTAATCTGTGTTATTTCTCCAAGGCTGCTGTAACAAATTAGGACAGGCTGGGTGACTAAAAACAACAGAATTTTATTCTGTTAATGTTCTGGAGACCAGAAATCCAAAATCAGAATCACTGGGCTAATACCAAGGTGTCAGCAGGGCTGTGTTCCCTCTTAAGGCTCTATAAGGAAGAATCTCTTCCTTGCCTCTCCCAGCTTCTAGTAGCTGCTGGCATTCCTTGGTTTGTAGCCAAATCACTCCAATCTCCTTCTCTCTGGTCATGTCACCTCCTCCTCTTCTGTGTATCAAATCTCCCTCTGTCACCCTCTTATAAGGAGACATGTAGAAAGAAGTACAAAGTAGGAGGACTCACACTCTCAATTTCAAAACTTACAAT
The DNA here is from genome assembly GCF_000951045.1 of Mandrillus leucophaeus. Taxonomy (NCBI): domain Eukaryota; kingdom Metazoa; phylum Chordata; class Mammalia; order Primates; family Cercopithecidae; genus Mandrillus; species Mandrillus leucophaeus. Next base: position 473,813 of record NW_012098210.1, read on the forward strand.
AAAGCTATAGTAATTAACACAGTATGATAATGACATAAGGTTATATAAACCAATATATAGACATATAGACCAGTGCAATAGAATTGAAAGTCCAGAAATAAACCCATAAAATATATGGCCAATTGTTTTATGATCAGCGTGTTAAATCCAGTCAGTATAGAAAGAATAGTCTCTTCAACAGGTTGTGCTGCAACAACAGGATTTCCATGAACAAAAGAAATGAAGTTGGGTTCCTACATCACTCCGTATGTAAAAATTGGCTCAAAATAAATTAGAGCCTGAATATAAATGCTAAAATCATAAAATTGTTAGAAAAAAGCATAGATGTAAGCCGTCACAACCTTGGGTTTGGCAGCGGTTGCAAAAGCATGAGCAATAAAAGAAAAAATTAATTAAAATTAAAAACTTTTGTGCATCCAATGTTATTATCAAGAGAGTGAAAAGACAACGCATGCAATGGGAGAAAATATCTGCAAATTATATATCAATAATATAATTATTAGAATATATTAAGAGCTCCTACAACTCATCAATGAAAGAGACAAACAACCCAATTAAAAAATGGGGAGAGGACTTGAATAAGCATTTCCCCGGAGAAGATACACAAATGTCCAATAAGCACAAGAAAATATGCTCAACGTCATTAGTCATTGAGGAAATACAAAATCAGAACCACTTCATACCTAAGAGGATGGCTATTTACAAATAACAACTAAAAAAGGAAAAAAAAAAAGTGTTGGCAATGATGTGGAGAGATTGGATGGAACCCTTGTTCATTGATGGTGAGAATGTAAAAGGGTGCGGTCACTGTAGAAAAGTTTTCTAGTTTCTCAAAAAGCTAAACATAGAATTGCCATATGATCCAGCAATTCCACTCCTAGCTTTATAGTGCAAAGAATTGAAAACAAGGACTATGATACTTGCCTGCCAATGTTCATTGCAACATTCTTCACAATAGCCAAAAGATGGAACACAAATCAAGTGTCCATCAACAGAAAAATGACTAAACAAAACGTGGTACATACATATAATAAAATAGTATTCAGCCATAGAAAAGAATAAAATTCTGACAGATGCTGCAAAAGGATCAATCTTGTAAACACTATTATGTTAAGTGAAATAAGGTTGATACAAAAGGACAAAAAGTATATGAGTCTACTTATATGAAATCCACTTTGTGCATCTGCTTTGTTAAACAGTTTGGTGATTCTTTGATATGTTAAATATACAGCTACCATATGACTCAACAATTCCACTTTTAGGTATTTACCTAAATATATCCACACAAAAACTCATACATCAATGTTCATAGCAGACTTGTTCATCAGAGCCAAAAGATGAAAATAACCCTAATGTCCATCAACTGATAAAAAAACAAAATGGGATGATGCAATAAAATATGACATCGTACAATGGAATATTATCCAGTCATAAAAAGGAATGAAGTAGTGATACATGGCCACAGTGGCATGCAACTACAGTCCCAGTTACTTAGGAGGCTGGGGCAGGAGGATTGCTTGTTTGAACATGGATGAACTCTGAAAACATTACACTAAGTGAAAAAAGCCAGACACAATATAGAATCACATCATATGATTGCATTTATATGAAATGTCCAGAACAGGAAAATTCATAGAGACATAAAGTAGATTGGTGGTTGCCAGGGTCTCCGGGAAGGGGAAATGGGAAGTAACTGCTAAAGGGTATGGATTTCTTTGTGGAGTAATTATAAGTTTCTGGAATTCGTGTTGATAATTTCACATCTTTTTTTTTTCTTTCTTTTTTGAGATGGAGTCTTGCTCTGTTGCCCAGGCTGGAGTGCAGTGGCATGATCTCAGCTCACTGCAACCTCTGACTCCTGGGTTCAAGCAATTGATTCTCTTGCCTCAGCCTCCTGAGTAACTGAGACTACAAGGCACCCACCACTAAGCCTGACTAATTTTTGTATTTTTAGTAGAGATGGGGTTTCACCATATTGGTCAGGCCCCAAGTGATCCACCTGCCTTGGCCTCCCAAAGTTCTGGGATTACAAGCATGAGCTGCCATGCCCAGCAATAATTTCACATCTTTGTGAATATACTAATCAGCACAGAACTGTATACTTGGAAAGGGTGAATTTTATGGTATGTGAACTATGTCTCAATTTTTTAAGTAAGGGAATAGAGGAAGATACACTATACTCACACTAATCAAAAGGATACTGGAGTAGCTATTAATATATTCATTTTAGACAAAGCGGACTTTAGAATAAGAAAGAGTATCAGAACTAATGAGGTCATTCTATAATTATAAAGGAGTCAATTCTCCAAGAAGTCATAATCATCTTAAGCTTCTAACAAGTGTCAAAATTCATGACATGAAACAGACAGAACTAAAAAGAGAAATAGGCAAATCCACAATTACGGTTGGAGACTTCAATACCCCTCCTTCAGTAATTAATAGATCAAAGAGGCAGAAAATCAGTAAAGATACAGATGACCTGTACAGCACTATTAATTAATTTGATCTAATTAACATTTATAGAGTATTTCATCCAATAACAGCGGAATGCACATTCTTCTCAAACACTCATAGAATGTTCACCAAGACAGACCACATTCAGGACCATCACATGCACCTTCACAAATTAAAAAGAATAGAAATCATACAAATTATGTTCTCAGATCACAAAGGAATTAAACTAGAATTCAAAAACAGAAAGATAGCTGACTATAGTAGGAAATTAAACAGTGCACTTTTCAATAAACCATGGGTCAAAAAAGAAGTCTCAAGAGAAATCAGAAAATACTTTGAACTAAATGAAAATAAAAAGTATAAAACTTTGTGTTATTTGGCTAATGTAGTGCATAAAAGGAAATTTGTAGCATTCAATGTGTGTCAGAAAAGAAGAAATTCCAAAATCAGTAGCCTAAACTTCTACCTTAGTAAACTAAAGAACAGAAAGCTAAATTTGAGACAATAGGAGAAAGAAAATAATAAAAATTACAGCAGAAATCAGTGAAATGAAAAACGGAAAAACAATAAAGAAAATAAATAAAAGCCAAAAGCTAGTTCTTTATAAATAGGAATAAAATTGATAAGTCCCTAACCAGGCTAACCAAGGAAAAGCAAGTGAGAAGACACAAATTACTAACACTGAGAAAAAAAGAGGGGTCATTACTATTGATCCCACAGAAAAGGAAAAGATGATCAGGGGATACTATGGACAACCCTATTCCCATAAATTTGATAATTTAGATCAAATTAGCCAATTCCTTGAAAGACACAAACTACCAAAACTTACTTAAGGAGAACCAGAGAAAACTTAGATTGTTCTATGCCTGGTAAACCAATTCATTTAGTAGTTAAAATCCATCTATAAAAGGAAATACCAGAACAATATGGTTTCATTGATGAAATCTGCCAAACATTTAAGGAAGAAGTAATACCGATTTTATATAATATCTTCCAGAAAATAAAAGAGAAAGGAACACTTTCCAACTCATTTTATGAGGTTAGAATTACTCTAATGCCAAAATCAGATAAAGACATTAAAGAAAAAAAGAGCTACAAATATCTCTCATAGACATAACTGTAAAAATCCTTAATAAAATATCAGCAAATTGAATCCAGCAATATTTAAAAAGGATAATAATATATCACAATTAATGAGGTTCATTCCTGGAAGAGAAGGCCGGTTCAATATTTATAAATCAATCAATGTAATACATCATATTAATAGACTAAATAACAAAAGCATATGATTGCATCAATATACACAGAAAAAGCATTTGACAAAGTGCATTGCTCACTCAAGATTTTAAAACTCTAAAAATATTAAGAATACAAGGAAATTTCTTAACCTAATAAGGATATATACAAGAAACCAATATGTAGCATCATATTTAATGTAAAAGAATGAATGTTTTCCTAATAAAATTGAGAAAAAGGTAAGAATGCTCTCCCACACCATTTCTCTTCACCATCATACTGGAAGTCCTAGATACTGCTAGGAAATGAAATAAATGGTATACAGTTTGAAAAGGAAGGAACAAAACTGTCTTTATTCGTGTATGATGTGGCTGTCTACACAGAAAATCCCAAAAATCTACCAAACAAACAAAAGAAAAACTTCTGGAACAAATAAGATAATTTAGCAAGGTCATAGGACACAAGACTAATATACAAAAGTCAATTACCTTCTTCTATGCCAGTAATAAACAAATAGAATTGTAAATTTAATAAACTAAATACCTTTTGAAATAGCATCCCCCAAGATGAAGTACTGAAGTATAAATCAAACAAAATATATAGAGCACCTGTATGTAGAGAACGAAAAAACAAAAACCAAAGAAATCAAAGATCTAAATCATGGAGAGAATGAAGAGACAACTATGGAGTGGAAGAAAATCCTGCATTTATAAACCATACATCTCATAAGGGGTCAATATTCAAAATGTGTTAAGAAACTCAAACAACTAAATAGCCTGGCCAACATGACAAAACCCCATCTCTATGAAAAATGTCCAAAAATTAGCCAGGCATGGTGGTACACGCTTGTAATCCCAGCTACATGGGAAGCTGACTCACGAGAATCATTTCAAGCCTGGAGGTGGAGGTTGAAGTGAGCAGAGATCGTACCACTGCATTCCAGCCTGGGCGACTGAGCGAGATT
>NW_012098210.1:478581-487674 GCF_000951045.1 Mandrillus leucophaeus
AAAAAAAAAAAAAAAAAAAAAAAAAAAATCCTTAACATAGGCCTTATACCTTACATGAAAATTAATATGAAGTCAAAATAGATCATAGACTTAATGTAAAACACAAAACAATAAAACTGCTAGAAGAAAGCATAGGAGAAATCTACTTGACTTTGGGTCTGGTGACAAGTTTTTAGATACAATACCAAAAACATAATTTTAAAAAATTGATAGTTGTACTTTATTAAACTTTTGCTCTATAAAAGGCACTGTTGGCCAGGTGTGGTAGTTCAGACCTGCAATCCCAACACTTTGGGAGGCTGAGGCATGCGCATGATCACTTGAAGTCAGGAGTTCGAGACCAGCCTGGCTAACATGGTAAAACCCCAACTCTACTAAAAAAAATACAAAAATTAGCTGGGCGTGGTAGCACGTGCCTGTAGACCCAGCTACTCAGGAGGCTGAGGCAGGAGAATCACTTGCACCCGGGAGGTGGAGGCTGCAGCGAGACGAGATCCCACCATTGCACTCCAGCCTGGGTGACAGAGTGAGGCTCCGTCTTAAGAAAAAACAAAGGCACTGTTAAGAGGATGAAAAGAGCAGCCAGGCATTGACTGTGGTGCCTCACCCCTATAATCCCAATGCTTTTGGAGGCTGAGGTGGAAGGATTGCTTGCATTCAGGTGTTCAAGACCAGCCTGCGCAACATAGCAAGACCCCACCTCTTAAAAAAAAAAATTAGCTGGGCATTGTAGAATACCTGTAGTCCCACCTATTCAGGAGACCGTGGTAGGAGGATTGTTTGAGCCCAAGAGTTTGAGGCTACAGTGAGCTATGCTTATGCCACAGCATTCCAGACTGGGTGACAGAACGAGACCCTGTCACTAAAAAGAAAAAACAAAAAGAGGATGAAAAGACAAGACACAGGATGGGAGTAAATATTTGCAAATCACGTAGCTAATGAAAGATTGTATTAGGGCTTCTCAGAGAATCAGAATTTTTAAGTCCAAAGGCCAGGGGTCTGAGGGGAGGGTACCAGCTATTATAGGACCCAGAGTTTGAAGAGCTAAGAACCAGGAGAACTCTGATGTCGAAGAAGAAAAGATGGATGCTCAGCTCAAGGAAAGAGAGAGAATTTGCACCCTCTCTGCCTTTCTGATCTATTCAGACCCCCATGGATTAGAGAATGTCCATCTACATCACTGAGGGCAATGCTCTTTACCTAGAGTACTGATTCAAATGCTAATCTCATCTGGAAATGATCCCACAGACACACCAAGAAATAGTTTTACCAGCCATCTGGGCATCCCTTGTGACAACCCAGAGAAGTTGACACATAAAATTAACCATCCCAAAGATCATATCCAGAATATGCAAACAGTGTCTAAAACTCAACAGTAAGAAAACAAACATCTGAATTTAAAAATGGGCAAAACATATGAACAGACATCTCACCAAAGAAGGTATACAAATGGCAAATAAGCATATGAAAAAATGATCATTTGTCATTATAGAAATGCAAATTAAAACAACTACTACACACCTATTAAAATAGCTAAATTGCAACCAACTGGCAATACCAGTGCTGATGAAGATGCAGAGCAACAGAACTGTCACTCATTGCTAGCGGGAATGAAAAATGGTACTTTGGAAGTACACTTTGGAAGTTTGGCAGTTTCTTATAAAGTTAAACATAGATTTACCATACAATCTAGAAATTATGCCCCTAGGTAGTTACTCAACCGATAAGAAATCTTATGTCTACACAAAAACCTGCACCCAATGTTTACAGCAGCTTTATTCACAGTAAAGTCAGATGCAACTACGATGTCCTTTAATAGGTGAATGGATAAACAAACGGTGGAACAGTCATACTGTGGAACATTATTCGGAGATAAAAGGAACAAACTGTTAATTCACACAGCAATATGGATGACTCTTAAGTGCATATTGCTAAATGAAATAAACCAGTTTCCAAATGTTTTATATATGTATATATCTATACATACATATACACATACCTACACATATATATACATATATGATAATTCCGTTTATATGATTTCTTTAAAAAAGCAAATGATAGAGATGGAAAATAGGTCAGTGGTTGCCAGAGGACTGAGAAGGAGACAGGTGGCTAAGTAAAGCACAGTGGATATTTTAGAGCCATGAAACTATTCTGTGTGGTACTGTAGTGATTGATATATCTGCTAAGGGCTTGTTATCCAGAACATATAAAGAGGTCCTACACTATCCATTTGTCACTATGCATTTGTCAAAACCATAGAATTATACAGCACAAAAAGTAAACCTTGGCCAGGCGCAGTGGCTCACGCCTGTAATCCCAGCACTTTGGGAGGCCAAGGCAAGCGGATCACCTGAGGTCAGGAGTTCAAGAGCAGCCTGACCAACATGGAGAAACCCCGTCTCTAGTAAAAATACAAAATTAGCTGGGCATGGTGGCGCATGCCTGTAATCCCAGCTACTCGGGAGACTGAGTAGGAGAATCGCTTGAACCCGGGAGGCGGAGGTTGCGGTGAACCAAGGTTGCACCATTGCACAATCTTGCAACAAGAGGGAATCTCCATCTCAAAAAAAAAAAAAGAAGTAAACCTTAATGTATGCCATTTTAAAAAATCTACTAGGAGGATGGGGAATCACAGGATAAAAAGGAGATGATGACAAAATAATCTAATTGTATTACAAACGTATGAGAGATCTCATTGAAGGGCATGGAGACTAGAGGTGCTGACCTAAACAACTTTGGAAATGACTGGAAACAAGAAGGCTAAAGACCAAAAGAGCTGTCCATAAGCACTGCCCTCCAGTTGGTAGAGCTGGAGCTGTTTCTCACAGGGGTAGCGCTTGACAATTCTGAAATCCCAGTACAAGTGTACTAACATTGAACAATTAAGTAAATGGATGGCAGATGGTAGGAGCCAGGTTTTTCACTGCTGAAGTGAAAGGTTATAGATAAGCAAAGGGAGAAGGATAGAATGAACAGTATGAATGTGTCAGAATCAGAGACGGCAGCATGAGTTCATGTTTAACTTAATATAGATACCAATGATAGATACAGAATCATTACAGTTATATGTGTACACAGGCTAGGATACGTACACGTATTTCCTAGCCCTGCTCCCTGGCAGTGGGTCCCCAGTAGCAACATGCAAACTCACCATTCAGATCTGTTTCTAATGACATTCTCCAGTGAAAGGAACCAGGCTCCCTGGAGAAATGGCTGATTCTAAGGCTGGGAAGAAAATACGCAAGATGAGTCTGGAGCAGCTTTAGTGCCAGAAAGTAAGGAAGGGCTCAAAAACATAACAAAAAATTATGGCAAAGGGACACAGGAGCCAATAGAGAGAGCTCCCAGGCGCCAAAACTGGAACAATTTAAAGCAACAATATAAATAACATAGTATTGGATTACAATGAAAAGTACAAAATAAATATCCATGAGTGCACATGGATATAACAAATGACTGAATAAACAAATAGCAGAAGAATTCCAAATAACTTATTACATACTGCCCCCTTAAGGAAGTGAAGCATAACTCCCCATCCCTTAAGTGGAGGCTGTGCATAGCGGCTATTATATGAGGCTATTCTCATTATTAGATTGGGTTTATTATCAGACTGGTTTGCGGGAGGAAAACCACAGAGGTACAGCGTCATTCTCAACAAGTTATATCGAGAAAATATACTATCAATATCAGTATCACTTAATGTTAACCTTGATCACCTGGTTATTTGATCAGTCTTCTGTTGAAATTATTAATTGTTATTGTTAATTATTATTGTTGTTAATTATTTGATCAGTCTTCTGTTGCTGAGCCTTGAGGCTTGAGGTAACGTCTGTCAGGTAATGGCAAAGGTAATGTTTATCAAGTTTTTTCAACATAATGCTAACTATGATATTATAAATATATTTTTAAATGACTGCAGTGCTTCAGGGCCCTTGCATCATACTCTGCAATGTGACTTTGCCGCTCCCCTCTGGGAGAAGTGATTTCTATTTCCCCATCTCTTGAATCTAGGATGGCCTGTGACATGCTTGGACCAATAGAATGTAATGGATGTAAATTCACACCAGTTATAGTCTCAGGAGGCACTGCATGTAGCCAGACGTTGAGGGACACATAGCCTGAACACCTCTCTAACCCTAGCTGATAGCTAGTCGACTACTGTGATTTAGGCCAGACATGTGATTTAGGCCATTCCAAATACACCAGCCCCAGCAGACTCACCTTCTCTGATCCAAGACACAAGGAGCAAATGCAAAGTTAGCTGAGCTTGGCCCAGATCAGCAGTGCTACCCAGCTGACCCACATGAGCAATACGAAAAGCTTTCTGTTTAAAGCCACTGAATTTTGGAGTGGTTTGTTATACCGCAATAGCTATGTGCCTCACTGGCACCTAGGCATAACAATACATGTAGGTGGTTATTTGTCGTAACACACTGTGATTAGAGAAGATTAGGAGCAGCTTCAAGGCTCAGCAATAGAACACTGATCAAATAATTACAGGAGAGCCAAACAATGGAATATTATGCAGCTGTTCAAAAGAATGAGGCAGCCCCATGTGAATCAACATGGAACAAACTCCATGATGCATTTTTAAGCGAAGCAGCAAGAGGCAGAAGAGTATATAGGGCAAGCTACTATTGATCCTGTAAAATAATTGTATTTGCATAGACTATCTCCGGGAGGGTACACAGAAACCTGTAACAATGGCTGTCTCTAGGAAGGGGAACTGGGTGCCTGGGGAACAAGAATGGAAGCGAGACTTCCTTTTCAGGCTATCTTCTTTTTTATCTTTTGAATCGTGTAAATGTGTTATCTATTCAAAAATAAACAAAACCAGAATGTAAAAACTCCTATGCCTTTCAAATTCAGAGAGCCTTATTATTCTCTTTCCAAGACTCCCAAGATCCACCGGGACGAAAAAACAGCAGTCAGGGAACCATTCCGATTTTCTCTGCTCTCTCCCCGACAGTCCCCACCCGCGCAGAGTGAAGCTGATTTCTCTGGTAAACCCTTGTTTGTGAGCTTCGCCCAAGCGACACTACCTCGCCTGCCACTGGAGGGCAGCGCGAGGCTTCCTTCCTGGGGAGGAATTGCGGAGAGACGGTGGTCGGCCCTGAATAGCAGGCTGGCTCCTACATGAAAGGCTCTGGCTTTCCGTTTTTGTTTGCATCTTTGTTTGCTTTCTTTCTTTCTTCTTCTTTTTCTTTTATTTATTTATTTTTTTTTTGGGAAAAAAAAAAAAAGAACAAAACATGGTCTCTACCCAAGAACCCCATTCCAGGCAGTAGATTCGCCAGCCATTGCTTGTGCGTCTTCGCCAAGAGAGGGGGAGATGCGCCGGCGCTCCTTACCGCTCACATCTACCCGGCTGGATAAAACCATTTGGGGAACTTGCCCTTCAGGCTGCTGAAGACTTGCTGCTTCACAAGTCTTACTTGTGAAGACCCGGAGGGTTTGCCTTTGACCCCGCCTGTGACCTTAAGAAAACCCCTTTCTACCCTGCGCCTGTCCCACAGCTGGAAGTGATAATTTTAAGGATGAATTAAACACTTGATTTGTGACACTGCGGAACTAAGCACTTTCTGGACTGTGTTATGCCCCATTTTACAGATGAGGAAGCTGAGGCCTCCAGAGGCAGAGTAACTTGCCCGTGGTTACACAGCTAGTCAGTGGCGGGCAGGATTTGAATCCAGGGTTCCCCGGTTCCTAATCCTCTGCTTTTACGACTTAACTTACCCTGCCTCCAAGGGCTGCTGGGGAAAACGAGGGTTTCAAAGGAGAAGCGGCTAAGGAAAAGCTCTGGAAAGGGCCAAAGGAGAAGCCGCTAAGGAAAAGCTTTGGAAAGGGCCAACGGAGCGGATATTCAGGGAGCCTCTCTGCGAGCCACGCGCCGGCACGCCTCTGGGAAGCCCGCCTCCCCCTGCAGATAGGCGTTGTGACATTCTTGCGTCCCTGTCGAACATGCGAAGAGACCGAGGCCCAGAGTGGCGCAGGGCGAGCCCGGAGGCTGCGCCCCAGTGCTGAAGGAGCCACTGCCGCCGCTTCTTCCGCTCCGCTGCAGTCCGCACGCAGGCGCCGGCTCCCCGAGGCCCCGGGCGCACTGGCCGCACGCCTGGGTAAAAGGTCCGGATGAGTCTGCAGAAGCGCGCCCACGCCCGAGACGGCCGTTTCCGCCGGCCTGGGAAGAGGGCAGAGAAGGGGGTCGCTCGGGCCGCAGCGTCCCAGTCCCCGCCGGCCGAGCCGTGTCTTGGGCCAGTCCCCACACTTCGCTTCTTCCCCACCTGGGGAAGGGGGCGCAGCGGTAGGGCACTGGAGCGCACCATGCACCCCGCCAACGGGTCCTTTCTGCAAACGGGGTTCCTGTTTTCATGCAAATGCCTTTGTTAGCGCACCGGGAACCAGGAGGACGAAACTGCAGCTGACGCGGGCTGCGCGCCGCTTTTCCGCCTTCGCTTGATTCGGCCTGAACGACTAAAACGCGCCGCGCCAGGAACAAAAACACCGGCGCCGCGGAAACCCGCAGTAGCGGCGCGAGAAGTGCGGCTCGGTTGGGGTCCGCGAGAAGCGGTGCACGCGGCGGCTCTCGCGGCGGGGCTGGTGCCTGGAGGCCTTCACACCGCATCACCGAGGGCAAGGAACCTCCAACTCTCCCTCAGTTTCTCCACCTGCATTGGGATGTCCTATATAAGGAGTGCCCGCTCCTTGCTGTAATTATTTTGTCCAAGCACTGTGGGAGGCAGCGTTGAAGAGGCTGTTGTGGGGAGTTTGCCTGTCAGAGAGAAGAGGGAAATAAACAAGAAACATACAGACAAAATAATTTCAAATAGCAACAAGTGTTGATATCATAGCAAACACCACTGCAACGCTTGTGCCAGGCTCTGCTCTATGCTATATGCACATTAGGTCATGTAATCCTCACTCCCTTGCACAGATAAGAAAATGCAGGTTGAATAATCTATTCAAGGGAAATAGGAAGTTGAACAATATGTGGAGAAACAGGTTGAACAGTATGTGGGGAACTAGGTTGAACAATAGCCTCAAGTGTGCAGTAGGTAGGCTGGGCACTTGAGAATATTGGGCCCAGCAGGGGTTCGACCCAGCCAGTCCAGCCCCAAGTGGAAGCTTTTGCACACTCCGTTACACCACTTTTGGCTGTACTAGGAAGGAAGTAAAGTGGTGACACGCTCAAGAGAGAGTTGGGGCTAGATAGGAGCTGCTCCTAGAAGGATGTCAATGGCCATCTCTATGCAAGGGAGTGTCTAAGCTGAGGCCTGCACAATAAGAGGAACTAGCCTTGCAAAGAGCTGGGCATGTCCAGCAGAGAAGACAGCAAGGGCAAAGGCCTTGAGGTGGAAGAGTACCTGTGGGGTTTCATGAACATAAGGATGGAACTCAGTGAGCAGCAATAAGAAGGAGAGGAGATGATCAGGAGCTGAGGGTAGCAGGCTTTGCAGGTCTCAGCAAGGAGCTGGACTTTCATTCTAGGTGTGATGGGAAGTTTTGTTGTTATGGCCACTGAAGGAGTTGGGTGGATGGAGTTCGACTAGAGGGTGGATGCCCTTCCTGCCCTACCAGCCTTGAGTTCAAGGAGGAAGTTGATTACTCAGGCCTTAAGCATGCCCCTCCTCATCTGGCCTCCTGGCTTCTAGGAGATTCCTGAGGACATTCACCAAGTCTCCAACATTACCTGATGTCAGATCAGGTAAGCCCTCATCTTACAGATAGGGCTGAGACTGAGGCCCCGACTTCAGGGGTGTGTCTTCACCTTTGAGTAGGAGAAGCAAGGGTGGTATCTGCTTCATCTACTCATGTACCTGCAGCACCTAGCACAGGCTGACCAGCCCATCCTTGGACCCAGGCAAGCAGAGCTGTGCCCTGGCCAGCCTCCAGCTGCGTACGTCCCCATAGGCTAGAGAGTCTGCAGTGCCAAGGGGATATACCCATCCAAGTCTTTGCTCCTTGTCTAGAGTACTACAGATTCCTAGGATTCCAGAGCTCCCTACCTAAAAGTCCCAAACCTGCTGCCAGGCCTCTTCCTGGTCTATTGTCTGGAGGCAGAACACTAAACCCAGGGTGTAGCCAAGGGGCACTGCTGAGCATGGGGTGTGGATGGAGCTTGGACCTGCAGCCTGGTATGTCTACACACATGCAGGTGAGGTGTGCACGGTACAGGATGGAGCTGGGGATGAGAAGGGAAGGTGGCAGGTTATAGGCTGGGAAATGAGCAACCAGGGGATGGGGCTGGCTCTCCCCAGCACCACCACATGTCAGTGCAAGTATCTAAGAAGTCTGTTTCCAAATCGATCCTGGCCTTTCAGGCTGCTGAGAAGTTATACTTATTGAGGAGAAGGATAGAACATTTAAGAGAAGGTATTGGTTTGATTTATAACTTTTAAATATTTAGATTTAAGGGTGAGTGGCCACCAGCCTCCACCAATATCAGGAGTGTGTTTGGCCTAGACCCTAGGAGATAGTCAATATTTATCAAATAGATGGATTAATCTCATTTAATTTAATCCTCACGCCGACTCAATGGAGGGAAATCACGTCGTCTGTATTTTATTGATGAGGAAACTAAGGCTTAGAGATTTAATGACTGACCCTATTTGTCAAGTTAGAAATTTGTCTTGCAGAGCTGAGAGCCTCAAGCCCTAACGTGTCTGATTCCAAAATCCATTGCAATTGGTTCATGATAAGTTCACACCCATTATGACCACATTACATATATTATAACTGTTTGATTATGTCACTCACTGATCTTCGGGGACATGAGCACTGTTTATATTACATGAAAAAGGCCTTCTCTTCTTCATTCTTACTCTACCTCTCAGGCACCTTTGGGAAGTAATAAGACAGGAGCTAACACTCCATTTAACAAATGGAAAACTGAGGACTGAGCAATAGCCCAAGGTGTTAACAAGGCTTAAATAGGGAATTTTTTTTTTTTTTTTTTTTTTTTTTTGGTAAATTTTCTCTGAAAACCTACGACAAAAGCACAAGTTTTGGGGTGACAGCAGATGAAAAGAAAGTTAAAACTTGTAGACACTGTCCTCTGAAAGAAAAAAGGGATTTTTTTTTTTTTTGGAC
>NW_012098210.1:487724-496326 GCF_000951045.1 Mandrillus leucophaeus
TTTTTTTTTTTTTTTTTTTTTTAATGTAGCAAGAAATCTGGAGGTAGCTAGGAAAGGGCTGGTGTAATTTTTGCAACATTTTCAGCAAACAACTTCTACCTCTTGGTCTGTTCTGGCTATTTATTGCTGCAGCATAACAAACGGCCCCCAAACAACCACCATTGTATTGTCTACAGTTTTGTGAGTCAGAAATTTGGGCAGGGCTCAGCTGGGTGATCCTTCAGTGATCCATGGAGCGCTGACTAGAGTCATTCAGTGATACTCAGGTGCTGATTGGGCTACGCTGGAGGATCAAGATGGTTTCACTTAGATGCCTGATGCTTTCGTGGGGATGGCTGGAACACTGAGCTCAGCTGGGTCCCTCTGCCTCTCCATGGAATCCCAGGGCTTCTCCAGGTGGCTGTCTCCAGCAGGGTAGTTTGACCTTTTTCATGGCAGCTCATGGCTCCCAGAGGCCATAGCAGAAACTGCCAGTCCTCCTAGAGGTTAGGCCTGGAATGGGTGTGGCATTATTTCCACCATACTCTATTGGTCAAAGACGTCACAGGTCAGCCCAGATTTAAGTACAGGGGAAACTGACTCCTCCTCTCAAAGGGAGGAGGATCAAAGAATCCACAGCCATCTTTAACTCATCACATGGTCCGAGCTACTTGAGATGTAGTCATCATGTCTCAAATTCCAGACAGTGTGGAGGACGGGTGGAGGAAGGTGTTTACCCTCCCTTTTAAGACATTTTCTAGAAGTCACACACAACATTTTCCACTGGCCAGAACTTACATGGGCATACCTAGGATATGGAAGGGAAACTGGAAACTGTAATCTTTATTTCAGGAGGCATGCCATGTACTCCGATGAAAATTAGGGATTTTGTTGACTAAGGAAGAAGGGGAGCATAGGTATTGAGGATAACTAAAATCTGTTCCATGGTTAGGTGGTTTTTTTTTTTTCTTTGCTACCAACAGCCAAACACTATTCCTAGCAGAGATGTTTCAATACTAGTCTTCTCCTTCCTAACACATCCTCCACTCTGTCATCAAAATAATCTTTCCTTTTTTATTATTTGTTATGTTCCTATACCGTATATCTTTTAATCATTCCTATGCCAACAGCAAGTGTCCAAATTGTTTTGTGTTGTGTGGAACAATAATGGCCACACACCAGGCACTGTGTCAAGCACTAAACGAACATATCTCACTTGATCTCCACAGTATCCCACTGAGGGAGGATCACAGATGAGGAAGCAGAAACCCAGACAGGTTAAACGACTTGCTCCGGGCCACACAGTGCGTAGGTGCAAGGCTGAGATTCAAACTCTCGACTGTCAGATTCCAGAGCTGTGCTGTGAAACCCATACATATGAAGCTCAGGGACTGTTTACTGATGACAGTGCCAGTGCATGGGCAAGACTTGTGCCTGGTATGTGAAGGTTACAGGCGACAAGTGTGAGCCAAGAGCCTGCAGATGCTCCCTTCCCGCTGTGATCCTTCAGTAGGGAAGCCTGCATCAAGCCCCAAGGCCATGCTGGCATATTTCATGAAATTAAACTGGCACCAGGAATTCATATCATTCTATTTCCTTTACACCCTGACTGGACCCCAAGTCTGGAGGAGGCTTTGCAGAACTGGCTACATTGCTAAGCAGGGCACAGGTCCAGGTAAATGAGGCACCTTTCCGCTCCAGTTCCAAGCTTCTCTGTTCTGACCCCAGTCTTTCGTGCCTTCTTCTCACCCCTCTTCGAGGACATGCAGTGACTCCCTGTTCCTCTCAAGTTCAGTTTTGCCTTTCTCCAAATGCTCCTTGTAAGGACTGGGGAGGAGACAGTTCCATCCTTTTGGTGAATTTCAGTTTCTGCATCTGTCACATGGGAAGAAATAATCCCTGCTTTGCTAAGTAATTGAAATGTTGAGGACCACACAGGACAAGGAACAGGAATGGCCTTTGTAGGCCAGAGCAGGTGAGGGGCACAGTCCCACTGGAGCAGAGTGGTATTTAGAAGACTAGGCATTATCTCCTTGGAAGGCAGAAAGATCTGGCGTAGGGGGTGGGGTTGTGGGATATCAGGGAGTGCCCTACACCTTCTGGGGGGCCTCCTACCCACAGTCTTGCAGAGGAAGTGGCCCAGGGTGAGCGTTTACATATAGATGCCCTGCTGGGGTAGGGGGGAGGGCACAGTGAGACCACCGGTTCTGAAACCAGACAAACCTGTGTTTGAGTGTCCCAGCTTCATCTTGTACTAGCTGAAGGACCTTTGGATAAGTCACATCACTTCTGCCTCCACTTTCACAGCTATAAGGTGGGGCTGAAAAAAGAACCTATCTCATTGGGATTTTATAAGGAATCAAATGAGAATGCGCACCTTTAAAGCACCTCATTTAGCGCAGAAGAACTGTTCAGCCAATAGTCGTAAGAGTGACTGGTATTTTTTGAGCCCTGATTAAATTATATGCCATAAGAGTCTTCTTTATTAGTCTATATACTCCTCACCACAATGCTAAGATGTAGTTAACATTATTATTTCCCACTTGTAGATGTAGAGATGGTGACGCAGTTAGGCTGAACAAGCTGCCCAAGGTCACAGTAAGTGGTGGAGGCTGGGCTTGAACCGGAACCCAGTCTGTCTGATGCAGTCTACATAGCCATGCTGTTATTATTACTGTTGACATTACTGTTGTTGACCTTGAATTCTTACCCGATATCTCCACACTTCCACAACACCTGATGGGGGCAGGAAGAGCCACTTGACCCAAAGACTGCCAAAATAGAGGCTGAGCAGCCTATGATACAGCCTGGGACAGAAGTTCCACCCAGCAGGGCTGAGCCCAATTAACTAAACTCATCAGCAGTGATGGTGGCTGCCAGTTTGAATTGAACCACAAAGAGCTGAGATAATGCCTACAAGCTGAAAGACCCTAAAAGATGACATAATTCAAACAAATGTAAAGGCACAGGGGCAATGAGTAAGCCAAAATTCCAAGACAGACAAGGGGGAGGAGAAGTTTGACAAACCTCTGCTCCTGAGATGACTATGAACTAACTCAGTCCCAGAGCACTGGGTCCTGAATGATGTTCCAGTAGCTAAATTGTATTCTGTGATGTGTGGTCAAAATTCCTGCCTTCCAGTCCCTGCATGTAGCTTTACAACAACCCCCCATGGCTCAAGTTAGGAGAGAGGCTCTGCTCTTTTCAACCAAAATTAGGCTAGCTCAGCTCTCCCATTTATCTTTAGGGTAAATGCTAAGAATTGGAAGTGGTGAATGGAGAGGGAGGTAGGATCAGGACTTCCCTCCATCAACCCCAGGTGACGGGGCCCAGAAGACATGGCCTGGCCCAGTTCCTATTATATCAGAACCTTAGTCCACATCTCACCGTCTACAATCACACCCTTAGTGATCTCACTCAGTGTCTGGGGGGCCAGGCGTCTCCCCTGCACTGCAGCCTCATGCCCGGCTACTAACTCCACAGCTCCATCTGTGTTACGCAGGCATGTCACATCTCACCTGTCCAAAATGGAACTCCTGATTGTGCCTCCAAAACCCACCCCTTCTGAAGGATTTGCATATCAGGAAATGCCAACTCTTATTATAATTCTAGTTGCTTAGATCAAATACCTTGGAGTCAGCCCTGATTGTCCTGAGTCATATTCCAACATTCTTGCAGTCCACAAATTCCATTGGCTCTTCCTTCTAAACGTATCCATGCCCTCCATGACCACCCTAGTCTGACCCACTATTGTCTGTCACCTGGGGTGACACAACAGCCTCCTCTTGGCTCTGGCCTGCCTTCTACAACTTGTTCTGAACTCAGCAGAGATGTCCTGTTAAAACCTAAGCTAGAGCTTGCAATCCTCTTGCTCAAAACCCATCACCCATCACTGCCCTTCTCACTCAAAGGAAAAACAAAGGCTTCCTAAGTCACACAGTCTGACCTCCTCAGTTTCCCCTACAGACCTGCCTCCCCGACCTCACCTCCCTGCACTCTCCCCAGCCCTTCCTCTATTCCAACCACTCAAGGGTGCTCACCGCTCCTGGAAGGAGAACTCCCACCCGTGGGCCTTTGCATCTGCTGTGCCCTCTGCCTGGAGTGCCCCTCCAGCACGGCTCCCTCTCTCACTTGTGTGGGTCTGCAGAGACGCCTTTCCTGGGTACCTCATTAAAAATTACCACCCTCCCCAGTCTCTTTCCCTGCTTTAACTTTCTCTGTAGCACTTAACACCATCTATTGACATGCGGTAGATTTAACTTACTGTTTCTTGTCATCTCCCACACTGGGATGTAAGCTACGTCTAGGGAAGCACCTTCTTCCATCAGATGTATCCCCCTTACCTAGAACACGACGTCTGACGCATAGTAGGTGCTCAGCAAATCTTTGTCAAAAGAACAAAGAAGCACACATAAGAGGACTTCCTGGAGCCATCCCTACTCAGTTCTCACGCCCCCAGAAGCCACCCTCTGAGTGTTCCAAGCCCTCGACTAGTCCCCTCGCTTCTTTGATCCTATTCAGGGGAAATCAGCCTCAGGCCCTGTCCAAAAACAGGAGAACTAAGGAGAAGCTAGTCATGGAGGAAGTAGTCCAAATAGGTGGGGATTTCTTTTTAATTAGAACTATTTTTTTTTTTCCCTTAATACAAAAGGACTTGTGTCCCAGTTGCTGGCTTTTCTGTCAAAGCTTGTCCAGGCTGAGAGCTGAGGCTCTGTGTTCCCACCAAGGATCTACTGTCAGAATCACTGGGGAGTGGCGTGGGCTTCACAGAAGGAAGGTTCTGGGACAGCGGGCCACATGGCCTCCCTGGGACAGGCACACACCTGGAAACCCCACAAATGGGAAGGACTCCATGTGGGTGACAGGTGAGGCTGGTAACAAGCATGTAGGGTCGCTGTACTGTTCTCTCCACTTTCTGCAGTTTGAGAATTTTCTTTAGAGAGAGAGGAAAAAAAGCATTTTTCCCTGAAGTTCTCTTTTCCCAACACATGCCCAGAGGATTTCCCGTAGCCCTCCCTCCCCACTATACCCCACCCACAACTTCTCTTTTCTCCTTCCCTCTGATTGGAGGAGAGAGACGTTCTGCTCTGCTTACTAGCTGCCTATTTGCATCTGGGGACACTTACAAACCTTTGATGCCTGTTTGTTTCCCCACTTCCCAAGATTTGCGTCCAGATGGCCTGGTGAGGTGGTGCTGGGCACTGATTGATGCTAAATGCTCCCTGGGTGATCCTGGCACTTGCCAGAGTTGAGCAACTACCTTGTTACCCCAGCCCCAGCCCCGACTCTTTGCCACACTCAGGAACCTCCTGTTAATAGGGTCCAGCCTCCTTAGAAGACAGTTTAACAACATATTTTGTTACCTGAGCCCATCTTTGGGGTCCACCACAGCTGCCTAAGTGACTTGAGGAGATATTTCTTCCACACCCAGACAAAGCGCCTCATTCACCACCAGCACTCCTAGTGGATGACATCCTCCCCGTTACCTTATGCAACGCGGGTTCACTGTGACCATTTGGAAAGTGCAGAGAAGCACACAGGAGCTGGCCACAGCCCACTTCAAGCCCAGGAATTTGTGAACAGAAAGGAGCCATTGTTTCCAGTCACTTGAAGGGAACAGCTCAAAAACACATTCAAAGGGCCCTGATGATAATGAATATGCTAATATGATTTCCACTGGGCGCCTGTGCTACCTCCAAAAAACCCTTTCTGACCTTCCTCATGGATTCAAAGCTTTCATTGAAGTCGACAGGGGATTTGGGTTAAAATAACATGAAAGTTTTCACTGAAATGGACAAAACTGGGAGTTGTGAATTAAGTGTGAGTTTCACCTTGGTGCTGACACCCCCAACCTTGAAGGGGAAACACACAGATTGTGAATGGACCTTCTGGACCTTCTAGCTGTTGCCTTTGGGTGGGCAGAGCTAGCAAGCACTAAGGGTCCCTTTTGCATGACAAGTGAGCCCTGGAGGCCTGGGTTTAAATCCCAGCTCTGACACTTACTAGCTGGGTGACCTTGAGAACGGCAAATCATTTCTCTGATTGAGCCTCAATTTCTCCATCTGTAAAATGGTTTGGATAATACTTCCCTTGCAGCATTGCTTCCAAGAGTAAATAAGAAGTCTGTATGTGGGAGGGGTTAGGGAAGTGGAAAACATCTTGGAGCTCCTCACCGTCTCACCCAGTCGGAGACCCAGCAAGGGTGTGAACACCTCCAGCCTCCCATATCCCAGACCCACTTTCCTTCATTTAGCGTATATTTATGAAGCATTTCCTGGATGCCAGGTACTGTTTTGGGGCTGGGGATTCAGCTGTGAACAAAACAGATGAACTCGGCCTTCAGTGGAGCTGCCATTATAGTGGGAAGCACAGACATTAAACACATGAATAGGTAAACAATAAGTAAGTGGGCCGGCCGTGGTGGCTCATGCCTGTAATCCTGCCTGTAATCCCGACACTTTGGGAGGCTGAGGGGGGGGTGGATCACCTGAGGTCAGCAGTTCGAGACCAGCCTAATCAACATGGTGAAACCCCATCTCTACTAAAAATACAAGGGCGTGGTGGCACATGCCTGTTATCCCAGCTACTCGAGAGGCTGAGGCGTGAGAATCGCTTGAACCTGGGAGGCGGAGGTTGCAGTGAGCTGAGATCACACTACTGCACTCCAGCCTGGTGACAGATCAAGACTCTGTCAGAAGAAGAAGGAGAACGAGAAGGAGAAGGAGAAATAAGTGCTATGGAGAGGAAAAACAGAGTCCGTAATGAAAAGAGCAGAGCTTTAGAATTAGAGCTGAATTCAAATCCCAGCTTGCTCTTTGCTGGCTGTGTAATGCCTGGGAAAGAGATTTTATCTTCCTGACACTCTTCTGCTACATTTTTTTGTGAGACCCACTGATGATTCACCCACCCATTGAACAAATATTTATAGAACTCTGGGCCGGGCACGGTGGCTCATGCCTGTAATCCCAGCCCTTCGGGAGGCTGATGCAGGTGGGTCACTGAGGTCAGGAGTTGGATTCCAGCCTGGCCAACATGGTGAAATCCCATCTCTACTGAAAATAACCAAAAAAAAAAAAGAAAGAAAGAAAAGAAAAGAAATAGCTGGGCGTGATGGCACGCACCTGTAATCCCAGCTATTCCAGAGGCTGCGACAGGACAATCGCTTGAACCCAGGAGACAGAGGTTGTACTGAGCCGAGATCGTGCCACTGCACTCCAGCTTGGGCAACCGAGCCAGACTCCGTCTCAAAAAAGAAAAAAGGAACTCTGTCCTGTGTCAAGCATTGTTTTGACTGCTGGGGAGGCCACAATGAATGAAACGAAAATCCTTGCCCTTGAAAGTAAAACCTAAAAGAAAGAAACAGACAATTAACAAATATACGTGTATCAGGTGATAAAAAAAAAGCAAGAGAAGGAGGTCAGAATGTGGAGGACATTATTTCAGGGAGTGGTGGTCAGGGAAGGCCTTTCTAGGGAGCTGACAGTTAAGTGAAGCTCTGAAGGATGCTGGGGAGTTAGCCATGTGGGTGTCTGGAGGAAGAACGTTCCCAGTTGGAGGAGACATCAAGGGCAAAGGCCCTGAGGTAGGACAGTGCGTGGCTGTTGGGAGGATTAGGGAATTGGAGGCAAAGTCTAAGATGCACCCAGCATAGCCCCTGGCTCTGAGTGGGGGTTCAATCAATAGCAGTTATTATTTGTACCCATTTTATGAAAAATGCAAGAGAAGTCATTTTCCATTATTATAAAAGTTCTTGAAGTCTTTGTGGATTGATGATTTTTTTATTCCCTTTTCTTCTCTTGTTTTTCTGAATAAGAACCAGCAAGTCCAACCCCCAAGCCCACCTGCCAGCCTGCCTCTGTGCCTCCAGTCTGAATCCAGCAGAAATGTTTGACATGCAGTGGTGCTGGAGGGAGGGGGTGTGTAATTAATGATGGTTATTAAATAATAATGCCAGCATCTTGAAGTTCTTTCCTCTCCACAGCCTCACAAATTAGATGCCTTGGAAATGTTGTGCCCGTCACCAAGATGCACCTCCATCTGGGGTGTAAGCAACATCTGCTAAACAGCTGCATCTTGTTTAAGAGCTGGTACTTAATTCAATTATTCAGCTCTGATAGGGGCAGGCCGAGCTGAGCAGGAAGGGGCAGGCCCACTCATGGGCATATGCTGCTCTGTGTCTTCCCAAGTTGACCCAAACTCCTCTCCCATCAGCATCCCCACTCACAACTGTTGATTCAACCAACATAGACATCTATACATTTCCAGAACAGGCCATGCTCACTCATGCTACCTCCTTGCTTTCTACTCAAGCTGTGTGCCCCTGCCAGGAACACTCTTCTGCTGTCTGTCCAACTCCTGTGTCCTTCAAAAGGCCCAACTCAAATATCAGCATCTCCTCCAGGACAAAGCATAGGGAATTACCTCCCATGAGCTTTCTCGGTGCTTATGCATTCCTCAACTGGAGCATTCATAACATTACATTGCAATTTTGCGTGCCCTGCTGTTTTGTAAGCCCCTTAGGCTGGGAACCATGTTTATTTCATTCTTGTTCAGCATTGTACCTGACTCCCTATAGACACAATGTGTTTAGTTAATGGATGGATGGATGGGTGGATGGGTGGGT
>NW_012098210.1:496376-508763 GCF_000951045.1 Mandrillus leucophaeus
AAAAAAAAAAAAAAAAAAAAAAAAGGCAAGCTGGTTTGAGGGTTTGTTTATTCTGAAAGAGGTCTGCAGAGGTCAAGAAGGAAGGTATAAGAGAGGAATGGCTATGCCGTTCCACAAACCATCCTGTGTCTGCTTGTTCACCAGGCTTCCTCTGCATCCATAGTTGTCCCGGGTTCAGAACAGGACTTTGCTCAATAGAGATTGTGGAAGGTCCTAGAATTTGGCCCCATCCCTCTCCACTCTGGGAAGAAAGGCTCAGGGCTCACAGCAGCACTTCTGTGGGTTGGAGGTTGATGTCTGGTCACCCCCACCCTCTTGGTTTCCCATCTACTCACTCATTACTTCTTAATCCTCTTGAGTCTTAGCTCTAAAAGTTAGAATTCCCTGGGGGCTCTGCCCAAGGTCTCTTTTCCATTCTACTTTCTTTCTCTACTCTCATGGAGCATCTCCAGCCCAACCCTCTCCCCATATTTCAGACTCATATATTCAACTGCAACTAGACATCTACACTTGGATGAATGATAGCCATCTCAAATTTAGCATGTTCAAAATGGAACTCTCTAATGTCCCCAGAAACCTGGTTCTATCCAGTCTCCCTTGTCTCAGTAAAAAACCCCACCATCAACCTGGTCACTCCCTTCCCCTCATTCCCCCACATCCAATCCATACTGTAAATTCTTCCCCAAAACTACAACCAGGACCTGTCCACTTGTCACTGTCTCCATGGCCACCGTCACCCTCACCTGGACTCCTTCAGCAGCTTCATAACTCATCTCTTCCCTCTACTCTGGGCCCCCATCATCCATCCTCCTCACAGAAGCCAGAGTGGTCTTTCAAACATCAGTCAGAAAAGGTTACTCTCCCCTCAAAATCTTCAATGTTCTCCCATTGTTTAGAATAGAAACGCACACTGTCGTCGCCTACAGCATCTGCCTGGTCCACTTCTCCAGCCTCATTCCGTGCCCACCAACTCTACTCCCAGGGACCTCCTTGTCCAGCTCCTGCGTTCCTCAACCTTCTCTCTTTCTGGGACATTTTCTGAGCCTTCTTGTCATCCAGAACTCAATTCAAATGACATATTCCCAGGTCTATATAAGGAAACCTGCCCTGCCCATTAAACTTTAGACACTGTCTTATTTCTTTGTTTATTACCTGTTTTCCATTTCCTGAAACCCTAGAATGGAATCGCCCTGCAAGCAAAGTTTACACTATATCTCCAGTACCTGCTAAAGCAGGTGCTCATACATATTTGCTGAAAGAATTAATTACCAGATGGCAATTGTATATATTTTGTAATATCCTTACTTGGCAGAAATAAAAGCTGCCGATTTTTTGTAAGTCCCCATTTTGAAAAAACAGGGCTATTTGTAAGCCCAGGACTATTGTAATAGATGAACTGGCTGCAAGCCCCTTACAACATAGGTGGTATAAGGAAAACAGGAGAAGAAGGGAGAAAGAGGGACAGTGGATGGGTGGAGGGAGAGGTGGATGGTGGGTGAGTGGGGTGGATGTGTGGGTAGGTGAGTGGCCAGATGGATGGATGGGTAGATGGGTGAATGAGTGTGTGGTTGGATGGATGAATGGGTGAGTGGATGAATGGTGGTTGGATGGGTGAATGGGTGGATGGATGGGTGAGTTGGTAGATGGGTGGGTGAGTGGGTGGGTGGATGAACAGTGGATGGGGGGTGGATGGCTGGATGAGTGAATGGGTGGGTGGATGGATGGTGGAAGGGTGGGTGAAAGTGGATGGGTGGGTGAGTGGGTGAATGGGTGAGTGAGTGGGTGGATGGATGGGCAGGTGAGTGGGTGGATGGATGGATGAAGAGATGGAAGAATGGAAGAAAAGAGGGAAGAACAAAGTGGTAGACAAACAGATGGACCCACTGCCACCATCTAAATCCAACCACCATCATTTCTCACTGAAACACTGGGGACTCTCACTGGTCTTTCAGTTTCCACTCTTGCCACCAGTAGTCTCTTCTACTCAAAGCACTTAG
This sequence comes from Mandrillus leucophaeus, assembly GCF_000951045.1. Lineage (NCBI taxonomy): Eukaryota > Metazoa > Chordata > Mammalia > Primates > Cercopithecidae > Mandrillus > Mandrillus leucophaeus. The sequence continues at coordinate 498,374 of NW_012098210.1, forward strand.
GAATCTTTTGAATATGGAGTTATATCATGTCACTCCCCTGTTAAAATCTTTCCAGTGGCTTCCATATTCCTAACCCTGACCTCCAAACCCCTATAGGACACAGCCCCTGCTTATCCCTCTGATACCGTCTCCTCTCTGTCCTATGCTCTGAATACTTGGGGAACCTGCCAAGCTCTCTCTCACCTCAGGACCTTTGAATCTGCTCTTCCCCTTTGCCTGGGACTCACTTCCCTGGATTTCTGTCAACCTAGTATCTTCTTAAGTCTTCCAGTCTAGCTCTGATGCCACATCCTCAAAGAGACCTTTCTTTACTGTGCCAGTTAAAATAGCCACCATTGTGATCCTTAAAGGCAAAGGGGCCTGATCCAAACACCAATGCTTTGGCTGCTGAAACCCAACAGGCTCCCCAGAGCGTCATCCTCAGCTGGGGTGGTGACGCAGACCTCCCCCAAGTGCCCACCTACAAGCCTCCCTTCCCTGGGTGCTCACTCCTCCTCTCCATCAACTAAAGATCTTTCATGAATGGGCTTGTCTGGAACTGCCGCAATTAAACTATCAGAGCAACATTGGACCATTTGTTTACTATGGCACTTAGAGCTGGAATGGCTTGTTGTTTTGACTGTTTCTATTTTCAGCTCTATTTCCTAGGGGTAGTGGGGAGAGGGTAGGCAATGAATCCTGGTCTATTCAAGCAAAAAGATGCATCAGTGAAGCCTAGAATTTCAGAGTCACAGAATTCTAGCATCATTGTCATGGAATATGAGAGCAGTGAAAATCTATAATTTTAGTTATAGGTTCCTAGATTCACGAGATTCTAGAATCTTACTCAACGAAATTAGAATCTTAGAGTCAGACAAATTTAGACTCAAAGTCCTAGAGTGATGGACTCTGAGGAGACTCTCACTTTGTCTGCTCCATATCTCTTTCCCAGAAGATCTCTGGGTACCTTATCCACAACGTGCCCCCACACTGACCCACAGCCTGTCACTCTCTATTGTTTTAACTTTTCTTTATGGCACTGATCACCACCTGATATTTGATCTATTTCTCTGCTTATTTGCTTATTGCCTGTCTCCCTCACATGTGAGATTGAGGTCAGGAACTTTGCTTTGTTCACCGTTTAGAACAGTACTCAGAACAACGCCTGGCATGAAGTAAGGGCTAAAAAAAGAAGTGCCCATTCATCCAACAAATATTTATTGCATCCCTACTTCATGTTGGTGCCTCAGAGATGATCTTCTCTCAGGACAGGAAGCAGGTCTCATTTTGCATGCCAAATGCAATTGGCAGTAGATACCCAGAGCACGGTGTTGAAAAGACTTCTTGGGGTTCATCCAAGCTCTGTGGGGAAGGGCAATTGATGAGCAATGTCTGGCATGGACTCAGCCATGGGAAAAAGTGGCCATCTCCGCTCTGGCCTCCAACCCTGCACTGAAAAAAACTGAGGTCCAGAAGAAGATACAGTGGACATGCGTGGGATGCATAGCCAGAGTTAGAACCCCATCTTCAGTCTCCCCTCAGTGTTGGTTCCTGAGCCCAAGCCTCTCTCAAGCACCTGTGTGTGCCCTTCCTTCCCCATCAGCCCTTAGGCTCTCCCTCCCCTGACGCCTTCCTGGGATGAAGGGGCTGCTGGAGTCCCTGGCCCTGAACCCCAGCCTGGGAACCCAATTCTGGAACACTGCCTGAATGCACAAGCCAGTTATTTTTAAAAATCCAAAAAGAAAAGGAAGAAAGAGAAAGCTCACTGCTTCGGTCTCCGCACCAGCCCTGGCTGAGAGAATAGAGACTTGAAAGGAACAAAGGGTTTCCTCAAACACAGCAGATCAAGGGCTTGGCTTATGTGGTAACCGGTAACCGACCACCGCGCTTTGTGACAAATCCTTCAGAAGGCAGCAGCCTCTGTTCCCTCCGCAGCCTTGGCAGAAGGAGGCGGAGGAGTAGGGGACACCCTTCCCCATCGCCCCCCAGCCCCAGTTGGGCTGCTTACAATCATAGACTTCGAGAACCCCTGACTGTTAGGACCTCAAAGGCCCTCACAGAGCATGGAGTCCAACCCGCTGTGGGTCAGCCAGGCAGGCAGAAGCCCTGGACAGGCTCAAGGTCACACTTTCCTCCTCCCCGGGTTCTCTTTCAAGGAGGTGGAGACCAGGGAAGTGTACCCAAGCCTCCGTTTCCTCTTGAACCCATCACAGCTGCCTGAAATGCCCTCTTGGAACTCTCCCAGCCACCAAGACTTCCTACTTTTTTTCTCTCCTGTGGATTTCTTCCAAGTTGCCTGTGGGGTATGGTTTGACCCCCAGGTCTCCAGGGGTCAAACCATACCCCTGGAGGGGTACACAGCAGGGGTCTGCTAGTGGACTATGAGATCGCAGAAGGACTGCAGCCCACACTACACTCCAGGTTGGACAATAGCAGCTGACTCAGGTGCTGTGCCAAGCCCTTTACAGCAAGGCCTCCTGTAGGCACCGTAGCCACCCTACAATGCAGATAGGTATGGTTGTCCCCATTTTCCAGACAAGAAAGCCAAGGCTCCAAAAGACTGAGTAAAGTCCCCAAGGGGGTTGGCAGAGATTGGCAGAGCTGATGCTTGAACTCGGGGTTGCCTGTCTTCTAAACCACACTCCTATTAACTGGTCTGCTCTGCCCCTCCCTCTGTGCATCAAAGGCAGGCAATGCTTCACCCCACTCTCAGGCACTGAGGAAGGCACCAGAGGGGCCGGGCTGGGAACAAGGGGCTTCCCTCCATCAGAGGGCATCCTGCTCACAAGCCACACACTTGCACCTGCATGCAGGCTGCAGAGCCCATCAGGTCTCCTCATCCACCCCTCCGTGTCAGCCTCTCTCCCCTGCCTCCTTCCTGACTTGCGATTTCTCTGGCTCTTTTCTACCCCATCTGTCAATCTGCGTTGTCTCCATTCTGTGGGCCTCTCTCTCTCTTTATCATTTTCTGCCTCTAGCTCTGTCTCGTCCCCAGCCCTCCCCATTACTCTATTCCTATGTCTTCCCTTTTTGTCTCTCTGCATCTGTGTGCTACTTTCTCTCTCCTCAGCGTGCTTCTTCTTTCTCTCTCTTTCCCTCTTCTCCCCACCTCCCTCCGCCCATATTCTGTCTCTCCTTTAATCCTCAGTATCCAGGGTTTCAGTGTCTCCATGTCTCTTCCCACAGCTCATCTCTCCCTCTCTATTCTTACGCATCTCTCCCTTTCTCCCTAGCATTATCTCCCTCTACCTCTTGCTCTCTCTCTGTCTCTGCTCTATCCTCCTTTGCTTTCCCTCCTGCCTCTCTTTCTGGGTGTGTGTGGATGTGTATATGCCTTGTCTCTCTCTTTCCCTCTTTCTCTCTCTCTCTGTCTTTCTCCCTGCCCCTCTCCATCCCTCTGTCACTCTATCTCCTTCTTTTGTCCTTGTCTCTGTCTCTTTCTCCTTCTCTGTCTCTTTCTGTCTTCCTCTCTGTTTTTTGTCTCTCTCTCTGTCCCTCTGTCTCTCTTTCTCTGTCTCTTCGTATCTCTCTGTATATCTCTCATCTCTGTATCTCTGTCACTGCCACTGTCTCTGTCTCCCCTTCATCCCTGTCCCTGCTTCTCCCCGTCTCTCCCTGCCTGTCTCTCTAGCCTTCCTCACCTTCCCCTTGCCACCTTTCCTGGAGTAGCTCCTCTGTCACACCCCCACACTGACACACAATATTCCAGCAAATCCCAGCTTAGCTGTAGTGGGGAGCAAGGAGGGATTGGTCAGGGGTATTCCAAAAAGTGGATTTCAGAAGGGGGGTGGGGGTTGTTATGTTAAAGGAAACTGCGCCAGCCTCGTCCTTTTCTTCCTCAGAAATGACTGGTTGCTTTCCTGGGAGGCAGAAGAAAAAGTCCCTGAATAGAGATTTGAAGCAGTAAGCTCAGATTCCTTCTTTTTAATATTTATAAAGAGAGAAAGGGGATAATTTCAGGAAGATCATTTCAAGGCGAAAACCCACATATTTTCAATAGAATTATTCCAAAAGCCCCTTTCCGGCTCATTGGAGTGTATAATTTTGTAAGTTAAAGACACCGGGCCTGGTTTCCAAGTTCCCTAAAATGACGCAGCTAAGTAAGAGCCAGAAGGAAGTGAGATGAGAAGAAGAGGGGGAGGGTAGCAGAGGAGAGGGACAAGCTTGTCCCAGGGCTGAGGCCAAAGAGAGAGCAGCAGCTGGCATAACTGCCCCGCCTCCTCTCCTTCACCTGTCTTCTCAACAAGTCAGCCAAACTCAGGGCAATACACGCTGTCAAATACCTGTTCCCAATCCTGAGACCTCTCTCCAGGTCCAGACCTATAGAGCCAAGTGCCGGTGCAGGTAGCCCATGGGTTCTTCAGGCAAGGTGTGTTCAGAGCTGTCCCCACCCCCGCCATCTTCCTCCCCAAACCGCCTCCATCCTTGACCTCTATTCAACCACACCATTGCCCAAGCTGGCATCTGGGAGTCACGCTTGGGTCCTCCTTCACCCCTGCCCCTTCTAGTTAGTTGCCAAGTCCTGTTGATTCTACCCCCTTCATACCTGTGGGATCTCCTTACATCTGCATTTTCACTGCCCAAAGTGGGCCTCCACACCCCTGGCCTAGACCACAGAGAGGCTCCAGCAGGTCTCTGGGCCTCTTGCCTATGTTCAAGCTGATGGAGTGACCTTCACATCGTCCAGCTCTGAGGATGGCCCTCTCTTTCTCAGAAACAGTCATAGCCCCCTGCCCCTGTCACCTCTAAGGTGAAGGCCAATTTCCCCCACCCTGGCATCCGTGATCTAGCTACAACCTCATTTCCTTGTACCCACCATCCCATCACAAGTTCTCCACTGTGGCCAAAATGAGTCAGTCTCTTCTGCCTACCCGAAAGGAATAAGAATCATTTTTCGACTTCTAAGCCCTGGCTGTGGCTCCTCTCTTCTCCTGGAATGGCATCCTGCTGTCTTGGCCTGTGTTGCTCCCACCCAACCTTAAGGTCCAGCTCAAATGGTCTTCGTGGTCCTCCTGGTCACAGGTTATCTTTCCTTCTCTTTGACCCATGACATTTCACTTTAGACAAGAGGTAGGCTGTGTGGCCTGAGAACAGGTGAGGTCCGTGGCTAAATAAGGAACAGGAAGTGGAGATCACTCTCTGACATCCTCCCAAACCAAACTAAGTGAGATTCTGTGGTTCTGCTGGGTGCCTAAAATTGTCACCAGGGTCCCCAGATAATACTTACTCTTATCACAGTAAATAGAAATGTCATTGCAAAAATCAGTGATTGATTACTCACTGTGAGCCAGGCGCCTTGCTAAGTGCTCTTCATGTGTTATCTCACACAGTTCACAATAACCAGTGTGGTGAGGACTATCATCACCCCAGTGGTACCAATGAGGAAACTGAGACTCAGAGAGGGGGAGTGGCCAGCACAGTATCACTCTGTGAGCCAGAAAGCTCAGGACTCTGACCAGGCCAGCCTAACTATGGAATCCTTGAGTTTAACCTCAAACACACTGAAAATGCTAACATCTGAGTATTAGCAGGAACTGGGTGATGCAGTCCCTGACTCATCTCCCCCAAAGGAGGACCACATGCTGTGAGGCAATGGCCACAGCCCTTCCTTGGGCCCAGCTTCCCCATCTTCTCAAGGTCCAGTTCCTGTCTGAAAAACCTTTCAGAGGCTGGTTCTGAAATCCCAGAGACACAGTTTGTCTTCCTTTTCCCGGGGAAAGGCTCATCTGGGAGAAGCAGAGCTCAGAACTTCAAAGGAAGCCACAGGGACAAAAATGTCCCTCCTGCCTCTTGTCCCAGCACCAGTCTTGGTTTGACTTGGCCAAGAATGTTCCCTGGTCCACCTCTGAAAGTCTGCAGGGATGCTGCTAGCTGTTCCCACTAAATTCTGCTTCCTCTGACCCCTGCTAAGAACTGACCCTTAATTCCCAGACTGTAGCTTCATCTCTCGCCAGGGCATCTACACCAGCCTCATCACTGGTCTCCCTGCTCCCACTCTAGGCCTTACCTGCAATGCAGCCTTGTCATTTTAAACAAAAATCACAAGGTCTCTTTCGTTCTTAAAGCCCTCCTTGGGCTCTCATCACAGAATACAGGTCGAGCTGCTCATCCCAGCCCCCAGGCCCTTTGTGCTCTGATACCCAGGCCTCCCTGGGCTCTGGCCACACCATCCTTCCAATAGGGCTTAGAACAAACCAGGTTCCTCTTCACCTCAAGGTCTTTGCTTTTGTGCTTTCCTGAATTGCTTTCCTGGCTTTTTCCTTCCTCTCTTTCAGTTCAAAAATCATACCTTCCCCAAGGCCTTTTCTGATCCCAATTATCCCTGGTACCTTCCTCCCTGCAGACATTCACACCAGTGATGCTCTTCATTTCCCTGTAATGTGCAGTTAGATATTTGAGTGCTTCTAATGTACCGTCCACTGGAGGAGTGACAGCTGCAAAATTGCAGACTAGGAAGCTCCAAGCTGTCATTCACCCCATGGAAGCATCAAGAAAACAACCAGAGACTGGCTTAGAACTAATATAGGAGCTCTGGAAAACAGTCAAAGGTTTACAGCATCCAGGTGAACACCTAATCAAGAAAAAGCCACCTTCAAACAGTAGAAAAAGTTTTGTGGCATTTTTACTCCCTTTTGCCCAATCCCCTCCCTGGCAGAGCAGCGCATTTCCCTCCCTTGAGCCAGAGGGAGCAAGCCTGCCTTACTGGCAACACTCTAACTGGTCTGAGGCCTGCCTGGAGGACAGCTCTCTGTTTTATCTAACTAAAATGTCAGGTAGAGGGAAGCTAAGGGCACTGTTGGTGGAAGCTGCAGGGAGACTATAGACCCATAGATGACTGGGGTAAGAGATTATGGGTGGACACACAAAATAGACCATCTGTGGCCCTAAGGAGAAGCTGAGTGCTGGGGTAAGATTCTTTGAAAAAGTAAGACATTCAAAAGCAGCTGACATATGGAAAAATTGAGTAAACCACATTTAGGAGCAGGCAAGATTCATTCTCAGAAAAGCCCTGAGAAGACCTGAAGCTTTCACCTTGGTGAAGGACTGTGTAACACAAAGACAGTTTGCAAAGCCTGGGAGAGGAAGCTGTTTTTTCACATGTCCAGTTTTCAACAACAATAACAACAAAACATAACATAGAAGTAGAAAACATGGCTCATTCAAAGAAATAAAATAAACTGATGGGAACTATCCCTAAGGAAGCCCAGACATTGGACTTACTAGATAAAGACTTTGAAACAACCGTCTTAAAAATGCTCAAAGAGCTAAAGAAAACCACCGAAAAATAACTAAAGGAAATCAGAAAAATGATATGTGAACCGAATTATAATATCAACAAAGAGATAGAAATTATAAAAAGGAACCAAATATAAATTATGGAGCTGAAAAATACAGTAACCAAAATGAAAAATTCACTAGAAGAGTTCAGCAGTACATTGAGAGAAAACAAATAACAAAATTGCAAAAGTAAGTTCCTAATTACCAGTAATTACTTTAAATGGAAATGGATTAAACTAACTAGTCAAAAGGCATAAATTGACAGGATGAATTTTTTTAAATATCCAACTATATGCTGTCTACAAAAGACTCATTTTAGATATACATAGATCGAATGTGAAAACGAAAAAATATATTGCATACAAACAGTAATCAAATGAGATCTGAGATGGCTATCCTAATGCCACACAAAATAGACTTTAAGTCAAATATGTTTACAAGAGGCAAAGAACATCATATACTGACAAAAGTGTCAATTCATCAAGAAGATATAACAATTACATACATATATGCACCAAATAGCAGAGTTCTAACGTATTATTCACCCTACTCCCCAAATGTTATTCCATGAGAGCAAGAACTGGATCTGGCTTGCTCACTGCTTTGCTCTCACACCAGCCATTTATTACTAACACACATTTGCTCAATTTCCACTATCCCCACTAGGTAACCACAGCAAAAGTGGACAGGTAGGGTCTGGGAATTGTCACCAAGCTTCAGGCAGGAGCTTGAATCTTGAAGCTTCAGACAGGAGCTTGAACCTGACCATCTTCAGCTGTCCCAGCTGTCACCTCCAAAAATTTGAGATCCTTTCTTTGCCATCCATGGTCCAACCGTGAAGATAGGAGTGAAGGTGCTTAGGAATTGTGATCAACTCTAGTCTCCCCAGCCAAGCACTTCAGGGCTTGTGGCTGCAGATCAGGGAATCCAGGGGACCAAGGGAGGTGGGTGGGTACACCATTGGAGTAGTCCTGGCCAGTGTTACCCATGAGCACCCTGAAGCCCAGAGAGGGCAGGGAACAAGCTGAAAGTCACACAACAAGCTAATGGCAGAGCTACTGACTGCCCACCACCTCCTGTTTCTCTAAGTTGCCTTGGCAACTGCCTCAGGGACTGCCCATAGCATGCAATTTCTCTAAGTTATCTCTTCCGCCCCTCCATTTCCCCTTTCATTTCTCCTTTTCTTCATGTTATTTTTTGTTCTCCATCCCTATACCACACCAGGCCTCTCACGGCCTTTCCTAGATTTATGAGTTAGACCATCTCATTTGACCCCCACAATGACCCTGTGAAAGAAGTACCTTTTAAAGCCCCATTTTCCAGATGAGATAACTGAATCTCTGAGATAGAAAGAGGTCAGCCAGTGATGCCATGTGAGCCTAGAACCCTGCCCAGCCTCTGGGCCTTGTCTGCCCTCAAAAGTATCAAGAGATTTATTTAAGCAAAAAACATCATGTTCACTACGAGCTTCTTAAGGAAGCCTTCTTCCAATCACCAAGACCCCTGGCTGTCTTTCTCCTGTGGATTTCCCCTTTCATTTCAGGATGACCACAAGGTATGAATGTTACCCTCCAAGCTGTAGTATGCAGGAAGGCTGGGGCCCAGACCTCAAGCTGAAGGCATTAGGGTGGGTGTGGGGTGTGCCCAGTTCTAGACAACTTCAACCTCAACAAGCTCAGTGCATTTGCCACTTGATAAGTGCTGAGCTGAATGGTTTGCAGGTGTTACCTCAAGTTCATGCTCATCATGCTTAATAAGGTCAAAACCCTTACTTCATTTTGCAGTGGAAGACACAGGTTCAGAAGGGGAAGTGGGTTGTACAAGAGCACTGACGGTCTGCTGGGCCTTGCTCTTAACCCCTTGTCTTGGATCATGGACCACAGGGTCTATGGGTGGTGGTGCATGCAAGTCCTGAAGACGTACAGAAGGATTTTTCCAGGTTGCCTTGGCATCACTTGTTTTTTCTTCTAGGGAGTGAGGGGCAGGGAGAGTTGAGGTGGGAAAGCCCAGGATATTTTTGCTGAAACCACCTGTTCCAGGCCTACTTCTGAAGTGCCCTGATACACACAGGGGAGGGGGAAAACAGAGATGGTCAAGAGTCCAGTCAAAGTCAAGGGGCAAAGACGAGGGGCTCAGAACTCAGCATTAGGCCCATCAGTCAGGGATAGCAGCCTAAAACTGTGGTCAGCCAGAGGGTCTGGAGAAGGCTGGGTGGGATGGATGGGCAATGTTTCTAGAAGGAAGAAGGAGACTCTGGTTCACCCCCAGTGTGCAGGATGGAGTCATTGTGCCTTTAGGGAAGAGTGAGCAGCTGGCTGGAGGTCTATACTCCTGCCTGCTTGGTCTGGAGTTTCTCTCACCCTGGTCACTTGATCCTCTTACTTTTCCTGTCAGTGAGGAAGCTGTTTACTCCCAGAAAGTCATTCATTCCCTGATAAGATCAATCTCATTGTTAAGCAGAGTTTTCACTTCCTGCCCGGGAGTTGGCGTAGGGTGAATGTCCAGCATTCAGAGCCCCATAACAGTCGGCATGAGAGAGGCCCTAGAGGCCACACTGCCCAACAGCTCCTGATGTAAAAATGGGGAAACTGAGGTCCAGAGAGAGGAAGAGCAGGGGAAGGCTCAGTGTCAGTACTGAGCCCAAATCCAGGCCCTGCCACCCCTACTCCACCATTCCTAGGTCAGGCAATGTTCTGCATCCCATCAAAGCACCCCACAATTTCACGTGCTCCCTCTTGATTTTAAGATTCAACATGCAATTCTAAGAAAACTTGCTAAGAAAACATTTCAACACAATATAATATTTTAACGTAACACTGATATACTATTATAACGTTGCATTCAAATATAATGTTCTAACACAGATTAATATTCTAATTCAACATTTCAGCACAATTCTAACCAATATTCTAATCCCACACTCTGAAGCAACATACCATTCTAACACATAACATTACATAATGTCCTAATGCAATATTATAAGACATTGTACCACAACATTCCAATCTAGGCTGCTAACGCAATATGACATTTCTGTATTATTTGAATGCAATTCTAATACAACACTCTAAAATAACTTTCTAAGTTATTACTCTAATATTAAGAATTCTGGAATTTTCACCCTCTGGAATGT
>NW_012098210.1:510263-511483 GCF_000951045.1 Mandrillus leucophaeus
TTTAAACACAGAAGAGTTCCAGTGAAAGGTGAGCTTCCTCCTTTCCTAGGCTAAGTTGTCTTAAAAAGTCAAGCAGCATTGACCTGGCGGGGAGCGGGGAGGGGAAGAAAAGGGCATTCCCTGCAGAGGGCACAGCCAGTGCAACGACCTGGGGGTATGACTACGTCAGTCTCTGACCCTCTCAAGTTTTTACACCTTGGAGATTCTCTCTCTCACCATCTTCCTCAGGATCTATCAGCCTGGGCCGCACATAACCTTCCCAGGTGCCCTTCCAGAATGCCCACATCCCTGGAAATTCGGATTCTCTAGATTTCCTTCAAGCCTCAGTTTCCTCTTCAGTCCATGGGGATGATTATCCCGCCTCCACAGGTAGGGGTAGTTTTCTGAGCATCGAATGAGATAGTAGATACGAAGTGGTAAACTGTAAAGAGCGGTGCACTTGGCAGTTGTGTGCCCTCTCTGTGCCAGACATGGGCCTTGTTCCTTAGAGATGCCATTTCGTTGAACCTATACCACAGCTGGAGGTGAACTATTATTGTACTATTGTGCAGACTGGGAAACAGAGGCTCAGAGAAGTGGGGTGACTTGCCCAAGGTCACCCAACCTGGAACCAAAGCCAAGTTTTTTTCATCTCCAAAGGCCACAGAAATAGCAGATTTAAGGACTCTCAGCCCCCAAGTACCAGGTCTGTTAGGTTTGAGGATTCCCAGCCCCAAGAGCACCGGTGGCCAGGACAGGGCAGACAGTCTGGTTTCACAATTTATTTCACCCCCACCCAATTGTTTGCCAAAGGGAGGGGTGGGGCGGCCAGTGGCTGGGAGCCTGGGCCGCCCAGTCACAGGGTAGACTTGTCTGCCTGCCAGCCAATCCAGGCTGCCGGAGCTGGCGTTGGAAAGGCCCTGGCCCCATCTTGCCGGGACACTCTATCTTTGTCCCTGAACACAAAAGGGGCCTTGTCTTGGCCCAGCAGTGCTGATTCCACATGCTCCTGACTGCCCCAGCCCCTCTGCCACGAGAAAGGCCCACTTTGTCGAGTCAAAAGACTAACTTGTTTCTTTTTCACCAAAACGTGTTGACTGACCTGGTTGATTTATCTTGGGAAAGTGGTGAATGAGGGAGGGGAGAGAGGTGACAGAGACAGGCACAGTCCAGAAGGCCGTGTATCCTGGCCTGACTTGGGGGTGGGCACCCAGCCCTTACCTGGGACAGAGGGATAGCCA
>NW_012098210.1:511688-513687 GCF_000951045.1 Mandrillus leucophaeus
TTCAACGTGCAATTCTAAGAAAACTTGCTAAGAAAACATTTCAACACAATATAATATTTTAACGTAACACTGATATACTATTATAACGTTGCATTCAAATATAATGTTCTAACACAGATTAATATTCTAATTCAACATTTCAGCACAATTCTAACCAATATTCTAATCCCACACTCTGGAGCAACATACCATTCTAACACATAACATTACATAATGTCCTAATGCAATATTATAAGACATTGTACCACAACATTCCAATCTAGGCTGCTAACGCAATATGACATTTCTGTATTATTTGAATGCAATTCTAATACAACACTCTAAAATAACTTTCTAAGTTATTACTCTAATATTAAGAATTCTGGAATTTTCACCCTCTGGAATGTCCATTGGACAAGGTGATGTCGTGCCAGTTTGTGATTCGTGAGGCCAGAGCCCTTCCTAGTTCCAGGGCTCCCCAGGACCAAGTCAGGCAGGTCCAGCTGTCTAACCTTGTAGAGGGAGGGCAGGTCCTTCCCAAGGCACAGGGCCGGGACTCCTTGACCTGTGGTAGCTACCTGTCTCCTCCAAGCCACATGCTTCTGTGGGCTCTGGGCTTGGGGTAAGGGAGAAGGAGGAAGAGGCCACCCATTCTGGGCTCACTTTGAACCTGCTGGGACAGGCAAGAATGATCCCAATATTCAGACCAGGCACTTCTTGCCAGTTTCTATTTGGGTTACTAGTGCTAAGAATAAGAAGATAGTCAGGTCCTGAGGCAGCGCTAACTCCTTCAGGCCTAGGGGAACCACAGGACTCCTCTCAACCTTGCCTCCTTTTGTTCTCTCCCTCCCCACCCATCTGCAGCCTTCCAGCCACACCAGCTGCCTTGCTGTTCACCACATTCACCATTTCCCATCCCTGGGCCTTCATGCTTGCTGTTTCCCTGTGTCTGGACTGCTTTCCCCCAGGTTTCCAACGATCCATCTCCTCGCTTTCTTTGCCCCACTCCCTGCTGCAGTATCCCCCCACCCCAAAGGACCCTCTAGGGTAGGGCCATCTTAAACAGCAATCCTATCACGCTGGTCCCTCTTCCTGGTGTAGATTTCCTTCACCGTATGCACGTATCATGGTCTGTGCATTTTGGTGATTTGTTCATTTGTCTCCCTTCCCCAAAACCATGGTTCTCCATGCTGTTAGGCTCTGGGATCACCTGATTGGCTATTTAAAATCCCAGTGCCCCATTGCAGAGCCTGGTGCAGCAATGGCTCACACCTGTAACAGCAGAACTTTGGGAGGCTGAGGCAGATGGATCACTTGAGTCCAGGAGTTTGAAACCATCCTGGACAACATGGCGAAACCCTGTCTCTACAAAAGATAAAAATTAGCCAGGCGTCGTGGCGTGTCCCTGTCGTCCCAGCTACTCAGGAGGCTGAGGTGGGAGGATCGCTTGAGCCTGGGAGGTCAAGGCTGCAGTGAGCCAAGATAGGGCCAATGCAGTCTTTCCAGCCTGGGCAACAAATGGAGACCCTGTCTAAGAAGAAGAAGAAGAAGAAGAGGAAGAGGAAGAGGAAGAAGAAGAGGAGGAGGAGGGGGAGGGGAGAAGAAAGAGGAGGAGAAGGAGAAGGAGAAGATGGAGAAGAAGAAAATGCCCCATTGCAGACCAACTGAGTCAAGATAGCTGGGGTGAGGCCCAGGCACCAATAATTTTTAAAGCTCCCCAAGTGATCCCCATGTGGCGAAAGCTGAGAGCCCCCTGAGCTAGAATGTTGGCTCCCTGAGGCCAGGACCTCTTCTATCTCACTTAACCCTAACTGGCATCAGTGTCTGATGAAGAGTAGGTCCTCCACAAATACCTGTTGAACAAAAAAACCATTCAACAAAATATTTCCATTTAAACATTTTTCCACATAGCAAAAATTTTAAACACAGAAGAGTTCCAGTGAAAGGTGAGCTTCCTCCTTTCCTAGGCTAAGTTGTCTTAAAAAGTCAAGCAGCATTGACCTGGCGGGGAGCAGGGAGG
>NW_012098210.1:515692-554983 GCF_000951045.1 Mandrillus leucophaeus
TCATGCCTGTAATTTCAGCACTTTGGGAGGCCAAGGCAAGAGGATCACTTGAGCCCAGGAGTGCAAGACCAGCCTGAGCAACATTGCGAGACCCTGTCCCAACAAAAAAAATAACAATTTTTAAAAAGCGAGGGGCAGTGGCGTGCACCTGTAGTCCCAGCTACTTAGGAGGCTGAAGCATAAGGATCCTTTGAGCCCAGGAGTTCGAGGCTGCAGTGAGCTATGATTGCGCCACTGCACTCCAGGCTGGCTGACAATGCAAGACCTTGTCTAAAATAAAATAAAATATACAGTAATAAAATAAAATATATTTATAATGTAATAATAAACAAAAAAGAGAAAATATGATCCCCACACTACGCTGTTAAAAGAGAGAGAGGAATATTTATTGAGTACATACTCTGTGCCAAGGACTCTTTTAGGCACTGAGGCCATAATGGAATCTCAGAGCCCTATCTTCAGGGAGTGTCCACTCTTCCTGGAGCTCTAGGCGATAAACAATTAAGTGCATGACTAGCGAACATTCTGGCGGAGGTATGTGCTGTGAGGGCATGATGGGGCAGGGTGGTGGGGCAGAACACCTGGGGTGCGGTGGAAGGACTGGGTTGGCTGGGCTCCCTGAGAAGGGGATCGTGCTGAGACAGGAGGGGTGGAAGGGACCAGCCATGGGGATGCTAAGTACAAGTGTTGTAGGCAGAGGGAACAGTACCTACAAGGGCTCCAGGGCAGGGCCAGGGTGGAGCCTACCAGATACGCTGAGGCCAATGGGATTGGATTCCCGCCAAGTGTGTGGAGGGGCGACAGCAAGAGGAGTGGTTCAGAGTGGCAGGGGCTGGACCCATAAGGCCTGGCGGTTCCTGGTCATAGGTCAGGTTTTTATTCTGAATAAGATGGGAAACTATAGGAGTGTGCAAGAAGGTAACACAATCTAATTTTTATTTTTAAAAAGGCCCCGCCTGGCTGCTGTGTGGAAAATGGACTGGATGGAGGACGCTACTTCAGCCATCCAGGTGAGAGCTGTCAGCAGATAGGCCACAGGCGTGACAGTGGAGCAGGGGAGAGTGGCCAGAGTTGAGATCTGTTTTTTAGAGCCAGGACCCAGAATGAATGAATGAATGAATGAATGAGCCCCTGAGGGAGAAAATTTAGGCTCTAGTTCCTGTAATGCCACTGAGTTTCAGTGTGACCCTGGGCAGATCCCTTCCCCTCTCTGGGCCTCAGTTTCCCCATCTGTAATGCAAGGCACAAGGAGCCTGGGACAGCTGATGCCAAGGTCTCCTGCAGCATTCCTGAGCCTCTGATGCTCGCAGGGGCGGAGGCTGTGATCCAGTTACTAATCCAGTCAGGCCTGGCTCATCCAAGGGCAGCTGCAGAAACCTGGGGGTGACGCGTTGACTCACGCGTGATCCCTCTGCTATCAGCAGAAACTGGGACAGCCAGGGGCCTGAGACTCACCCGCAGGCTGGGAAAGGTTGGCAGGATGCCTCTACGCAGCTGGGGAAGGGAGCAGGCTGCCAGCACTGGGCTTCCTGAGCCCCTCTGGGGACTGATGTGACAGCCACTGCAGCCACCGCAGCCACCATACCTTCCCAGTTGGCCCAAGCTTGGCATGGACCTGTGCCCAACCTCTGTAGGCTACCAGGAGGCACTCACAGGAGCACAGGACCCACTGTGTGCCCACTCCGTCTTCTGTGTGCCAGGCACTTGATGAAGTAGACATTACTACTCCCATCTTACTGATGGGGAAACCGAGGCACAGAAAGTTGTAGGTGGCCGAGCCAGGAGAATTTTACTACGTTTGACTAGTTCTTTCCATTGTTCTGCTCTGCCTCCCAGTATGAAGCAGAAGGGTGTGAAAGAGAAAGGAAGAGAAGCTAAATATGTTTTAATAAATATAGAAACTCACACCCTCGTGTTTTACCAGGGCCGACGACTTTCAAACAAAAGCTTCTTCTTCTTGCAGCCTTTTTGCAATGTGGCTAAGCCGCTTGGCCATTGTTCACAGATCTTTCACTGCTCATTTATTCATTGGCAATTGCAGCAAATGTTTATCAAGAGTCTTCTACACGCCAGAGACTACATGAGGCTCTGAGGAGGGAGACACGATGATTAGCAAAAAGTGACTTCATATCTACACTCACCAGCTTATATTGTATAGAGGGTGAGAGAGATATTAACAAAAAATTTGGAAACTCTACAGTCATTTTAAATTCTGCTTTGAGTAAGTTCCTTCCTTCTCTGAGCTTCAGTTTCCTCATTATAAAATGGGATGGTTAGAGTTCCTCCCTCATGGGGTTGAAGTAAACAATTGATGAGATATTGTCTGGCCCACAACATGTGCTCATTAAATACTAGTTGTTGCTGTTATCAATTCCTGTGTATAACATAACTTCAGTAGCCTAGTAGGTAGTAACTATGTTAGGGTGGTCCACTGAAAAGCAGACGTCAAGATTGAATTCAACATACAAGAGATTTATTGAGAGAGGGAGCAGGAGAAGGCAGGTCTGGCACCTGGGGAAGGAGAGGGAAAAGGAAGGCAGATTGTGTAGGAAGAGTCTTGAACCGCAGTACAATTCAAAAAAGGTTAAGCCATGCCAATGGAGAGTCCTTGAGCCAAAGTCACTTACTGAAAGAGTTCTGCATCACTCTAGAGTGGGCCCGCCTTTAGTATTCCTGCCATGCTCGGTGGTTGGCTGAGAGCAGCCCACAGGAAATGTGGGCTCAGCATAGACACGGCAGCACATCCCAAGGGGCAGCAGCTGGGGCCGTCAGTCAATCATGCTCCCCACAGCAGGAGATCTGAGCAGTGCACGTTCACGGCTGCCGCAGTAACCAGACTTGGCCCTGGAGCCAGAGAGTTCCGAAACCCTGCACAGCCCGTCAAAACGAGTTCATGCAGCGTCCTGTGCCCTCAGTGTGATAAATTAACCAGCCAGGGCATCTATGGGGAGAATACTTGGCCAGCATCAAGAGGTGCACACCTTGGTCAAGTTTTAGATTGTGCAAGGTGGAAAATATGATGGAATCCAGACCACTGGGGGCCCACTTGGACCAGGCACTGCTGACGCCAAGAAGCGAGGAGTTGGAACTACGGTTCTAACAGTAAGGCACATCCAAAAACCTACTCAGGAGATAGCTGCCAAGAGCCTGTGCTGTTCTGAGGCAATGAACTTTCCCCCGAGGAAAGGGAAAAGGGGCTTCAGCACCATGTAGGGAACCGTGCTGGGGCGCTGGACCCCAATCCCCTACTGGAAGGTGTTTGGGTTTCTGTGGAATCTTCTCGACTCAGTGTGGGAAGGGAACTTCTCACCCATCCAGTCCAACCCTCTCATTACACAGATAGGGAAAGCGAGACCCGAATGAGAACAGGAGCTGCACAAAGTCCCCCAAGAGCCACTGGCTGAATTGAGGCTCCAGCCAGGATTCTCAGCACCCGGGCCAGGGCTGGGCCCTCTGTGGGCAACCCTGCCAGCACCTTTCAAGGGACTACTACAGGGAAGCGGGAGGAGGGCAAAAAAGAGACTGATTTCCAGAGAGGGAGGTGGGGCTCGGAGGGGAGAAAAGGATGGGGAGACTCAGAAAGGAGGCTGAGGTCTGAGAGGGGCATGAGAGCTTGGAGAGAATACGGGAGCCCTGACAGAGGGACAGGGGCTCGGAGACGTATGTTCAAGGGTTGGGCTCAGGCTCTGAGGGCCTACAGTGCCCTAGGCAGCCCGGCAGCTCTGGAAGGCAGCAGCTTCCTCTCCTCTTGGCATTTCACACCCCTGCACGGCCACCCGGAGCGGGAGGGACCGACACTCTCAGGCATTAGTCAGCTCGTGGTGGTTAAAAAAAGAAAGCTGGATGGCACTTGTGAGGAACGTCTCTTCCAGCTTTGAGCACCAATGGGCTGCCACCTCCCCCCTGCACCACTGGGCAAGGATAGAGGAATCGGGAACAGGGCAGAGGGCCCAGAATCTGAGACCCCTACCCCAACGAGGGCTTCCTCCCAGCTCCCACCTCATGATGATGACAATAATAAGGTCAGCAACACCATTATTAGTAGTGTTTGTAATGTAGTGTAGTAGTAGTGTTGGCACATGCTTGCCACCGGCCCAGGCATGTGAGGAGGGCACTGACCCTGAACTTGCCCTGGGTCCATTCACATCCAGATGCCCCGTCTCTGGGGCCATGTATAGGCCATCCCCTGCAACAGCCTGGTCTGAAAGTGACCCATGTGCAGGGGCAAGCTACAAGGGGGCTCAGAGGGCTCCCACTTCAGCCACCACCTCCTTCACAGATAGTAACACTGAGGCTCTTGGAGGGCAGCAACCATCCAATATCATGTGGCAAGTTGCCCAGGTTTCTGTCCCCAGCCCAGGGGTAATTCCAGTAAGCCAACTGGTCAGGCACTCAGGTTCAAATGTGGGCTTTGCATTGCTTGCTGTGTGACCTTGGGCAAGTGGCACCGCCTATCTGTGCTTCATCTAAAAATAGGGATAAAAATACCTACCTCGAGTGAGGATTAGAACATAAGGCAGGCATCCAGAATCTCTTTTTGACTGCTGTATGCATGGTCAAAAGAGCTTAAACAGCTTAAAAAGCCTGACCCCCAACAAAAGTGTGACCACTGATGGTTAACATGAGTGAGTGCTGTTTCTGCCTGGCACATGTGAAGATTCGTGTAGTCCTCAGCAATCCCACAAAGTAGGTATTTTTGAATCTCATCTTCCACATAAAGAAATGTAAATGAGGTACCCAAGGCCACAGAGCTGGAAACTGGTAGCATCAGAAGCTGAATTCAGCCAGGTGAGCACTGTGCTAAGTGTTCTACACAAATGCATTTGTTCACTCATTCATTCATGTAACAAGCATTAAGCACCTACTATACACCAGGTACTGCTTTAGATACCATGCATACAGCAGTTAAAAAGAGAGTCAGGATGCCTGCCTTATGTTCTGTTTCTCAACTGAGGTAGGTATTTGTATATCTATTTTTAGATGAAGCACAGAGAGGCAGTGTCACTTGCCCAAGGTCACACAGCAAGGAGTGCAAAGCCCACATTTGAATCTGGGCCTAGCTGATGCCTCGTTTTCTGTCATGAGGGACCCTTTTCCAGCAATATCCCCAGAAGGGACTGAACCAGAGATGGATGCACTGATGTCTGTCCAGGGTTCAGGCCCATTCAGAGCCCCAGAACACTCCATCCCATGCAGCCTTAGCCTCATTTCCCAAATGGCAAGTGGCACTCAGGCTCCACCCTCTCCAAGCTGTCAGGAGGATTCCTTCCTTCTTTCTTAACACTAACTGAGATGCCTCCTGACATTGTACAGATACCATAGTTTAGGAAGCCCCTCCTCCTTTCCTGGAGGTTAGTTTTGCTTCAGTCTGCAGAAGAGAAAACCCGGGGTCTCAGAGGTGACATGATTCAACTAAGGCAGTGACTCTATCAGAATTGAAGCCCAGACACATGTGCCTCAAAGCAGTAGCAGCCAGGGCCTCAGCAGGAGCAGATGGCGCCCTCCAGGTGGGTCATTTGATTTGATTTTAATAAAGGGATCACTTAGGAGGGATGAGAAGAGTACAGCAAACCACAAAGGATAAGGTAGTACCTCAGAGCTGGTGCAAGTCGAACTGTTATGGGTCCAAAGGATGACAGGAGGGAGAAGGGAGAAGTTGCTGTCACCAGGAGACAAACAGAGAGCCCCCAATAGGAGATGTGGCCTTCAGTTGGAGGACACAGGCAGCTTGAGGGGATCTCGAAGGCAGAGAACTGGGGAATAAATACCCCAGCCTCACTATCCTCTCTCTTCCCAGATCCTACCAGAGCTCCCAATGGGCCAGACCCAATGGAAAGCCAGACAACAAGGGTTCCCTTGATTGACACAATCCCTACAGGCCAACCACTCAGGACAGAGAGCAATGAAAAGGGTGGGAAGAGGATCTGGGAGGAGAACCACAGGATCTCCAGCCAAAGTCAAATATGCTTTTCTTATCTACTGCCTTGCACTTGCATAGGCACGGTAGGTTCTGCTGTCTATGCCAGCAAGGTCACTATGGAAGGTACAATTGTCACTATGGCTAGTTCGTGCTGCAGGAACAAACAACTCCCAATTCTTAAGACTTCAAACAGGTTGGCAAACTATAGCCTGCAAGCTGGTCACTCATCTTGTAAACAAAGTTTCATCGAGACACAGCCACAACCACCCATTTACGCACTGTCTGTGCCGGCTTTCTTGCTCCAACAGCAGAGTTGAGTAGCTGCGACAAGCCTAAAATATTCATTCTCTGGCCAAGAAAATTTGCCAACCCTTGGCTTAAAAAAACACAGGTTTGCTTCTTACTCCCGTTCCAGGTCCATCTCCAGCTGGCAAGGCCTCTCCTCCATAATGTCCACAGTCAGGGACCCAGGCTGGCGAGCCCTCCCTCGAAGAACCCACCTGAAGTCTCCCTGGCAGGGGATGCAGACAGCAAATTGCTCACCAGCTCTTGAGGCTCCCACCAGAAAGAGGCGCACCTCACTTCTGCTCACAGATCTTGGCAGAAATCAAGTGCCAAGGCTGTGTCTAACTTCAAGAGGGCTGGAAGGTACAGCCTCTCCACACACTCCACATGAGGAGACCCAGAAATGGACCCAGATGGTGGACAGCACTCCTGACAACTGCGGCATATGAACACGGCAAACGGTTGTAAAACAAAGGAATGAGGACGCTGCTGGGTCTTGCAGTGAGTTTCTCCAGTATCCCTCCTGTGCACAGGGCTCAGGGAAGCCAGACAGGATTACACCCGGGGGTGGAGGAACTGGAGAGAATGCATGTCACACGCACGCTCAGCCACCACCCTTTTTTATGGCCTCCGTGGAAACAGGCAGAAACCAGAGGATCCCTAGAAGCTCCAGCCACACCCACCTCCCATCCTCTGGGGACAGACATCTGGGGACTCCCTTCTCTCTCCATCAGGGTCTAGAAGCTGGCCAAGGACTAAAGAGGCTTTGGCTCAATTTACGACTTTATGACCAGTCGCCTTCTAGCTGTGAGCCTCCACTTCCCCAGCTGCGACAATCTGTAGGTCTTAAGGTGAGGTCCTGTGACCGGCAGCATCACCATCAGCTGGAAACTGATTAGGAATCCACATTCTCAGGCCCCACCCAGCTCTATTGAATGGGAAACTCTGGTGGAGGACCCCAGAAATCTGGACTTTGACAAGTATCTCCGGTGATTCTGATGCTTGAGGAATATAAGGCACAAACGAATTGAGACGTGCAAAGCCGGAGCCCGCGCTGCTTTTCCAGCAGTCCTCCCCACCTGCATAAATGACAACTTCATTCTGGTTTAAGCCAAAAACCTAGAGCCATCCTAGAGGGTTCTCAGACCCTAATCCTGTGGCTTAGCCTTTAGAATATATTCAAATCTAGGCCTCCGTCTCCACCTCCTCCACTCTGCGTGGCCCTAACCTCTGCCATCTGACACCCACATACTACGTTGCCTTTCTAACCCCCTCTCCCTCTTCCTTTGAGCCCTGTAGTACATCCTCACTCCAGCAGCCAGAGGATGCTCTTAAAAACTAAATCAGATGATTCCACGCCTCTGCTCAGAACCTCCAATGGCTTCCATCTCACTCAGAAGAAAACCCGACAGGGCCGCCCTTGGTCAGATTCCCACTGACCCCTCCACCTCCCCAATGCCCTCCCGCTCGCTCGCTGTCTCCAGCTGCACTGACCTGTTCTCTGTTCCTCCAACATGCCAGGCACGCTCCCACCTCAGGGCCTTTGCTCCCGCTATTTCCTCTGCCAGAAACACTTCTCTAGCCATCCCCACATGGCCCAAGCCCTCACCTCCTTCAGATCACCGTTCAAATGTCACCTCCTAAGAGAAGCCTTCTCCAACCCCGCCATCCTGCGCTGCCCCCTCTTCTGGCTTTGTTTTTCTCCATAGCCCTCACCGCCACCTGACACACATCTTTGTTGTTTCGCTGTTTATAGTCTGCCTCTCCCCACGAGGGTATGAGGGCCACGAAGCCAGGCACTGCCTTCTTTGTTCACCGCTGTGTGCCTCCCAATGCCCGAATATTGCCTGGCATGGAGAAAGCCCTGGGTAAATATTTGTCGAGTGTACAAATAGGTAGGTAGACAGATGGATGGACAGAGAAATGCTCATTCCCTGGGCCTCGCTGTGGTCAGCACAAGGCAGCCCCCATGGGCACTCCCCAAGAGTTACACTACAGACAGACCCCAGGATTGAGGGCTTGGTCCTTGTATGCCGCTCTGGGATCAGCAGGTCTGGGTTCAAGTCTCTTGAATTGACCTGGAGGAAATCACATAACCTCTCTGATCCTCAATTTTCTTATCTCTAAAATGGGGATGATGCTGATAATGTGTATCACGTGCCTTAACCTTATAGGACTGCAATGCAGACTAAACAAGGTGCACGTGAAGGGCTGCAGCGTGATACCAAACACCTGCTAAGCCCACAATACACAGGAATTACTGCTGCCACTATTGTTTTGCTTTCTTCTCAATTTTGCCAATGGCCTGGGGTACCTGGGCAGCTGTAGGGCTTATTGAGAGTGTAACTGGCTCCAAGGAAAGGGACCTGGGTTTGAATCCTTGCACCTACCATCTTGCTATATGACTTTGTACAAGTCACCAGCCCTCTCTGGGCCTCAATTTCTCCCTCTGAGCAATGGGAAAGGGGTATTGAAGGAGGTTGTTTTGTGATCCCTGCAACTTGCCTCCCCAAGTCCTTCTGGAGGACCAAGCCCACGCTCACCAAGCCCTCTCCTCTTCATGGCTGCACTGGGGAGGCCCTGGGGCTGAGGAGCCTGGCTGGGGCTCATGCTGACTCCTCCCCTAGCCTCACTGATTCTGCAGGGAGGGAAGAGAGGCACTACTGGATGGTGGCTGAAAGCACCCCAACTCCACGTCTAAACCAGAGTTCTCCCTCTGGTTTCTGGGATTTGAGAGAGTCACTTAACCTCTTGTGCCTTAGCATCCTCATCTGTAAAATGGGAATAATTACCACTTGTGAGGATAAAATAAACCGCTACGTGTAAAGTGTTTAGACAAGTGCTTGGCACAGAATTATCACTATTATTATAATAACTGCTATTATTTCTAACAACCACAGCTGGTCTCTGGACCAGGCACCATAAGAAGTTTTTATAAACTTTGATTTAATTTTCACAAATACTCTATGCCATTTTTGTCTCCATTTGAGAGGTGAACAAGTTTGGCTCAGAGACTGAAGCCATTTGCCCAGGGTCACACAGCTTGCAGGTGGAGCTGGGTTTGAACCCAGTGCACTCTCAAGCCTGGTTCTTTCCACTCACCACGCTGCTTTCCCTTAGCTCTCTGTTTTGCTGATGCGGGGACAGAGGGTTACAGAGCTCACTCCCAGGCCTCAGTCCTGCTGGGCCCTTTCACCCACAGCATTCCTGGATCCATGCAACATCACACCTAGAGGCAGAACTAGAGGGCCATGACTACTCCCATTCACAAAGAGGCTGCTCAGTGCGAGGAGCAGAGCAGAACCTGGCCTGGCTGCCAGCAGGTGCATGGCCAGGTCTCCAAAGGAATTGGCCCCAGCAGCCCCCGGGCAGCCAGCCCCTCCCTCAGCTGGGCAGCCCCTGATCCTCCTCCCATCCCCCTGCTTTATGACCTGTTTTATGAGCGGGAGGCCTGGCAGCTTCCACGTTGCCATGGGAACCAGCCCAGTGCGGGCTCCTGGCAGCTCGATCAGGGATTGGCAATTTTAAGTCAGGAGCCAATCCCGGGGCTAGCGAGGGTTTCCACGGGTTGGGGTCTGTGGGCCCCAGAGATGCGCAGTGCCTGCCTGCCTCTCTCCTCTGCTTCAGCTCCCCCGGTGCCCAAAGAACTCAAGGACCCCGCAGCTGGAAGACGACACAGGCTGTTAGAGCCCTGGAGGAGCCTGGGGCAGCAGGGAAATGAGGTGGACCACCAAGTGGGGGCTGGGAGAGCTGACAGAGCTGGACTGTGGACACACACACTCGGGGACACACAGAGACACTAGGACAGCTGACATGAAGGGTCTCACAATGATAGGGACATACAGACTCCCACAGAGAAACAGAGATATGCACGCGGCAGCCACATGCGCAGAGCAAAGAAAGATACCTGCAAACACACAGAGACACACAAATCCATAGGAATGCCTGGGTGCCCAGAGACTCACAGACACACAGACATCCAAAGACACACACAGAGGACACTTAGACACCCAGAGATACATCCAGACACACACATAGACACACAATGGACGTACAGACACACACTGCTCACCGCCTCTGTGGTCCAGGCAGCTTGCCCAACCTCTCTGAGACTCAATCTCATCATCTGTCAAAAGGGCATTGCAATCCTAGCTTGTGAGGACAGGGAGGAATAGTGAGAAAAATGGCTGCGTGTGCTCAGACACCTTCATTCATCCAACCAGACAACATTATTGAGCACCTACTATGTGCCACGTGCCTCCTCCTCCGAGCTGAGAAAAGTGAGCTAACAAGGACTTACTGTCAGGAAGCTCACAGTCTCCTTCAGGAGACAAATAAATATGGGACCAAAGCAAATTTGAATAATGAGACTTACTGTGGAGATAATAAAACAGATAAGAGTGACTCGGTGGAGGAACCAGTTAGGGTAGTTAGGGAACACTTCTCTGAGGAGGTAACATTCGCCTGAGACAGAAGGAATGTGATGGAACTGACCAGAAAGGGTAGAGAGAAGAGTGTCCCAGTTAGCGGGAACAGAAGGTGCAAAGGCACTGAGGTCAGAGTAGGGCTCCATGTGGCCAAGAAGCTCCAAGGAGATCAGTGTGGCTGCAATGGAGGGAGGAGACAGACGATGAGTCTGAGAGTAACTGGAGGCCGGAGCGGGCAGGGCTTTCAAGACTGAGTGACGGACTGTGGGTTTCATTCTCCATAAAATGGAACCCACGAAAGAGTTTCTATCAGGGATGATCTGGTCAGAATCACATTTTAAGTAGCTCACTTTGGCTGCTGGCAGGAAATTGCCTGGATGGGGCAAAACAAGACGTGGGGAAGTCCAGCGTTGGGGGCTGTTGCAGCATCCAGGGAAAGGGTGGCTGCAGGATGGACCAGGGTGATGGCAATGGCTGCGGATGGTCCTTGAAACTGTGCATTCAGCACATCTTTACTGAGCTCCTATTCTGTGCCAGGCATTGGGGATGCAGAAGCCGACAAGACAGAAATTCCTGCCTTCACAGGGCATGCAATCTAGAGGAAAGAGAATGGTAGCTGGATGTAATATATGCCAGTGGTAAGTGATGACAGGTGCTGTGGAAAAAAAATCAAAGCAGGGAAGGGTGTGGCGATCCACCAGGGAAGGGTGGGACAATTTGTAGTTTTAAACAGGAAAGTCAGGAAAAGCCTCATTGAAAAGGCCACATTTCGGTGAAGATGTAAAGGAAGCATGAGATAGAATCTGGGACAGAGAGTTCCGGGCAGAGGAAACAGCGAGTGCAAAGGCCCAGAGGCAGGTCCGCTCCTGGTTTGTTTGAAGAAAGCAAGGAGGTCCCTATGGCTGAGCTGACTAAGCTGGTGGGGGCGGGACAGATCATGCAGGGAAGGAAGGGAGGAAGGAGGGAGCTCAATGGGTAGAAGAGACTGGGACCTGGATGCCTATAGGAGGAAGGCCTGCTCCCCTGGCCCAAGGAAGCAGCATCTCCCATTCCTCCTTTCATCCCACAGAGCTTCATCAGCCTAAAAGTGAAAACTTAAAAAGGGAGGAACTGATCCCAGGAGAGGAAGGGCGCTAAGATTTGCCTGCCCCCAGGTCAGACCCCAGCCCAGGTGGGGTGTGACTTCTGGTGGCTCTGATGGAATTCTCACTGGATTCTCATCCTCCTCAGGATGCATTCCTGGGCCTGAGGCACAGAAAGAGGATGCACAGCCAATAGCAGCAGTTTCAGGGCTCCTAACCCTGCTGGAGACACCCCCGGCCTCAGGCAGGGCTGCTGGGGTGGGCTTCCTAAACTGCAGGTGAGAAGAATGGGGGCTAATTAGGGTGCTGCCTCCCTCTCACTCTTCAGGTCCCAGGGATACCCTGAGTTGGATTTCAGGCTCATTAATGTCTTGGCACAGATGCTCTGGCTGTGAGCTCTCTCCAGCTGCCCAGCCTTGCCTGGCAGGAGTAGGGAACAGAAGGGAGGCTCACAGTGCAGTCATCTAACCCCAGAGTCAGCCCCAAGGCAGGCCCAGGGTTGAAGGACGTCCTAGAGGCTCCACCAGCGTCACAGCCCAGTGACCTTGGCTGAGACACCGTCCCTCCCTGAGCCCCATTGTCCCTGTCTCTCCAAGGGGATCATAGGCCTTTTCCCACCTGGCCTCCAGAGCTGGGATGAACCCGAATAAAGGATGAAAGTGAAAGTGCCCTGAATCATTAAAGAGACAGGCAGAACTCCCTGGGCCGCCCTGGAGGGATCTGCTGGATAGGCTGTTACATAAGACAAGGCGCCTTGCAACAACTGCTGCCTGGCTGGTCTCCCAGCTTCTGCCCTTCCGTGGTGGCTGTTCTCCCCTGGTAGCCCCTGGATTCTGTTACATAAAATACCAGGTCAAAGAATTCCCATGGGACCCAGCAATTCCACTTCTGGCTCTATACCCAAAAGAACTGAAAGCAGCGTCTCAAATAAGTATCTGCACACCCATCTTCATAGCAGCATTTGTCACAACAGCGGAAAGGAGGAAGCAGCCCAAGTGGCCATTGGCAGATGAATAAATGGATAAACAAAGTGTGGTATATACATATCATGGAATATTATTCAGCCTTAAAAAGGAAAGAAATTTTGTCACATGGTACAGCATGGATGAAACGCGAGGATATTATGCTAAGGGAAGTAAGTCAGACACAAAAAGATAAATACTGCATGATTCCACTTATACGAGGCATCTAGAGTAGTCAAATCCGTAGCAACAGAAAGCAGAATGGGGCTGGGGGATGTGGGAATTCGTGTTGAATGGGTGCAGAGTTTCGGTTTTGAAAGATAAAACAGCTCTGTATGTGGATGATGGTAACGATTGCGCAATGATATGAATGTGCTTAATGCCACTGAACTGTACACTTAAAAATAGTTAAAATGGCCAGTTTTATGCTGTGTATATTTTACCACAATAAAAAACTATTGCACCAAAAAACCCCCAATGAAACCAATCCTAGCTCAGTCTTCTCCTCTGCTCCATCTTCCTGAGGCTCCGGTTGTACGCCCCAACCTGCATTCCCCATGCCACCCCACGTGTTCTGCACCCCACCTCCCTGACCCATCTCCTGCCCCTCCCCTCGCTCACTTTGCTCCAGCCCTGCTGGCTTGTTCACTCTCTTTCCAACCCACTAATTTCATGCCATGCTTGGGGCCTTGGCACCCAATGTCCTCTCTACCAAGAATCTGCCCTGCATATCTGCAGGGCTTGTTCCTCTCCAACCTCCAAGCTCAAGTCAAATGTCTCCTCCTTGACCCCCTGGGTCAAAGCACCCCCCACAACCCCACTCCTATCTTTCTCTATCCCTTTACCTAAATGTATGTCTTTCATAGCATCTCTTAATATCACCACCTGGAAGAATACTTTAGCTTTGTCTGCTGGCTACTGTGTTAGAGTGTCAGCTCTGGAGGGTGGGAATCTCAGTTTTTCGTGCCTCACAACAATGCCTGGCACATAGTAGGTGCTCAATGAATGGTTATCGAATAAATGAAGGATGAGCTTATTGATGTATGATGCATATCTATGAGACACATGTTATATCTGAGCAGACGTAAATATATGGGAAAGGCCTGGAAACATGTCCAACAGCCTACAGTGGTGAACCAAGGAGGAGGGTAGGCAAAGAGGATGGAGGAGTGGCTGCCAAGGGGCCCTTTCAGGGTTCACTCAGTTCACTCAGCTGTTGCATGAAACTCTTACCATGCAGAGCATAGGTATGTGATTTTTTAAAAAGAGCTCTGAGATATGATGCTATGTCCCATGTGGTGTCTATGAGTGATTCTCCCCAGCCTCCCAACTACCCTGCGAGGGCATTGTTACTCCTACCCTCCTATGAAGCGAAGCACATTCTCCATTCCCCAGAGTCACTGAGCTCCTGCTACACACTAGGCGTGGTTCTGGGCTCAGGAGACACCAGAGTGAAGAAGCAATCCTGCCTTCATGGAGCTTACACTTTAGTGGGGCAGATGAACAATAAACAAATAATTAAAACAAATCTGCAGGGCAGGGAACAGAATGGAGAAGTGTACAGAGTGAAGGGGTGGGAGTAGAGAGAGCAAGGGAGTGAGTGGAGGAGGTTTGCAATTTAACAGTGACACCAGGAAAGCCCTCACTGGGAAGGTGATATTTAAGACCTAAAGGAGGTGAAGGGGTGCTCTGATTTGACTGTGTCCCCTAAAGCTCATGTGTTGGAAACACAATCCTCAATGCAACAGTGTTAAGAGGGGAGGCCTTAAAGACATGATCAGGTCATGAGTACTCTGCCTTCATGAATGAATTGACGCTGTTATCACAGGAGTGAGTTACTGACAGAGTGCGTTCCTAGGCCAGGAGTGGTGGCTCACACCTGTAATCTCAGCACTTTGGGAGGCCGAGGCAGGCAGATCACCTGAGGTCAGGAGTTTAAGACTAGTCCGTCCAACATGGCAAAACTCTGTCTCTACTAAAAATACAAAAATTAGCTGGACGTGGTGGCAGGTGCCTATAATCCCAGCTACACAGGAGGCTGAGACAGAAGAATCACTTGAACCTGGGAGGTGGAGGCTGCAGTGAGCGAGACTGCACCACTGCATTACAGCCTGGGTGACAGAGTGAGACTCCATGTTCCTAATCAAAGGATAAGTATGACTCCCTTCTTCTCTCTCTTTCTTTCCCAACCCCTTTGCCCTTCCACCTTCTGCCATGGGATGATGCAGCAAGAAAGCCCTTACAAGAAGCAGCCCCTGGATTTTGGACTTTGCAGCCTCCAACCCATGAGCCGAAGAGAATTTCCATTCTTTATAAATTACCCATTCTGTGCTATACTGCTATAGCAACACAAAACAGACCTAGCCAGGGATTTATCCAGGCAAAGCAAGTGCAAAGGCCCTGAGGTGGGCACATCCCTGGTGTACAGAAGCAATGGCCACCGTGGCTAGGACATGTTCTGGGGGAGAGTGGTGGGCTTGGAATGGCGAAATCCCTCACCTCACACGTAGGGCAGCTGAGAGCATTATCTTGGGCCTGTCTGACTGTAAAGTGAAGCTTTTAACTGCAAAGGGCCTGACACTCTTTCTAGTGAGGAAAGCCAGAAAGGGTGAGCGTATGTTATTACCAGGCATTGCGCCAGACACGCTGGGGAATCACATGGGGGAAGCCCCCATCCTTCTGGGGCTGCTGCTGCCGCAGAGAGAGGAAGGGAAACTGAGAAGTCAGCTAAGAGCCTGAGCAGATACTATAAGAATCCATCGTGATTGCTGTTTTCCGTTTCTCTGTGTGTGTTGGTTGTGGAGGGAGTCTAAGCACGTGGTGACACAGCGCGTGCATTCCTACCTCTGAGTGTGTGTCTGCCTGAGTGTTTATGGCTGCGTAGGGGTCTTGAGTCTGCTGCCCACAAGTTAAACAGTGGTTTACTTAGCCCTCCCCATCTGTGTGAATGCAAGTTGCATGGGCATCTTCGTCTTGTCTTTGTGTTTATGCATCCCTGGGAAGGTATCCATGTTCATCAGGGGGCATGTATCCATGTCTGCATGTCCAAAATGAGTGTGTGTCATTGCACATGTGTTTCGCAGATCTGCCGTTAAGAGTTCTGTCTCTGTAGCCTGACTCCCTGGGTTGGAATCTAGGTCTGCCACTTACTGGGTACGACCTTGAGAAAATTACTCAACCCCCTCTCTGCTTCACTTTCCTTATCAGTAAAATGGGCATATTAATAAAACATACCTTATAAGACTGTTGTGAGGATCAAATTAATGAATATATGTGAAATGCTTGGATTGATGTCTGGCACATACTAGAAGCCATGTGTGAGCTGTTGTGATGTTAGGGCTCTGTCTGCATGCATGTGTCTGTCTGTGTCTATCTGGCTGACTGAGCACACTTACCCCAGCTGATACGCCTCGTAGCATGCAAGTCGGCATGCCTGAGTTCACGCCTTACCTGTGTCTCTGTGTGCACAACCTCAGTCTTAGCCCTGCATTTGCAGTGCCCAGCCTCCTCTCTGCCTGACAAGAGCAAATGTGGCTGACTGGGGTGGGGACTGGAAGAAGGGCCAGCAGGAGGGGGCTTCTGCCATGGCCTGGCCAGCTGGACTTTTCACAGCCCAGTGACTTTGTCCCTCTGATGGGCCAAGTGGCTAGACAGGCAGGCAAAGGAAGCGCCCCTCTTCCAGGCTGTCCCTGGCCTGTGCCATCTCTATCCCTGATCACAGGGATTGGGTTTACATGCCTGATGCCCTTCGGGATTGGGGGATCCAAGAGAGCAGGGTCAGGCCTGAGCCACCTCTGTGTCCCCACAGCATAGCTGTCACTGTTAATGATGGCTAACACTTACTAAGGACTGGCTGAGAGACAGGCACTGTATTGGTTCTGTATTGATACACGGTCCAATCCTCATGCCAGTTCCCTGAGATAGGTCCTTCCATTGTCCCCACTTTATGGGTTTGGAAACTGAGGCACAGAGAAGCGAATTATTTACTTAAGTCACACAGCTGGTAAGTGAAGAGATCAGAATCCAGGCTGATTAAATACATGTTAAGTGACCCAAATCATTGAATGAGACACAGAAGAGCCATGTTCAGGTTGAGTGGAGAGATGGAGAACAAGGTGGAGAGTGGTTCTGGCAGAGGAAGGGGCCAGCTTGGCTCCCTGCAGGGGAGCCCTGGGAATGGGAAGGAAAAAGTGGATGGGGCCAGATGGTAGGGGTCTGGAAGGCCAAGTGGGGAAGCTTGCATCTGAGCTGGCTCTACTCTTCAGAGACCTGGCCACAGTGAGGTGCCATGGGGACTGGCCACCTGGATCCTTCATTGTGAATAAACTGGTGAACTGAGCCTAGGTCTCTGGGAGAGCTGGTAGCTAAAGGCAGACTAACAGAGTTGGTTAGAACAAAAGCTCTGCTGTCAGTCTGTGGTTGGAATCCCAGTGCCCTCACCCCCTGGTCACTTCCTACTATTAAACCTCCATTTTCTCATCCAATTCAATTTGTTAAAAGGGTTAAAGTCAGCCATTATCCCAACGTCTGATATATAGTACTCAATAAATGATCATCCACTATCAAACAGGGACTTTCAAATAATGGTAATAAATAGATTAAAGGATCTAGTAGAAAAGGTGGACAACATGCATAAACAGATGGGAAGTTTAGGAAGAGAGAAGGAAACTATGAAAAAGAAAAGAGAGAGAGAGCTGACTGGAAATGCTGGAACCAGCAAGAAATATATGATGTCAAAAAGGAAGAATTCTGTTGATGGGATTAGCAACAGACGGGACACAGGGGAGGAAAGTGAAACTTGGTGATGGGTCAATAGAAATTCTCCAAACTGAAAAGAGAAAAGAATAAAAATTTACAATGTAGCTTTGCTAGATTTGTTAAGAAGGTGAAGGCCAGTATCAGACACATTGGGCTAAGTAGTACCATTCCTTCAACCATTTAACAGAAATGTATCGAGTTCCTATTATGCACCAGACAGTGTTCACAGTGCTGGAATCTCAACAGTGATCAAAAGGACAAGGTCCCTGCCCTCAGGGAGCACACAACCTAAGGGAAGGATGAGACTCCTAAATAAGTAAAATACATACATAGTATGTTAGATGGTATATTAGTCTGTTCTAATGCTGTTAATAAAGACATACTTGAGACTGGGCAATTTATAAAGAAAAGAGGTTTAATTGGCTCATAGTTCCACATGGCTGAGGAGGCCTCACAGTCATGGTGGAAGGTGAATGAGGAGCAAAGTCACGTCTTACATGGTGCATGCAAGACACATAAAGGGAACTCCCCTTTATAAAACCATCAGATCTCATGAGACTTACCATCATCATGAGAACAGCACAGGAAAGACCCACCCCCATGATTCAATTACCTCCCACTGGGTCCCTCCCATGACACATGGGAATTATGGGAGCTACAGTTCAAGATGAGGTTTGGGTGGGGACACAGCCAAACCATATCAGGTGGTAATGTGTCCTATGGAGAAAGAGCACAGGAGCAGGCCAAGAAGAGTACATTCAGGGGATGCAATTTTAAATAAGGTGGTGGGCCAGGGAGGGCCTCAATAAGAAGGTGACATTTGAGCAGAGACCCAAGGGAGGTAATAGAGGAAGCAGGCAAATATTTGGGGGAAGAGCATTCCAGGCAAAATGAACAGCTAGTGCAAAGGTCCTGGGACATAAATGTTCACAGTAAGTTATGCCCCAGGGAAAGCCAGAGGCCGAGGTGGCCAGAAAGGAATGATCTTGAATGATGGAAAACAAGGTCAGAGAGGAAGGTAAATGGGAGGTGGCCCCCCACCACCTCAGGAGGGAAGCAGATTACCATGTAGGGATTTTGGCTTCAACTGTGAGATGGAGGCCTTTGGAGGATTTCCTTCAAAAACACCCATATAACCTGACTTCTGTTTTAACAGGATTCCTCTAGCTGCTACCCGGAGAATGGACTGGAGGGGCCCAGGGTGGAAGCAGGGAAGCCAGTGGAGAGTCTGTGGTGACGATCCAGGTGAGATATGGCACCTGGGATGAAGGTGGTAGCCATGGAGATTATGGCAGCTTTTAGATTTGCATTACGGTGCATTACGATGGCTGTGCTGATGTCAGGAGAGCCCTTATTGTTATTCTATGTGTTGCTGGTATTAGGGCTACCCAGGCTCCCACAAACTTTTTTCAAGGAGCCCCCACCCAGACAAGCAGGAGTGAAGCTGCTCACCTGGCCCCTTCTGCCAGGGGAATCTTGTTGCCCTTGTTGGGTAGCTGGTGGCCAAGGTCCACCTCCCCGGAGCCCAGCCCTGTAGGCTCCTCACCCCGCAGGCAGCCCAGAGCAGCTGCAGGCTCAAGGTTGCTCTGAGCAGCCCCCAGCTCCACAGCTGCAAGGTTCTAATTGTTGGTTTACTCAGAGGCAGCAGATTCATCTGGAGAAGCTGGTCCCTGCAGCCCCAGGTGCCCTCATCTCACTCCCTAAACATTCATGGAGAGGGGAGGCGGGCAACCTCCTCAAGACACCTCGACTCAAATACCTGATTCCTGCCACTACTTCTCCACAGCACTGTGCCATCTGGCCCCTGCCTTCCACCTGACGGCTGTCATGGGGTCCTGCTGGTACCCCTGCATCCATCCAACCCTTTCCCATCCACCCCACTAAGAGCAGGAGGGGCCTTTCTGAAGAGGGTGACAGTGTCACTCAGCGAGTGCTTAAAACTCCACCATCGCTCCCCCTGCCCTGGGATAACATCTAGAACGTTAATAGTGGCCTTCAAGACCCTGTGTGATCTGGTGCCACTCTTCATGGCCTTCTTGTGCCCCCCCTCCCCACCACAGTACCTGCCAGCTGTGAGAAGCTGTACCTAAAGCACCCCTGCAGAGCTGTGCACAGTTGCTCCTCCAGGTTGCTGTAGCATGGAATCCTCTTCCTGCCCTTCTCTACCTGGCAAACTCCCACTTCTCTGTCACCTCCAGGGTCACTGCCCTCTTCTCCAGATGGCTGGAACTCACCCCAGGCTGGGCTCCCTGGTGGCTCCCACAGCTCCCTCTGCTCTCCCTCCTTATTTAACTGCACTATATTACAAGGATAATGACAACACATTGGCAGGCATGCTCTGCTCCCTCTGTCCATGGCAGACATCACTAAATGATCAGGGTGTTCTTCCCCACTAAGACTGGATACAGCCTCAGGAATGCAGCATTCTAGAGCTCATGATAATCAAAAAGAGGTCGAGTGCAGTGGCTCACACCTGTAATGCCAGCGCTTGGGAGGCCAAAGTGGGAGGATCGCCTGAGGTCAGGAGTTCAAGACCAGCCTAGCCAACATGACGAAACTCTGTCTCTACTAAAACAAATAAAATAAAAAATTAGCTAGGCGTGGTGGTGGGCGCCTGTAATCCCAGCTACTCAGGAGGCTGAGGCAGGAGAATTGCTTGAACCTGGGAGGCAGAGGTTGTAGTAAGCAGAGATTATGCCACTGCACTCCAGCCTGGGTGACAGAGCAAGACTCCATCTCAAAATAAATAAATAAATAAATAAATAAATAAAATAATTAGAAAGCCTCCTGAGCAGCTGGGATTGTAGGCACCCCCTACCACACCTAGCTAAGTTTTGATTTTATTTTTTTAGTAGAGACAGGGTTTCGCCATGTTGGCTAGGCTGGTCTCAAACTCCTGACCAGGAGGCTGGGAGGGGGTATAGGAAAGGCAGGAGGTGGTGGCAGCCGGGTTGGCGGGGGGGGGAAGGGGGTGGGGAGGTGGGGAAGGAGGATGGGGTTATCAGGTTCTCGTCCTGAATGGCTCTGCCTCTGGCTTTCCCTGTAGCTTGGGCAGATGCCTTCTCTCGGGACCTCAGTTTTCACATCTGTGAAATGTG
Organism: Mandrillus leucophaeus; assembly: GCF_000951045.1. Taxonomy (NCBI): domain Eukaryota; kingdom Metazoa; phylum Chordata; class Mammalia; order Primates; family Cercopithecidae; genus Mandrillus; species Mandrillus leucophaeus. Next base: position 536,225 of record NW_012098210.1, read on the forward strand.
GCAACAGGGCCAAGTTGTCAGTAACATTCTTCCCAGATGTCTTCCAAGTGTCAGGGCTGGATTTATAAGCACCTACTCAGTGCCAGGCCCTCTGTGTTGTCCTGGAGAAAGAGATGAATAAGACAGTAGACCGGGCGCGGTGGCTCATGCCTGTAATCCCAGCACTTTGGGAGGCCGAAGCGGGTGGATCATGAGGTCAGGAGATCGAGACCATCCTGCTAAAACAGTGAAACCCCGTTTCTACTAAAAATACAAAAAATTAGCCGGATGTGGTGGCACACGCCTGTAGTCCCAGCTACTCAGGAGGCTGAGGCAGGAGAACTGCTTTAACCTGGGAGTCAGACATTGCAGTGAGTGGAGATTGTGCCACTGCACTCCAGCCTGGGTGACAGAGCAAGACTCTGTAAAAAGAGTAGACTATGTCTGGCCCGGCACGGTGGCTCACATCTGTAATCCCAGCACTTTGGGAGGCTGAAGCGGGCGGATCACCTGAGGCCAGGAGTTCAAGACCAGCCTGGCCAACATGGTGAAGCTCCGTCTCTACTAAAAATACAAAAAACTATCTGGGCATGGTGGCGGGCGCCTGTAGTCCCAGCTACTCGGGAAGCTGAGGCAGGAGAATGGTGTGAATCCGGGAGGTGGAGCTTGCAGTGAGCCGAGCACTCCAGCCTGGGTGACAGTGCCACTGCACTCCACCCTGGGCGACAGTGAGACTCCATCTCAAAAAAAATAAAAGACACTTAACCCTGCCATCCAGGAAGCCATGGACTAAAGGCAAGGGGAGTGTGTGTGTGTGTATGTGTGTGCTGCATGTAGGCAACTGGGGATGAAAAAATCAGTTTTAACCTGTCACCCAGCTGAGGCTCTCCAGGCTACTTGGAGCTTCCTGGAATTTCCTTTGTGTCTAATTGTAATTAGCATTCTTTCCTGGTCTAATTGATGCAATATGTCCCTCAGGAGGAAACGCAGAGACCACTGGGGAGATGTTCCAGGAACCGAAACCTTTGCCTTCCCTTTGGACTCGCCTCCTAACTCTGTCTACATTAACCGTATGTCTAATCTCAAGTCAAAAATTTAAGGTTTATAGGGTAGGACCTAGGCTTGTCAGCATTTCCCAATGATATCCCGTCCCATGACTACACAATTCTGGGGACAATATGTTCTGGAAATACTACACGAAATCTCCTCCTCTTAAAGTTTCACATTACACATTTGCATATAGAAGAATCTAAGGGAAGGAAAAAGAAAAAAAAGCTCGTCAAACTTTGCTTAATCTAGTTCTTCAAACTTATTTAACCACATAACTCTTTTTCTCAAAGTTCCTGTTCGCATCTCTGTCAGTTATCATTCTTTTACTTGCATCAGAAACCTCAGTCGAGCTGGTTTATGCAACTGGAAGAGTACGTTAGCTTTTGTGACTGAAAGTCTAGAAAACATAAGGGCCTCAGGTAGAGCTTGATCAAGGCCTTGGCTCCATCTCTTGAGGATTCCCTTGTGTCTCTATTCCCCTTTCTGTACACTTGTAAGCATCATCCTCAGCCTGGTTTACCCATAGGAACAAAATGGCTGTAGCAGTTCTGGGCATCATATTCAAGTATCCCACTGCACAAAGAAGAGGAGCTTTCTCTTTTCATTATAGACTGGATGTCCTGGCTCTATTTAGACCATGTGCTCATCCCTGAGCCAATCACTGGGCAAGAGAAATGGGCATCAGTCAATGAGAGCTTACTCCTGGGATGAAATCATAACATCTTCCACAAAGCCTATGACAATGTCCTCTTTCTAGTAACACATATACCAATCATCTCAGCTATCCCATCCCATTCTTTGCTAAGGAAACTGATTTGTGCCCACAGCACTGGTGAGCCACTGATCTCAAAGAGGGTAGGCCCCTAACATGAGCTCTGGGGGTGAATCTTGATTGGTCCAAAGATCATGGTAACCTTGTTTCTCTTCACCAACGATTGGTTCAGGGATGGTCATAGGACTTGGTTCTAGCTAATGAGATGCAAGCATCTCCTGGGTGGGGCTTCCAGAAATGCTTTTGCCTTCCTGGTGCAAAAAAATAGACTTAGATGGCCTGTTCCTTTGCTCCTTTACCTTTCCTTCTTCTTCATACCTGGAATGAGGATTTGATACCTGGAGGTGTGGCAGCCATTGTGGGACCATGAGGCAAAAATTGCTGGAATAAATGCCACAGTCCCAGAGACTGCAGCACAGAAAAATAGAGCCTAAAGGCTAGACAACATTGTTGGGCAGCTGTGCATAGTCTGGAATGCTATCTCTTGACATCTTATGAAAAATTGGATTGGAAATGCATATTTGTTTGAGTCAAAGACATTCATTCCTAACTGACACAAAACCAAGTCATTTTCTGTAAAATAGGACTTGTGAGAGCCTTGAGACACAGCCTTGAAGACACAACTTGAGTATCCTTGAATTCCGGATACTTTCATAAACAAGTTCTGCCCAAGGATGTTATAAGAAAGCAGATTGTCCAAGCTTTGCATCCAAGCAAAGAGTTGAGTGTTCCCTGTGTGAGAGGGTCACTAGGAGCAGCAGGCTGGGAGCCCATCAAATCCCATGGTAGAGTGTCCCATGTTGCTTTGAGGTTTATAGAGGAAGCCATAACAATGCCAACTCAAAAGCACATTCTTGAATTCAGATACTGACTGAGATGCAGCAAAATCTATCCACAGTCTTAAGCTTATCTCTTTTCTTTCTTTTTTTTTTTTTTTTTGAGACGGAGTCTGGCTCTCTTGCCCAGGCTGGAGTGCAGTGGCCGGATCTCAGCTCACTGCAAGCTCCGCCTCCTGAGTTTATGCCATTCTCCTGCCTCAGCCTCCCGAGTAGCTGGGACTACAGGCGCCCGCCACCACGCCCGGCTAGTTTTTTGGAATTTTTTAGTAGAGACGAGGTTTCACCATGTTAGCCAGGATGGTCTCGATCTCCTGACCTTGTGATCCGCCCGTCTCGGCCTCCCAAAGTGCTGGGATTATAGGCTTGAGCCACCGCGCCCGGCCTCTTAAGCTTATCTCACTCTTCTTATATCCTAGTAATCTTACTTCTGAGCTCTCTTCTGAGAAAATAACCCACAATAAGCAGAGGAAAAGCCAGGAACATAATTTTCATGACAGCTACATTTACAATATCCTCCTCATCCTGCCCCAGCCCCACCAAAAAAACTGGACAAATCTAAATGTCCTATAACAGGGGAAGGATTTTAAAACTATCTGTTCAGTGGAATATTACACGATCATAAAAAATGATGTTTGCAAGTTTATAATATTATAGCATGGGGAAAAAGCTGGCTGTAGCATTATGTATATTATATATAATCTCAATGATAGAAAAATTGCATGGGGGAAAAATCATCCATGAAATAATGACAGTAACATGTTAATAGTGATTATGCTTGGTTACAGTTATTATGGGTAATTTGTTGGGGAATTTTTTTCTGCTGTTTTCTATTTTCCATGTTACCTATATGTTCTACTTTTGTAAGCATAAAAAAAAAATTGGCTCTTCTTTTAAAAGGTTCTAGGACCCTCCAATTTTTGAGATCATTGCTGTTGTCTCTCCTCCAATAAAGCAGGTAATCAAGGGCTGCCCAGAGCTGGTGACCCCATTCTGCGCCAGGCCAAAATAAAAACAGCTTCCAATTCCAGCATATTTGATTAACAGATTGAAATTCTTTCAAGAGGCAAAATGAATGGTAAGGAAAGGGGAAGATCAACACCCTATTTTTAAATGGTGACGTGAGCTTGCAGGAACTAAAGTCAAAAAGAGGTACACACCATTCCCGGCCTTATGCAAATCTATGCAAATGGAACACATTCTCTGGCTAAGCAAGAATTCCAGGTCAAAGCTCCCACCTGGATCCTGGGTCTCACTGAAGGGGGAAGGAAGGAGTGAGAAGAGGGCATAGTGATGACCCCATTCATTGAGCACCTACTAAGTGTCCCACTTGCAAAGCATGTTCATGGCCTGGAGCTCGTCTGCCACTCATCACCACTCATGATGAAGGTAATATTATCATCCACTGTTTGCAGGCAAGTCAAATGGAGCTCAGAGAGGGAAGTGGCCTATGCAATGTCACAGTGGGACCAGCCAACTCCAAAGCCAGTGGTATCTGATGACCAGGCTACGCAGCCCTGGGGTACAAGTGCATATGGTGCCTCTGGTGGGATCTAGGGTCAGTCCTCAGTGTGGAGGACAGAAGAGATGTATAGGCTGCTGGGACCACAAAGCCCGAAGGTCTGGAACTCCTGGATGCAATGTTAGACATCCAGGTGGAATGTTTGTAAGTCCCAGACAGACTGGTCCCCACTGGGCCTTTACACTCACTGGGCCCGGAACACACCCCCTGTAGACACCTACTGGCTCACTATAATTCCCCTGTCAGCTCTCTGCTAAAAGATTACCTTATCAGAGGGGCCTCAGCTGACGACTCTACCTAAAAGAGCATCACCTGCTCACCTCTCCCTGCTCCAACATCTCTATCCCTGCCCTGCTTGGTTTCGCAACGTCGTGCTTGACACCTTTCGACTTATTACATATGTATTTGCTTATTGACAAGAAAGTCTGCTCCATGAAAGTAGGGAGTTAACTTTTGGGTTCAACTCTGTGCTTCCAATACCTGGTACATACTTGGTTGTTTAAGACATATGTGTCAAATGAATTAATGAATAAATAAGTGAATTTCAACTTCCCCAGAGCCTAGTTACACAATCTTGGACAATGACCCAGCAACAATAATAACATAGATATTAATGATACATCACTCTTTATAACTAACATTTCTGAGCACTGTTTTGTTTTGTTTTGTTTTGTTTTTTGTTTTTTGAGACAGCATCTCATTCTGTTCCCCAGGCTGAAGAGCAGTGGCATAATCCGTAGCTCACTGCAGCCTTTGTCTTGCGTTCAAGTGATTCTCCCACCTCAGCCTCCAAGTAGCTTGGACTATAGGCACACACCACCACATCCAGCTAATGTTTTAATTTTTTAAATTTTTTTAGAGACAGGGTCTCACCATGTTGTTCAGGCTGGTCCCGAACTCCTGGTCTCAAGCAGTCCTCCTGCCTTGGACAGCCAACGTGCTGAGATTACCGGCATGAGCCAGGCACCCAGTCCTGAGCATATATTTGTACATTCCTTTTCTCATTTGATCTTCACATCAATCATCTGAAGCAGAGAACATAATTATCCCCATTAGACAGCTGCAGGGATGAAGGCACTGGGAAGGCAGGTGCTGCCCAGATCAGAGAGTGTCGCTAGCAGAGTCAGGACTTGAATCAAGCATGTCTGATTCTAAAACCTACTTGCCTACCCATCATGTGATGCCCAGGTCAATTCCACCCAACAAGAGGGCAGGCACTACATCTGCCTTATTCATCGCCATATTCCTGGTGCCTGGCACCAGGTGAATTGCCCTTGGAAAAGGATGAGAGAAATCAGTGGTTCTGGAAGTGTAGCCCCAGGACCAGCAGCAGCAGCAGCACTTGGGAACTTGTTAGAAATGTTGATTCTTGGTTCCCATTGCAGACCTACTGAATCACACCGATGCAGGCTAGAGTGTGAGAACCACTGGGACAAATGGGCGAACGTCCCCAAGCCTGATGTCCCATCCGTAAAGCAAGGCTGAGCACTCATGGGTTGAGAGGGTAAAATGAGAACTTCAGCCAGCGCCAGACCTGCCAAGGGTTCGAGCTCTCCTGATTCCTTTCCACAAGCAATTGGAGGACAAATTCTCAGCTCTAATTTCAGGCCTTTGATTTCAGCCTCATCTGGCCAGGAAGATGCCAGCTTGTCAGAGAGAGCGGGAAGCTGGGAGTGATGGAGCTGGAGCAGGAGGATCTATTATTAATTACCATGTAACATTGATTAAGAGCCCACAGGGCACCACAGCTGTGAGGAGCTCGGGAGAGCCTCTGCTCCTGCCTGGAGGGGAAAATGATTAGCAACATTATGAAAGGAAATATTCATCCTGTAGCGGCCCTGAGCAAACACCTCCAGGGACGGGGAATTTTCCTCTCCCAGTGATCTTTCCTTCTGGAGCGGGGGCAGCTGCCTCCATGGCCTGGGACAGACTTGTTGAGCTAGGAAGGTGGAGAAGCTGACCTCTGACCCATCTGCAGGTGTCGGATTGACAGGTCAGAGAGCGCAGCTCCAGGGCGCCAGAGATGCCCAACCTGGGCTCTTGAAAAAGCAGTTTAAGGTGGCAGGATCTTTCTGATTTTTTGAAAGAAAGAGGCAATCTGGATTTGGATATCAATTCTCCTAATTTTTAAATATGGTTAAGACAGATTCTGGATTGGCAACTTCTGTAGCTACTCAGCTGCCCTCATCACATTTAATCCTTCCAACAACTCCGTCTTTATCTTCTAGATGATGACACTGAGCCTCGAAGTGTAGCATATAGCAAGTGTACTCATATAGCAAGTCCGTGGAGCAGCTGGGATTCAAGCCTACATGTGCTTCCTGAACCTCTGCTTTCTCTACTGAATCACTCAGGTATATTGAGGTGTTCTGCCCCTGGTGTTCCGAAGCCACCCAAACAAATTCCAAAAAGTTTATGATTATTGCCCAATCCAAGCTACATTTCTGCAACAGGATCACACCCAGATGTAACATAAAAACTCCCAGTCGGGCAACATGCATGGATGTGTGAATTTGAGCACCTGACCATCCTAATACCCACACTGTGCTCCTCCCAGAAGCTTGGGTGTCAAGGAGCTGGCCCCACCCTCCCGGTGGTCCTGCTTCTGACCTATCTCACATTTGTTTCCAAGAGGATCTAGTGGAATTAACCAGTCACGTCTCCCTTTGCTCCATGGAACTCTATTTTTTTCTGCCACTGACTAGCTGGGAAGCCTTAAGCAAGTCCCCAGCATTCTCTGAGACTCAATTTCTCCATATGCCAAAGAGGACTGTCTGGACCCAGGGATCAAGCTGCTGGCCTTATTCATTCTATGGTCAAGCCACTAACCAAGTCATTCCTAAACTCCAGAGTGAGAACAGAGACTTCATAGGTGATAATGATGATGATGATAAAAACGATACCAAGATACTAGTTAACAATTTTTAATGCTACCTAAGTGCCAGGCGCTGCGTGTGGATTATCTCTTTTAATCCTTACACCAACCCTATGAAGAAGGTGGTCTTCGTAAATGCCATTTCACAGAAGATGAGACTGAGGCTCAGGCAGAAAAATGACTCCAGAGCAGACACGCAGAGCCCCCACTCTGGTGTCCACCCTGCGCCCTCTCTTACATCCACGAAATGTGAGGTTTGTTGGCTCCTTCTAGATTTCTCCATCTGGAATCCAGACCATAACAGGTCCCTGGGGGCTGAGCAAGCTGCTCTGTTTCCCAGGAAACCATTTGGAGCCTTGAGGACTTATTAAGGAATTCATAAATTTGGGGGAGAGTTTTAAAACTGGTACAGCTGGCCACAGATCCCCAGGGAGGTAGCAAGCACCCTATCCCTGCAGGTGTGCAAGCTGAGACCAGGCGGTACATTTGGTGGAATGTTGTAGCAGGGATTCCAACACCAGATGGGAGGTGAAGAGGATGAGCTACATCAGTGGCTTTTTAGAAAAAAACAAACAAATACTTGTTAAGAGCCAGACTGCCTGGATTCAAATCCCTCTTACTTTTCTGAGTGACTTTGGGCAAGTTCTTGAACTTCTCTTTGTTCAATTTCCTTACCTTTAAAACAGAACTAATAATAGTACCTACCTGACGGCATTACTGTAAGATTACATAAAGTACTATGTGTGGAACATTTAGAAGAGTGCCCGGCACATGGTAAGTCTATAAAGTGTTAGCTATTACTTTCAAACATTTTGTATTGACTTTGGAGACCTGTCTTCCATTCAAAACTTCAGTGGATACTGATGTTACAACAAATAAAACAAAGAAAAGCTGCCTGACCTGAAGAAGTCAGGGGCTGGGAGCACTGGAGCGCTGTGACGTCTGACCACCTCCTGCAGTAGCCTCAACACTACCATGGCCCACTACCAGCACAGGCGCCTCCACCTCAGTGGCTGTGTCCTGCTGTCAAAATCCAGTCTGCTCGGGCCTCTCAAAACTATGCATTCAGCTGCCACACTTCACAGATGGGGAAACTGAGGCCTAGAGAAGACTGCCAAGGTTACCAACCAGTTAAGAGCCAAGTTCCCTCCGGAGAGCAGAGGAACTTCTCTGCCACCTTCCCAGAAAAACAAACAACCACCACAACAAAGTCACAGTCCCAGGGCAAACTCCACTGCCCCTCTCGACGTTGCCACAGAGGGACTCAGGGAGCCTCCTTAATGCCCCTCCCTGGTGCAGGACCTCCCACTGCAGGAAGCTGGTTTTGAGGGAGGGAAACCAGCTTCTGCTGAGAAATCAGCAAGAGGAAGTAATACTTACAGAAAGGAAAGAAGGGTAGCAGGAACAAGAGCTAAGCCTAGCAGAAGCGGGGCAGGATGAGGCTGGAGGTGGGGGGTGGGGGCAGCCCAGCCCTCTCAGAGACACAGAGAAGCTTGATCGGCCCTGGCCCAGCTCCAGACACCAAGCCTGGGATCAGCAATCCTGGGAGAGCCCCCAAACTGACCAAAATGTCCCCCGCTCCTGGACTCTGCTGCTTCTGCGATAAGACCCATTTTCCGGGAAGACGTGATCACAGACCACTCTCCCTGTGAGTGTCTGATAGGAGGATTCCATCTGAGTCCTCTCCGGGAAGGCCTCTGACACCCAACCATTGGGATCCAGTCTCCTGAAGTACAAAGGGGACACTGGCCCAGATAGGGGGTCATCTAAAGTTACACAGCCGGTTTGTGACACAGCTGGGACCACCCCCAGGCATTTGAGGCCTTACTGTTTTCACTGATATCAAAGTCTTATCTTAGTAACCACAGTCACGATAATAGTAACAACAATCATAAGATAAATAGATAGATAGACAGATAGATAGATAGATAGATAGATAGATAGATAGATAGATAGATAGATTTGTTTTTTGAGAGAAAAATAATTTCCTAATTTTTTAAACTTTTTTTTAACTTTCAGGTTCAGGGGTACACGTGCAGGTTCGTTAATACAGGCAAACTCGTGTCATGGGGGTTTCGTGTACATAACATTTTGTTACCCAGGTACTAAGCATAGTATCTAATAGTTATTTTTCCTGATCCTCTTCCTCTTCCCACCCTCCTCCCTCAAGTAGGCCCCAGTGTCTATTGTTCCTCTCTTTCTGTCCATGAGTTCTCATTATGTACCTCCCACTAATAAGTGAGAACATGCAGTATTTGATTTTCTGTTCCTGCGTTAGTTTGCTGAGGATAATGGCCTCCAGTTCCATCCATGTTCCTGCAAAGGACACCATCTTGTTCTTTTTTATGGCTGCATTGTATTCCACAGTGTATATGTACATTTTCTTTATCCAGTCTGCCACCGGTGGGCATTTAGGTTATTAAGAGCTTTAATTTTTTTGGATGCCTACAATCAGGCAGGCACTATTCTAGGTCCTTCCCATGACTGAACATTTTCCACCCTCACAAAGGAACTCCGTGGGGAAGGATCAGCATCCCCATTTTACAGATGAGGAAAATGAGGCACACTGAAGTTACAGAATCTGCCTGGGCCCACACAGCTGGTGGTACTCGGTACAGTAGGGATTCAGACCCGACAGCCTGACTTCACAACCCATCTTGATCACTACGCTGACAGCAGGAAGAGCACCTTCTTTCCGGAAGTTCCAGCATCACTCAGTGAGCATGGGTGAAGGGGGCTTCAGGGTTTGGGAAATCAGCCTGTGGCTACGGAAACTATGTGTGGACAGCCTCCTGCTACACAGCTAATAGTTCCTCTCATGCTAACTGCAAAAAAGGCCAGAACACTAACTTTCCCAGCTTCCTTTTTAACTAAGAGTAGCATGTGACACTCGCTGATCTAATCAACAAGATGCAGGTAAAAGTCTCAGAAACAGGGTTCCTCCACAGTTAAAAAGCCATTTCCTTTGTGCTTATCCCTTTCCCTTCTTCCTACATGGAACAAGGATGCAATGCCCAAGACCTAGCAGTCATCTTGCAACCATGAGGCACTAGGAATGAGGATAAACGGCTACAGGCTAAAGATGGCAAAGATGAATAGCAAGCAGAGCCTGAGTCTCCAGTGGCATCAGTGAGAGCCACACTGGTCCCAGGTAGCCTGCCCAGGACTTATAAGACAATAAACACCAATTGGATTATGCCTCTGTAGAAGGGTTTCTATTATTTCTAGCTGAGTTCGTTCCTAACTTTCCCAAGAGTGGGGTCAAGATAGGACCCGGGGACTGCCTGACACCAAGCCCTTGTTCCCTCTATGGAATCACACTGCCTCCCAGGGGATGTAGCTTCCCCCTTTCTATCTCTTCCAAAATGCACCAGCATTAGGCGTTTTCCTGACTCAGGGCTCAGAAAAGGGTCCTGAGCAGTTGCTCCTCAGGCCACGCAGCCACTAGACCTATCTATGTGAACCCATGAGAAGTGGGGGTATAGTCTTGCCCTGAACCCACCTACCATGAAAATTCCAGGGTCCCAAGTATCCAACAGATTGGACTTCCAGGAAACATATTTGATTTGATCTATAATAACCAAATGTATCCATCATTCTAAACAAATGTTTATTGAGAGGATGCCCAGTTTCAGGTGCTCATAGGTGAACAAAATTAGCAAAGTCCCTGTCATCAGAACTCATATCCTAGTGGGGGAAGCAAAGCATAACCAAGTCAGCAGAGAGGTCTCTCACCTTTACAAGATGCTTTGCAGTTTACTTTTAAGCATCTACCTGTCCTTTATCCTCATTCCTAGTGCCTCATGGTTGCAAGATGACTGCCAGGTCTTAGGCATCACATCCCTGTTCCATGTAGGAAGGGAAAGGGATAAACATAAAGGGAAGGGCTTTTTAAGGAGACCTAACTTTGCCTCCTCAATAACTCCTCAGTTTTTCATTTTGCCAAAGAAACGAAGGCACAAAACAGGAACCAAGAAGAGGCTCCCCCAAGATCACCCGGCTATGTCCAGGAGGATCAGTCTGGCTGCAATTGCCTTCCCCACGGCACATCCTCTGTCCACTAGAACAATCAAATATGTCCCTCTGCTTGCTCTGTTGCTCTGGGCAGCACTGAGACAGCCATCAGAAACAACAGGCTCTACCCAAAATCAGTGTTGGGCTGGGATACAGCATTGTCAGCTACACAAAACCCCCCTCATCAAGCTGTTGGCGCCTGATGGCTGCTTAATTATTCATCCCTGCTGAACATGCAGGCCCAGGCCTTCAGCCATGCTTTTTGGAGCTCACCCATAGGGGAGCCTCGGTGATGAGCCCAGACCTGTTAAGAAGTTTGGAATGTGTGTGTCTGCCCACAAAATGTTCCCTGGTCCTCCCACACCAGCCTTGTCAGGCATAGTGAAAGATGACAACGAGCCAGGAGGTTTCAGAGACACCAGGGCCCAGGCTGTGTTTGCAATGTTGGTAGCTAAAACAGCTCAGCCTGATTTCCATTCCATCCAGCACAAGGTCTTTCAGACTTTGAGCTAAGCAGAGTTTTAGGCATGTTGTGACGGTCAGTGAGGGATGGGGGTGGGGAGGCATTTCGTCAGGGGAGTGGTGGTGGTGGTCAGCAGTGACTCAAAGAAGCCAATGAACATAGACAGAAGATCTCTCTGTGCAAGATGGACAGAGCCAAACGGACCTGGCTTCAACTGGCTCTGTCATTTTCCAGCTGTGTGTCCTTGGACAACTCACTTGCCCTTTCTGATTGAATATAAAATGGAGATTCATTCATTGCATCAATGTATATTGGACCCCTGCTATGTCCCAGGTACTGTGGATACAGCAGTGAAAAGAACAGCCAAGTCCTGTTCTCACAGGGGCTTGCGTAAAGAGTTAATGTATCTAAAGTACTGTGTCCCACATGTAATAAGTACTCGCTTCATGGTCATTATTATGACTTTTGTTATTGTCAGAGGATTTAGGTTTTACACATATAATTATTTTCTGTTACCTACCTATTAGATTACTATTACCATGGCAGAAAACGCCCCCTCTGCCCACCCCACACACATATACACACATATGCAACTCACACCTCAGCCATTATGAGACCATTTATTTCCTCCTCTCAAGTTGTCTTTGGCATTCATTTTTCCTAGTCTGGGAGTTTTTAATCTCATTCATTTCCCCTGAGTCCTAACCCATCGTAGTTTGTCCTAACCTAATCCAGCATATAGCAGAGACCAATAAATGTTTTCTTCATTCCTTCCTTCATTCATTCATTTACTTGACAAACATGGAGTACTTCCTCCAACATGCCAGGCCCCAGTCTGGGAGCTGGAGAAGCAGCTGTGACCCAAAAAGACAATATCAGGTAATGTCTCTGCTCTCATGGGATTGACAGAAAGGAAGACAGACAACAGGAAGGCAGACAGACGGACAGAAAATAGACTATGCTCACAGGCAGTGAAGATGCTGGAAGAGAAAAGCAGAGGCTTCAAAGTGGGGGAGGGAGGACGAGGCCATTCCAGACCGGCTGGGCAGAAAGTCCCTGCTGAGGAAGTGACGTATAAGACTGGGTAGGACGGAGAAGGGAGTCCTGTGAACATCTAGGGGAAGAAAGCTCCAGGCAGAAAACACGGAGTGCAAAGGAACAAGGCAGGAAGAAGCTTGGCAGGGAAAAGGAACCCATGGGGCAGCCTGTCCTGTGTTCCCAACTTGTCACCTTGGGCAGTCAGGCGAAAGCACAAAAATAGGCTCCAGTGATGCCTGGCACCTCCTTAGGCTCACTCAGATTCCTACAGTAGGGATCCAGTGGGTTACTGCAGCCTCCAACCCATCTCTGAAGAATGGAGAGAACAGGGACCAGAGAGGGAAGGTGATTTTCCCAGGTCACACAGCCAGCAGTGGCTGGGCTGGACCCAGATCCCACATCTCTTAACTCCGGCCAGTGTTGCCTACCCTAAACCACAGTTGTTGCCTTTCTGGATGGCAGAGTGAGGGGTCCAGAAAGATCCCTGGAGACACTTAGAGACACACAAGGTGGGAGACAGACTGGAGAGATAGGAACTCGAAACCTGCCCCACTCCCAGCCATGCTTGTCTTCACCCTCAAAGAACCACAGGAACCAGACAGCAGCCTCCATCCTGGCTCTGCATCTGGGAACCATGGTTACGGCTGCTGCTTGATTGGCAGGGGGTCCAGACACATTCGAGCTACCCCTGATTCCTAGAGGTTGTGTGAGAAGCAGGAGCAAGGGCCAGGAGAGAAGCTGGGGGTCACCAGCAGGCCCCGAATACCACCCTCTAACCTTTCCCTCCCAAGCCGATCATCCGGGCACCTCGCACCGCCACGAAATCCTTTTTAGAGCTCTGAATTAAAAATAAATTTGCAAGCACATAACCAGATGTTACATGGGGAAAAGATAAATAACTCAGCCTGTCAAGGAACTGCCTCATCTCAGTCAACCCTCTCTCTTTCACAAGGTTTTAATTTTTAATTTCACAGCGGTAACTATAGCAACCTGCAAAAATAATATATTCCAAAGCAAAACAACTTTCTTGGCTCTGGCTTGGCATCTCCATGTTCCCTCCTTCCCTCCTCTCCACCAACTTCACACAGGTCTGTGCCCAGAGTTAATGAACGCTCTCAGCTTTGAATGCCCTCATTCATTAAGTAATTAATTCATTCATACCCAAGTATCTCTTGCCCTCCAAATCCACAGAACTCCTAAATTCGGGTAGCGGGTATTGGACAATGGACTCAGAATCATGTGGGATGCCATGTTGTCCTAACCTATTTTGTTTGTAGGTTTTGAGTATATAGGAAAATTTGGATAGCAAGGGACACCTGTATTCACTGGGGACCTAATTTGTCCCAGAGTCAGTGCTAGGCAGGCCCTGAGGTGAGAGAGAAGAGGACTGATCCTGCCCTTAAGGAGCTCACAGTCATGTTGGGGAGACAGAATACAAACACATAATTATAAAAAAGTAAGATAAGTCTTGGGTACAAGGGAAAAACAATATACAAATGGGGCACAAAAGAAGGGAGAGGTTGTCAGTATCTAGGGTGATCTAGAAAGGTTTCACAGACAAGGTGACTTCTGAGATGGGTCTTGCTGGATGAGTGGAAGTTTCCTGAATGACCAGTATAGGGAAGGGCACATCAGGCAGGTGGAACAACACGTGTAAAGGCAGAGACAGATGAGATAGGTCAGTATGGCCCAAGCATAGGATAAGAGTCATACTTCAAAAAGATACTGGAGAGGTTGACAAGAGAGAAACATACAGAGCCTTGAATGCTGGGCTGGCTTCAGCTTGGAGGTCAGGGGAAATCAGCCACTTAGGGAGGGAGGGAAAACGTAAAAGTTGACTCTGTGGCCAGCGGATTAGAGGGGAAAGAGTGCAGACAAAGCCTGTGGGGGAATTCAGGTGGGTGGTGGCTGCAGGGAAGAAAAGAGTGAAAAAGTCTTGGTTTGGGTTCCCTAAGAAGCCAACCTTGAGCCAAGGATGCGATTTTATTTGAGATGTGACCCCAGGAAGCACTGCTGTGCGGAGGAGGGAGAGGGAAGTGAGACAGGGAAGGGAAGAAGGCTGATAAAATGTTTATTAGAAAGCCAGGCAGCACCGTGGGCCACGGGAGCTCAGTCCTGCTGGGAGTTCTGCGAGGCGGCACTGCGCGTGCCTCAGAGTTGCCCACTTCAAGGGTAGGAGGCTGGAGGATCTCAATGCCAATTCCTAGAGTATTTGGTCGGAGGCTGCTCCCAGGAGGCATCAATTCCTGGTGAGCAGGCTCCAGTGGCCAGATAAACCCTCAAGCAGAGACTCACATGCCAGCAGCCGGACACAGGGCCCGTGTGTCCTGAAACAGAAAGGAAAGGCCAAGGGGACTCAGGTGGGGCATTAAGAGCATCTGCCTCTGTGGAATTCTGAGAGATAGTCAGTGGGCATACTGGGAGACCCCCAACATCTGGCAGAGAGGCAGATGCACTGACACACACAGCTGGGACAGGCGGGTCATGGGCAACAGGGCCCAAGTGAGGACAGACCCATCACCATCCTGTGCCCAGGCTGCTCATGGTTCCCAGTGGGATGCCATGGCTCACACTCTCAGGAGGCTGAGGGAGGAGAATCACTTAAGGCCAGGAGTTTGAGGTTGCAGTAAGCTATGATCCCACCACTGCACTCCTCCCTGGGTGACAGAGCAAAACCTTGTCTTAAGAAAAATTTAAAAAACAAACAAAAAAAAGAATCCCAGCGGGGCTCAAAGGCTAGGTGACAGTCCTCAGCACATCCCCCTCCCAGAATGGCACAGACCTTCTTTCCAAATAAAGAGTCCTGTCTCAAGCAAACAGCTTCCCTCTATCCCTGATTAAAAGTGGAAAGTGGCAAGAAGGAAATGTGTCAAATAGGAAGATGCACATACAGGATGTGTTCGTGCAGGATGTAACATTGATGATGACCTTGTGTGAGCTACTTCACCTCCCCTGGCTTCAGTTGCCTCTTCTACAAAGTGTGGTTCATAGAGGTGCCCATTGCATTATCTTGTAAGAATGTAATTCGATGATGCATGATGATGCCTAGAAGTCACCTAATCAATATTACCTGTGAATACCATTCTTTTCTGCAATATTTTTTTTAGCATGATGCACATGGGAGGCCCCAGGGAGACAGCAATCATCAAGCAGACTTGGTTCCTGCCCTCGTGCTGCCTCCAGCCTCGTGGACACGCTGAAATGCTTTATATAGAATGTTAAAGAGAGACGGATAAAAAAATTATGCATAGAGCATGATTCTAATTTTGTTTAAACACACACACACACTCACAAAGGCCCGAGGGATATACACCAACATGTAACGATAGTTAACACCAGATGATGGAATTGAAGGTGGCTTGCAGTTTTACAATTCTTTCCTGGCTTTCTTTTCCTTTTAAAATTTTCACAGTGGATTGTATTATTCGAATGGTCATTTTTGAAAAAATAAAGGAAAACAAAAATTCTTCTTTCTCTGACTCTCTGCCCATCACAAATTTCATCTGTTTCCTCAGGAACCAGGAGCTTCCAGGCATTAGGGGCTGTTTGCTTGTACTTTCCAGGGTCTACCCACCAGACAGCCAGGTCTCAGGTCTTGGCCTCATTCCCTACTATGGTGCACATTTGAAAATGGGTTGGGGGTTGGGGCGGCCTCCATCAGAGCAACAAACCTGGACTGAATGATTGGTGAGTATGAAGAGGTGAGCCCTCTCTCAACCTAGGGTCAGCTACCTGCAAAGACATGTTCTGTACCAGGAGTCAGAGGGGACAGATCTGTGTTTATCCGTCTACCTGTGACTGCAAAGGTAAGGCTGTCCAACTCTGAGGATCAGTGTTAGCAGTTCCATTTGCCTGCATGCCCAAGCCACGTTCTCGAAACAGCTTTATCTGTAATAAGCTGACATTTTGTTCCTCACCTCTTGACTCCTGGGTCTCCTACTGCTTCTGAACTTAAGTGAGGGAGAAAACAACGTTATATGTTGATGCCATAAAAATCACATGGTCCATACCTGGCTCCTAGAAATTGGCTACTAACAAAGAGATTAGACATCTATTTTTCTCACGTTTCCTCTCCCTTTTGACATCTAGGACTGTGAGATAGGCCCAATGTTCTTGGAAAGATCTAGTAATGTCTCCTGCAGTGAACTTGATGGTATTGTTTGAGTCCCTTTTTGGGAAAATGGTCCCTCTTCCACGCCATGTGAACTTGGGGTTTCCATCAAGATCATCAAAACAAGAGTGGTCATGGGTCGCATTCAGGACCAAAGTGTTTTTCTGGGATGAGTATTTGGCATAGATATGGATATATAATATATGTAGATATATGACATATATATGATATATATAAGATATACAATATTCGATATATGATGTGTATAGATGATATATGACATATATATGATATATATAAGATATACAATATTCGATATATGATGTGTATAGATGATATATGACATATATATGATATATATAGGATATACAATATATGACATATGTGATATGTACATGGATATATGATATATAGAGAGGATATATGATATATGACATACTTACTATATATGTACATAGATACATGATATATATGCCTCACTCCTGCCAGGCTTGCTGGGCTTGTTGCATACATGTTTGAGTGCACCTGCTGGTGGCCAGCTTCCCTACCACACATTGACAGGCTGCCTGGGAGGCTAAAGCCAACCAGAGAAGATGGCCCTGTTGAGTTCCTGTATGCAGCCATTCCTGAAATCACCTTCCTAGAGCAGAATCAATACATTCCCTCTTTTCCTTAAGTAGTTTGAGTTGGGTTTTTATCAGTTGAAGCTAAAAGAATCCTGACTAGCATACTGCAGTTAATATATACTGATAAGAAGGCTGTGGCCACCCAGAACCCATGCCCCCTTCCTAAGTAACACTCATTGTTTAGGAAAATCACTTCTCCTCCACTGAATTCACCTGGGGGAAGTGGTAGGCATGATACCGCTCTTTCCTTCACTCCTAGGTCACTGCCTACATCCCCACACAAGACCAGGTGAGTTGGCCATGAGTCCCTTCCAGACCTGCCCATAAAGCCTCCCCCATGCTCCTCCACACCGTGCCTTTTCCTCTCCTCTGCTGGGGGATGCAGAAGATCAAAAAAGAAATCAAGACCCCCTCCCCTGGATGCAAGGGCCTGGATCTCTGAGTGACAATGAGGAGTTGACCTACACTGGACTGTGACCTGAGTGACAAATAAACAGATTGTGAGTCATTGAGATTTGGGGGTTGTCTGTAACAGCAGTTATCCTGCCCTAACGAACACAATAGACTGGCACATTGGAGAGCTACCTGAGAGCCATTATCCTGAGAGCTTTCCATTCAACCACGAATATTTACTGAGTATTCTGTGCTTGCAAAGCCCCCTGTGTTTCCTGTTATCCTGCGCTGCCCACGATTGTCTGGCTGTCTTCTCTCTCTAGACCCATCCCCAAGAGACGGGTCCTTACCCGTCTTCATTCTCTGTACCGTGTCCCTGGTATCTAGTTTAGCGTCAGGAACATAACAAATGCTCAGTAAGTATTAATTGATTGGATTTGCAAAATGACCAGATGCACAAAGTTGTATGAGGCTTAAGCAAGGTTCTGATTGTGAAGCGTCATGGCACACAGGAGGTCCTCTGCAAATACAGTAAAAATGAGCTAAATCAAGGTGCATGTGGGCTAGGCAAGGCTTTCAGTGGGAGGACAGATTTTAGCCAGGACTTATCCTGCCCCATACCCTACAGAGAGCTAAGTTATCTCTGGTCCCTGGCTGGTCCCAGGCTCTATGCAGGAGGAAGGATGGGGACCAGCTGCTTCCTGGAGGGAGCCCCAGTCCCAGAGGCTTTGAGCTGTGGTAGGGGTGAGGCAACACTTCAGGAAATAACATTTCAAAGGCTTTGGCTGTGAGAGCAGACTTCTCACCCCTGCCTTGTGTGGAGGTGGGTGTGGGATGCCTGGTGTGCCTCTGGGGTAAAGCATCCCTTTCACAGTATGAAATTTCATCTCAGGAAAGCTTAACTCCTTGCACCCCGTTCTACTAGCTTTAGACAGGCTCCAGGGATTTAGCCCAAGACTCCTAGGATAATGTCCAGACCCCATACCCGGGGTAGGAACGGGGGCACGTGCAGCATGTCCAAGCAGCGTAATGTAGCAGTTAACAGCTTGGGCTCTGGAAGCAGAATGCCTGGGTTCAAAT
>NW_012098210.1:555638-564248 GCF_000951045.1 Mandrillus leucophaeus
TGGGATTATAGGCATGAGCCACCACACCCGGCCGAGTGTGTTTCTTAAATGTTTTAATTCCTAACGGGGTAACTATCAATAGATAAACTAACATAAACAAAATTCTTTGGGGTTCACAGTAATTTTTAAGAGTATAAAGGGGTCCAAAAACCAAAACATTAAAATCCAGTCTCATGTGATAACTTCACACTACACATGCCAGATGATTCACCCGGTGTCAATTCTTCACTTCTCTCCTCCTAGTTTGGACCCGGTGCTCTGTCCAACTGAGCAACTGAGGTACCTACCCAAGGAGGCCATGAGGATTCCTCCCTCCACACCCTTGAACAGCGGCTGTCTACCTTGAATTCTGTGATTTCACTACCCTTAAATAAATTGTACTTACTCTGCAAGGCCCAGCGGCTTCTGCCTCCTGCAGGAATCCTGGCTGACTGCCCTAAATGGAGCCCTTGTTCCTCTGAGCTCACACAGCACTGCCCAGTCATGAGGGCAGACGGCCAAGGCGGCTTCATCAGTTTTGCTTGTGAAAGCCCATCTTCTCACTAGACTGTATGCTGCCTCTGGCTTTGGGGTCAGAACGGAACTGAACTGTGTCATCTTGGGCAAGTCACTGCCCCTCTCTGAGCCTGTTTCCTTATCTGCAGAATGGGGTAATTCCTACACTTACTGTGCAGATTTTCTAAGGGTTGGATGAGCAAATGCACTGGGTTAATTTGCTAGTGCTGCCATAATGAAGTGTCACACTCCACCGACCGCGGTGGCTCATGCCTGTAATCCT
Source organism: Mandrillus leucophaeus (assembly GCF_000951045.1). Classification (NCBI taxonomy): domain Eukaryota; kingdom Metazoa; phylum Chordata; class Mammalia; order Primates; family Cercopithecidae; genus Mandrillus; species Mandrillus leucophaeus. Next base: position 556,417 of record NW_012098210.1, read on the forward strand.
AGCACTTTGGGAGGCTGAGGTGGGCAGATCACCTGAGGTCAGGAATTCGAGACTAGCCTGGCCAACATGGTAAAACCCCATCTCTATTAAAAATACAAAAATTAGCAGGGCATGGTGGCAGGTGCCTGTAATCCCAGCTACTTGGGAGGCTGAGGCAGGAGAATCACTTGAACCCAAGAGGCGGAGGTTGCAGTGAGCCAAGATCGTGCCACTGCACTCCAGCCTGGGTGACAGAGTGAGATTCCATCTCAAAACAAAAACAAAAACAAACAAACAAACAAAAAGTGAAGTGTCACAGTTAGCTGTGATACTGGTGTTTCAAAAGAAACCAACCCTGCTGATGCCTTGGTCATGGACTTCTAGTCCCCAGAATTGTGAGACAATAAATTTCTGTTGTTTTGCGCCATGATGCTTCACAATGAAAACCTCACTTAAGCCTCACAATGACTCCGTGCATCTGGTCATTTTGCAAATCCAATCAATCAATACTTACTGAGTACTTGCTGTGTTTCTGACACTACACTAGATACCAGAGACACAGTATAGAAGAAGACAGACAAGGACCCATCTCTCAAGGAATTTATGGTCTAGAGAGAGAAGATAGGGCAGGGCCTCGCCGGTCACTCTAAGGACTTTCGCTTTTCCTCTGCACACAATGCGGAGCCGCAGGATATTCCGGTGCTTCAACAACAGAAGTTTATTGTCTCACAATTCTGGGAGCTAGAAGTCCAAGATCAAGGTGTCAGCAAGGCTGGTTTCTTCTGAGGCCTCTCTCCTTGGCTTGTAGATGGCTGTTTCTTTCTGTGTCTTTACCTGGTCTTCCCTCTGTGTGTGTCTGCGTCCTAATCTCCTCTTCTTATAAAAGTGTCCTTATAAAGGACACCAGTCATATTGAATTAAGATCCACCCTTAATGACCTCATTTAACTTAATTACCTCTTTAAAGACCCTGTCTCCAAATACAGTCACATTCTAAGGTGTTGGGGGTTAGAGCTTCGACATATGAATTTGGTGCGGGTGGGAGGAGACATAATTCAGCTTATATGGCATCTAAAACATTCTGCCTAGGGCTTTCAGCTGTAAGTGAGCTGTGCTTCTCTCTCCACTGCCACCAGAGCCTAGGGGCATGGTCAGTGGCTTGGGCTAGGCCTTTAGACCCTGCATAAATCAGTCATGAGATATGAGCTGCCCAGGGAAGGGACATAACCTCAGGCAAGGCTGCTCTCCTTAACTGGGCAATCTCCAACAGGGACTTTGCTGCACCATCAACAGCTGGGCAGTAAGTCCTTCTTTCCTGAGGAGAGCTGGGCACCCACCCTGCCCCTTTACTTGCTACATGACCATGGGTAAGCTCCTTACTTTCTCTGAGCCTCAACTTTGAAAACTGGAAAAAAATAAAGTGACTTGCAGAGGGATCATGATGAAACGGGGTCATTGCTGGTATTTTTATTTAGGCAACAATTTATTTTAGTGAGTACCTACTATGTGCCAGGCATTGTTCTAGGCTCTGGGGATATAGCAGTGAATAACATGGACAAAATCTCAGTTAAAGCTGCCGTCATTATAGGGACAGCCAGGCACTAAAAAAATAAGCAAGTAAAATACATAGCATGTCAGATGCTGATTAAGTGCTGTGAAAAAGTAGCAATTAAACCAAGAAAGGGGAAGGGAGAGTGTGAGAGGCAGGGGTGCGGAAAAGGGGATGTCACAATTTTAAATAAGATAGTCAGGGAAGGTCTGTCGACGAAAAGATTTGGCAAGGTAAGGGGGCCCTCTAGATATCTCCGAGCAGAGCTTTGCAGGCAGAAGGGCCGTGAGCGTGCCCGACATGCTCCATAAATGCATGGCCTGAGCTCAGTGAGCACGGGGGACCTAGACTGGACATGAGGTCAGAGGAATGGCCATTGTCAGCCAGGGCAGGGCTTTGCAGGCCTCTGTCAGAACTTCGGCTTTTCGTCTGCACTCAATGTGGGAACCACAGGAGCCTTCTGAGTAAAGGAGGGGGCGTGACCTCACTGTGATTTTACTAATACAGGGTAACCCAGGTGACAAGATGAGATTGCAGCCAGCTCCTCGCTGAGGCCCTGCTCCCACCTTCCAGCCCTGCTAGGCCCCACCCAGTAAGCCCTGCCCAAGCCACCACCCCCTCTCCACACACGCGCTCCATCAGTCCCACGCCTGCTTGTCCTTCAAGTCTCAGTCTAGCCTTCGCCTCCTCCTTTGGGAAGCCAGCCCAGAGTCCCTGACCTGCCTCATCCCTCCCTTGCCAGAGAACCAAGAGGCAGTTAGGGGACAGGCCTTGGCATTCAAGTGCTGGATTCAAATCCTCCCTACTTAGAATCTCTGAACCTCAGTTTTCTTCATCTGTAAAATGGAGATAATAACAGACCATGAAAAATCCACCCTCAGGTAGTAAGTGAAATCCAAAGATTCAATTGTATAAACTGCACCACAGTACCATCACAGGGTCAATGAACATCAGCATTAGCAGCTGGTCTGTGTTGTCCTGAGAGCAAAGGCACAAAGCTCACACTGCCCGCCACCAGCAGAGAAAGGCCCAATGCTCACAAGGCTTGTTTCCTAACCTCCTCCCACCCCAGTCAACCCAAGACCGCCCACACTTGAGAACAGGGGCTGGACCAAGGCTGGCTGCTCACCACCACCCAAGTTATGGTCACCACGTGACCACAGGGCTGTGGCATGGAGTGATGAGACGTCTTTGGGTGTGTGCCTGGCACTTTGCATGAATGTCACCTGCTGCTGCACCCATCACACCATGTAGGAGGATCTCCTTCCTCTGATGCTGCCCCCAGCCTATCAGAGGATGGAGGTAATGACTATGCTCACGAATATCACAAATGCCCACTATACAGAAGGGGCTCAATAAATGCTTGTTAGAGGCAACCAGAGCAGAGCCAGATGTGTGTGTGTGTGTGTGTGTTTTCTGACTGTACCATTTTCCAGATGTGTGTCCCACGGCCCATCACTTTGCCTCTCTAAGCCTCTGTTACCTCATCTGTAAAATGGGAGGACTCATTCCTCCCTAGAAGGGTGAGTGGGGCACCCCCAGGGCTCCTGTGCCTCAGTCACAGGGTGAAGGGATGGCACCAGCGCACCCAGAGGATATCTGGCAGGTGCACAGTGGACATAATAGTCCACATAATAGTGACAACCAGAGCCACCGTAGCATCTGGAAAAGCAGACTTGGGAGTGAGCTCTTGTGAGTCACAAGTTGAGGCTTCCCTGTATAACCTGGTGAGGCTCACAGGAGCCCAATGGCTTAGAGTGGCCCATAGGGCCATGAGTCGGGCCATTGTCTCTGTGTCATCAATGATTCTGTGTTTGGTAGGTTTACTCTAGACTCAGAGAAGAGCAAGACTCACTGGGAGCCTCTTCCCCTCTGCTAAGTTTTGAATATGTCCCCCACAGTTCACATATTGGACATATAATCCCCACAGCAAGAGTGGTGACATGTAGGACCTTTAAGGGATGATTAATGCCATTATCATGGGAGTGGGTTGGTTATCGTGGGATTGGGTTCTTGGTAAAAGGATGAGCTCAACCCCCTTCCCTCTTGTTCTCTCTTGCACAATCTCTTACCCTTTTGCCTTCCACTATGGGATGATGCAGCCCAAGGGCCCTCTCCAGATGCCAGCTCCATGCTCTTGGATTTCCCAGTCTCTAGAATCATAACCAAATAAATTTCTATTCATTATAAATTACCCAGTCTGCAGTACCCTGTTATAGCAGCATAACATGGACTAAGACACCATCCTTTGCCCCAGTTCAGGGCAAAGAGGCCCCAAGAAACCCACCATTTGTGAGAACCTTTTACATGTTTCCTGGACTTTCTAGGTATTTACTGACAGTTAACTGTGATGGAGCACTTCCAGCACTAGGTACTGCTCTGTGCTCTTGTACCATCTCAGACAAGGCCCCACAGGAACTCCTTGAGACAGGTATTGTTATCACCATTTTGCAGGTGAGGAAACTGAGACACAGAAAGCTTCCCAGAGTCACACAGGTAGGGTGATGGAGAAAAAAGTGGAGTCTAAGTCTGAGTCCCTGAGCTTTCTGCTTGGGAGGCAGCCTAGCCTGGTGGTTAAGCTGTGACCCCTTCCAAAGCCAGGCCACCAGGGGTCAAAGCTAGGCTCTTCCCCTTTGTTCTCCTCGCCTCAGTTTCCTTATCCAGAAAATGGGAGCAATAGGACCTACCTTATCAGACTGTTCTGAGGATTAAGTGAGGGCTCTGTTTACAGTGACAGGCAATCCATAATCAACAAAAGCGCACGCTAGCCCTACCAGATTCCTCCTTCTCTTAGCTCAGAGGACTTCTCCCCATGTGTCTCTTTCTGTCTTATTCCTCTCTCTTGCTCTCTGCCATCTCTTCTGAGGCATATCTGTCTTGCTTTGAAAAGCTTCTCTTTGTCACTTTCCTCTCTATCTTATTCCCTTCTGGGTCCTAAATCCTGGCTCTGAGTTTCTGTGCTGCATAAACTTCAGCATAGACAGGGCAACCCTCCTGACTGTGAATACTCTCAAACTTTATAGAAATTTCTCCCGGGGAACTGGCTAAATGCAGAGTCCTGGTTCCACTGGAGAGAATCAGATTCTATAGGTCTGGGAGGGGGTGAGAGAGTCTGCATTTTAACCACTATCCTCTCCACAACCTTTCACCCTGGGACCGCCCAGGCTGGCTCTTGAGGACAGCCTTGGCTCCTTGGAGAAGCGCTGCATTTGCCCTCAGTTTCCTCATCTGTCAGTTTGGAGTAAACAGAAACTACTTCCCAAGGTTGTAAAGATGAAATGAAATAATTTTTCTGGAAAGCAAACACCTTTTCTCTGTCTTGGCTTTTGTAAAATTTATTTTGTCTCTGACTTTCCCATTCCCTATTTCTGGTGTTTTTCCTATTTCATTCTCTGTCCTCTCTCTCCCTACCCCCTACCTGGAAGTGGACCCAACTCCAGAGCCGAAATGGAAAAAAATTGAACAAATGTGGCCCTTCTGTAAGGCCTGGAAGCCCCAAGACCATCCAAATGACCTGTCCAGGTCCCTCCTACTGGCGCCCCAGCAGTCCCCAAGACCAAGCATCCCCAACCCTGCAGCCCCCACAGCAGCAAAGCTGGGGAAAGATGGGGATCCAGTGTGCAGGAATGGCCCTGCTGCTATGGAAACCAGCGCTCAGGAAACGCTCAGAGATGATCCATTCTGGGGAGCGGCCTGGCCTTGGGGGAGGGGGAAAGGCCAAACTCTGCACCTTGCACTTTGCCCTCCCATTACTGGCCATGTGATGCTGGGCAAGTCACTTAACCTCTCTGAGCCCTCCTCTCCCTCACCAGGCCCCAAACAGCAGCCCCCATTATCGGTGGGTGATAACCGCCGCTGATGACTGAACGCTGCTCTGCGGCTTTCAAGCCTGAAGACACGCCAAATTGCCATTTGCTTTCATTACTGCGAGCTCGAAATATTCTAGTGCCAGCTTGCTGCATGACCCCGTGCCTCTGAGGGCCACCAAACGATTTCCATGATAGAATTCCCTCTCGCAGAGGTGCAGAGTCCACTCTGAGTCACTCTACAACACACACACACACCGCACACACACACACCGCACACACACACACTAGCTACTGAGCTAAGTCGCCCATACACTCGCCTCACCCCGATTGCGCTGCGATTCCTCTTCTAGAAAGGGAAGAAGTGAACACAATGTCTCCTGATTACTCCATCAGCAGCGCCCAATGCTCTGCAGCTGCAGAACTTATCTCATGGTGCCTTTTCCTTCCTCAATGTCTCCCAGGGCACCTCCCCTCCGAGATCCCTCCCACAGTTCCATGTGCCTCCAGGCCTAAGTCTAAGCTCAACAGCCTGACCTTCGAGGCCCCCAGAGCCACCTGTGCCCTTACTCCACAATGTCACCCCTCTATGTGCAACAGCAGCCCCTGTGAAGGCAGGGATTCTGTTTGCCATTGTAGCCGCTGGAACCCCAGTGCCTGGGTCAGTGCCTGGTACATCCTGAGGCCAGGGGAGCAGAGGATAAGGGCATGCATGAGGGGGTGGCTACTACATGCCGGGGGCATCAAGTAAGACCCTTACCCTCCTTGTGCCTCAGATTCTCACACACGCCTCACAACACACAATAACACACCACACACATATACACTCTCAAACTCACACACACACAGCAACATAAGCACACATCCCACACTCCCCCAAACACAGACACACACACCATGGTATACAAAGAGCATCGGACCCCCTAGCCATCTGGCTGTCCCCTGAACAAGCTGTGCACTTCCCTCCCTCCTTACCTTTGCTCATGCAGTTTCGTCTTCCAAAAACCCACTTCCAACAAGTTCTTCCAGAGCTCTCAGGGATCCTCTGCACCTGACTCCTCCTTGGTAATCAATGTAATTTGTCAGAGAACAGGGTGACTTGCCCAAGATCATACAAGAAGTGTGTGGCCACAGAGCCTGTGTCAGAACCCAGGCCTTGGGGGGGATACTGAGTCCAGCTGCTCCGAAGAGCATCCGTGCATTGATTCAGCCAGCCAGGCGTCTGTTTGTTTGTTTTCCCAACACACACTTATTACGCCCCAGGCAGGCTGCTCAGTGCTGGGGACCCAGCCATGAACAAGGCCAGCACAAGCAGCCCAGAGAAGCAGACAGATGCTAAACAAGTAATTACAAGTGTGATGGATGCCACAAAGGAAAAGCAGCGAGGGCCCTGGGAGGGGACAGTGGGGGATGCCAACATCTCCCATTTGTACAAGGTTTGCAGAAACCTTACTGCAGTGGTGGTCCTGCAGCACCTCGCATCAGAGTGGTGGCATTTAAAGCCCCCAGGCATGCAGACCCAGCACTTTTTGGGAGGTCTGTTTCTTCCCAGGGAAGGACACTGTGAGATTTGAGGACCACAGCTTTAGAGGCCTGGGTGAGGGGGGCCGAAGGCGGTAAATGTTTTCTAAGTATCTACCATGTCTTGGGCTGAATCACCTCCTGCCAGGCCACTGAAGTAGGCAGCATTAGCCCCATTTTACAGAGAAGCGAACCAAGGCCTAGAAAACCCCAGTGATTAGTGAGTGTAAATGGGGGACTCGAACCCAGGCCTGTCAGGCTCCAGATCTCAGGAAGGTCCTTAAAGAAGGTCCTTAAAAAAGGGCACCGGCTCTTGGGTGCCCAGTACACAACCCTGCCAAATGGGCTTACAGTTAAAAGGGAAACAGCTAGCACTCAGTGACCCCAGGTCACCGAAAACAAGGTGCCACTTGTGCTTCCCAACAGAGCATGTTAGTCACATGGTGCTAAGTGGCTCTGACATCATAGTGGGCATCCAGCCAGATACCTCCACTGACCAGGTGTGTGGCCTCAGGCAAGTTGCTTAACCTCTCTGGGCTCAGTTTCCTGTCTGTAAAATGGAGACAATGGTGGTGGTGAGGAGTTTCTCTGCTTAGGCCTCCTTGCCTCCCCTCACCCTCTCCCTCCCTCTGCTCCATTCACAGCAGCCTCCCAGCCTTTCTCAAACATGCCAGGCCCTGTCCCTGCTCAGCAGCTTTGCACATGCTGTTCCTTCTGCCTGAACGCTCTTCCTCCACATAGCTACATGTCTCCGTTCATATGTCACATTTTCAGAGAGACCCTCCCTGACCTCTTGGCAGAAATCACCCCCACACCACCATCCTGTATCCATCCCCCTGTATCCATCCCCCTGCATCCATCCCCCTGCATCCATCCCCCTGTATCCATCCTCCTGTATTCACTCCTCTGTAGCCACTCCCCTGTATCCATCCCCCTGTATCCATCCCCCTGCATCCATCCCCCTGTATCCATCCCCCT
>NW_012098210.1:564606-581269 GCF_000951045.1 Mandrillus leucophaeus
CCCCCTGTATCCATCCCCCTGCATCCATCCCCCTGTATCCATCCTCCTGTATTCACTCCTCTATAGCCACCCCCCTGTATCCATCCCCCTGCATCCATCCCCCTCTATCCATCCCCACTTTATTTTTCTTCCCCACACTGTCACAGCTTTGACCCCCACCTCCCTGCGTGAGAACGTAAGTTGCAGGGGGGTAGAGGCTCTGTTTTGTTCAGTTGTTTCCCCAGTCAAGGCTCTTGACTAGGGCCACCCAGAGTTAACAAGCATGCAAGGGCTCAAGCCAGCCAGGCCTTTTGCATTGCCATGGCCTGTGAGGCCCCTGGCAGCCCATTGGAGGGGTCTCTAAGGCATCTGGGAGGCTGGTTCTAAGCATCCCACCCCTAGCCTGGCAGACAGCGGGCATTGTCAGAACATGTCTGAGGCTTTGCTGACCTGCTGTCTGAAAGCAGACACTGCCTAGGCTTCCTGGACCACAGCAAAGACGCTGAAGAGAGGGGCAATGAATTCCCCTGGGACCCCTCCCCAAATGGCCCTGAAACTGGCAGGCAGTGGGAAACCCGCCCCAGGCTTGGCAGGGGCCTGGCAGAAGCTCAGTACCGAGGGCCAAGGGCCTGCCAACCTCACTCCCCCAAACAGCAACCAATTGTCCCAGCGGCGCCCAAGTTCCCTGAAGACCTCCCAGCGGCCACTCTCTCACAGAGACACCCGCTCTCAAAGGGGCCAGCAATCTGGCTGCTTCCAGCCACGACCACAACCAAGGAGGATGAACCAGCATGGTGGTCCCTGCTTCACAGGAGGCCCCGGGACTTCCGAGCCCTGATGGGAACTCGCAGCCGGGTGCTTGGTGAGGAGCGGGCGAGGACAGATCCCGGGGGCGGGCCAGTCCTCCTGGCATTTGTATGCAGGTGCAGGCCCATGAACATGAGCTGGAATCTATCAACAGAAAATAAAACACTCAGGGACAGAAGCCTCAGAAGACAAACTGCTGCAGGGCGAAGGTGGCAGCCCCCTCTGCTTGCTGGGTGTGCAACATGTCTCAGGCCCACTCTGGATAGGCATTCATCCAACCCTCAGACAGGGAGATGGGAACTGTGGGACCTTCACATCTCAGAAAAGGAAATGAGGGAAGCCATTTGCCCAGAAGAGGGAAGCCTGGATTTGAACCCAAGTCTCCTGGCAAGGTCTTGACCACTGTGCTACATCCTAAACCTCCCTCGATGGGGATGAGGAGGGGCTGGTCACCAGGAGTCACATTCCCACGAAAAAGTCTCATTGGAGCCCCCCAGAGCAGCGGGTCTGGGTCCTGCTGCAAACCACCTGTGTCAGAATGGGATGCACGGAGCTTCCTAGAAAGCCCGTTCCCAGGCCCATTCAGACCTGCTGCGGCTACATTTTTCACATGATGCTACTGGATTCCGAAGCACACTGGAGTTTAAGAACCACTGGCTTAGGGACAATTCTGACCTAGACGGAACTAGCGATTTATTTGTCAGGACAATAGACCTTGAGCAGAGCTGCCTGTGTGGGATCTGGAGGTGACAATAAAAATGGCTGTGGATCGGTCATTGAGTATGTGCTAGGTGCTCTTTTAAGTGCTTCATTCTTATTTCATCCTCAGCACAACTCTATAGAAGAAGTAATAGTATTATCTTCTCCATTTTAGAGATGAGAAAACTGAGGCACAGGGAGCTTAAGTGTGTCCTGCCATCCTGTGAGATGCATGCAATTGTTTGGAGGAGGTCTATCTTCCATCCGGGTGATCCAGCACCTGCTAGGTGCCCTGTACATGCCTGCAGCACTGAATATGAACTAGAGCATCCCAAGGGGCAAGCTTTGGGAGCACTCCTGTCCCAACTGCATCCCCCCACACACATCCACCTTCCTAGGCATAGAGTCCCACTTACCCTAGCGTGACAGAGCAAGGTGCCACCCCCTTCGTCTTCTTTGTCTATAAGCAGAACTCCTACTATGGAGATATTAGAGAAATCGGGTCTAAATGGGGCCACTCAGACAAAGCCTTAGGAAGTGGATAGGAGAGGGGTCAAGTTTTGGGATGTGGGTATGAAACCCACCTGGATCCACCACTTGAGCGCTATACAGCCTTGCCTGTGCCTTTCATCCTCGTGTCTGCCTAGTGAGGATCAGAATTGTATGTAATCATGTGAAGGTGAAATATGCAAACTGCCTGTGCACAGTGGGCCTCCCTGTAGTATGTCACTGGCGAAACATACTAAGATTGATGCCACAACCCCGTCAGCAGAACACCTCTGACCCCTCCTTCCAGGGCTCGAGCTAGGGGGTTGTATGTGCCTGGCTGGTGCTCAGGCCTCCTCAGCTGGAGCCTGGAGCGGGAGGCCTGTTTGCTGGGTTATAGGAAGATCTGAGCTGTAGAGCTGGTGCCGGCGAGGAAAGGTATTTGCATCAGATAATGGGTAAAGTGTCTTGTTATTCCATTAACTTGTGTAGCAACGACTGCGGCAGAGGGAGAGAGCATTGGAAACCCACAGGGTAGGCAGGGGATGAGCTCACTGACCCACAGCTAAGCCAGGACTTCCAGGGAGGCTCATCAGCCTCAACAGGAGTTATGGGGGTGGCTTTTGGGCAGAGGGGTGTGGGTGAGGCTGCCCCTTGTTCCAGAACCCTAACCTTAAGGTAGGGCCCCAGCTGGGGGCAAAATCAAGAAGCACATCCCAGGCACCACCAGCAACAGTGCCTCACCCTCCCCCACCCCTAATTGACCTCTGAGTCCCTGGGGCTCAGGGGCTCTGACCATGACCACAGCATGCAGCCTCCTGAACAAAAGCATAGATGCTGGAGCCACCCAGATGGGAGTTTGAATCCCGACTCCACCCTTTACAAGTTTGATAAGTTGCACAGGCACCTAGCATTGCTGGGCTTTCTATTAAATGGGATACTACTACTACACTCATACACTCATCCCTCGAGGCCATGTCATCACTCCTCTGACAAATCCCATGGAGTCCCTGTCACGTGCTGGTGCCGTCTAGGCCCTGGGGACCAGCAGGAAACAACAGGGACTGAGTCTTGTTCTGACGAAGTTTGCATTCCAGGTGGGGGAGGGTGCACATAAATAAATAAAAGAAATACGAGAAAGTGATAAGTGCTATAAAACTTGGAAATGGGATAACGAGGGGCCAGGTGTAAGGAGGAGGGGTCTTTTAGAGAACGAAGGAAGGATACTCTGGGAGGAGGCATTTGAACTAAGGCACAGGTGACATCAACAGCCTTGAAGGGCCCCAGGTTGGACACATTTGAGGACACGTTGAGGGGCACATTTGAGGAGAGGATGGAGGCCAGCGTGGCTGAAGCAGAGTGGGCAGCAAAGACGGACAACCTCAGGATGGAGAAGAGTGGGGACTGGCCACATAGAGCAGCGTGGCTGTAGGATTCAGTTTGACTGGAAGCACCACGGCAGTCCCTGGAGGTTCAGAGCAGGGGAGGGACGTGATCTGATTTTGATGGTTCAAAGGCCTCCTGGCTGCCGGTAGGGGATGGATTGCAGGGGCCAGGGTGGTGCAGGGGAGCTGAAAAGAGGCTGGTACAGCCATGGGTGTGAGAGCAGCTGTGGTCTACGAGGGCAGTGCGGGGGAATGTGGGACGAGATGGTGGATCAGGGCTGGGCTGGGTTTTAAAGATACTGTCACAGGACCTGAGGATGATGAACAGGAGAGGGAAAGGGAAGGGACAAGGATGGCACAGGTGATTGAGACTGTGTATGTTGGCAGAGAGTTTATTGAGCATGGCCCCTTGCACACAGTAAATGCTGGTAAACACTGCCCATTGGGAAAGCATAGTGTTCTATACTAAGCACCACCTTCTAAAGGGACCAGCCCTGTCGATCAACAGAGCGGCATTTCTGGTCTCAGATTCCTGGACTGGGCCACATGACCTCTGAGGGGATAACAGAGGACTCCACGCAGGAACGGGTCGGCCAGTCACGTTGCCCAACATGTGCGATGACAGTATAAACACCAGGGTGACTTGTCCAGGTCACTGGGCTTATTAGGGGCAGAGCGAGACCCGGAAAGCAAGTCTCTTGACCCTGTAAAATGCCCTCTGGGATGCAAAGTCTGAGATTCCCAGGTGCAAGTCCTTCTCTGGGCCTCGGGCTTCAGTAGCAGTGTCCAACCTTAGAGACTTCGTGCTTGCTGTTCCCCTTTCTGGAGCCTCCCATGACCTTTGGATGTCATTTGGCCTCTCTGTGCCCTCTCACCCCGGCAGTTCTGCAGAGGTCAGCCTTCAAAACTGACCCACGCCTCCCTGGGCCTGCAGGGTTTCACAGAGCTGGGCAGCAGCTTGGGTTACCCCTAGGGTCAGGTCATCATCATTGCCTCATCTCCTTCCACAGCCAGCTTGGAAGGATTCCCCAGCCTTGTGCCAGGAGAGGCTGGCACGGCTGCCAGAGCCCCATTCCGTGGCACCATAGGCCCTCACAGGGACTGCCCTGGCTCCTGGTGGCCAAGCCACACAGGATAGAACCACCTTTCCTGCTGGGACACAGCCCAGGTGGAATCCCCCTTTCTTTCTCGTGGACCAATCAGATGTGAGTCAGGGACTCTCTCATTAACAATTTTCCTTCCTTCCTCCTCCCCTGTTAGGAGGCCAGGAGCAGGCATCGACCTGCATGGCAGGGGAGGAGAGGTGGAGCCAGTTGGAGCAAATGCCCATTATGCCTCTTGCCTGGTAAGGTCACCCAGGAGCCTTGAGCCAGCAGCCGTTCCTTCCTCCATCTCCAAGGGTCTGGCCTTATGCTAGCCCCCGACTCAGGACAGACTTTACACTTAACCCCAAAGCAGTCCCTGCCTCACTTCGGGCCAAGTTCAGACAAGAGGCAATCAGGGACTTAACTGGCTGCCAGAGAAGGGCAGCCGCCTGGTTATTAAATATTAAGTGGCAAGAGCCTGAGAACGTATAATTGCAAATGAGACTCTGAGGCAGATGTTGCCAACAGCTTGGACCGGTGCATGCAGTTGGGACCAACAGGGGATTTCAAGTACCACCAAGCCAGGCTGCTGGCAAGGGCCCCACATTTGCTGGGCACCTGCTGGGTACCAGGCCCTGAACTGGATGCTACAGGTAAAAAGATTAATCAGACATGGCTCCAGCTTCAAGAGGTTCCCTGTCTGGTGAAGAAGTAAGCAAGGGCTCACAACCACAGGTAATGTCGGGTGTAGTGTGGGCCCCAGGGAAATAGCTAGAGGGGGTTGGAGAATTGAGGCTTTAGAGTGGAAATGAGCTGACTTTGAACCATACGTTCAGTCAGTTAGTCATTTAACAAACATTGGTTCAATACCTAATGTGTGCAAAATGTAGATTCTGGGAAATAAAGTATTAAATAAACCAAACTTTCTCATGGTGCTTACAATTGAGTGAGAGCTTGTATTCCATGGATGAACAAGGGTTTGCACCAAGAAGAAGAGATAAAAAGGAAAGAGAGCCTGTGCATTCAGAAGCATGAAGTCAAGTAGATTCAAGGTGAAAAGGGGAGTTCACTGCGGCTGGACATGTGTGAAAGGGAGGGAGTGAAGGAGGAAGCGAGGGAGGGGATGGCTAGTAAAGAGCCTGAAAAGCTGCCACATTAAAGAGTGTAGGTGAGTCCTGGAGGATTTCAAAGTACAGTGCAATGCCCTCCCTTAGGGACAGTCCATGGCTCCCGGGGTTCCTGAGATAGGACATAGCCTGTTTTTTGTTTTTGTTTTTGTTTTTTTTTTAGACAAAGTCCCGCTCTTGTCCCCCAGGCTGGAGTGCAATGGCGTGATCTCGGCTCACTGCCTCTCGGGTTCAAGCGATTCTCCTGCCTCAGCCTCCCAAGTAGCTGGGATTACAGGATTACGGGTGCCTGCCACCGAACCCGGCTAAATTTTGTATTTTTGGTAGAGACGGAGTTTCACCATGTTGGTCAGGCTGGTCTTGAACTCCTGACCTCAGGTGATCCGCCTGCTTCGGCCTCCCAAAGTGCTGGGATTACAGGCATGAGCCACCGTGCCCGACTGGACATAGTCTACTCTTTTAAGCAGTAAGAGGAAGCAATAAGAGGAAGGAGACACCCCACTGAATATCCTGGGGCATGCATGTGGCTGCCTGGGGGTAGCCACCCACCCCCACCCCAGGCTGGGTTACTGAACCTCCACCAAGGGAGGATCTCAGGGGAACCGAGCCCCGCCCCTTTACTCTGCCCACACCTGCAGCCTGTGCCAGCTCCTGAACTGCTGAGAACATATCCTGGGAACACAGGTGCCTTTGTCTTTGCCAGGAACTCAGTCCCTGCAGAAGGTGGCGGTGGGGAGAGTAATATGAGACCCCAGACCCTTCAGGCAACAAGTCCTTGTCCAGCAAGGGAGCCAGGGAAGATTCCAGTGCAACACTTCCAAGAATGTCCTCACTGGCTGGACCTCAGTCTCCACTGCCCCGCCCGGAGCCAGGGTGGGGTGGACTGGATGAACTTTCAAGGTCATTTCCTGGCCATGATTCTATACAAAGAGAAGAGGGACAAGAAGAACTGCACGTGCATGTGAAGATGCTAAAATCCCAGGAGGATTAGGGTCCTTGAAGAGGTTCTATGAGTCTAGAGTTGCATTCGGCTGAGATTCTAGTATTCTATAGTTCGAAAATTCCGAGAGTTTAGAATCCTGTCATTCCAAGACTCTTACTTGATTAGGGGAAGGAAGACATTGTAGTCATCACATCCTCTTAATAAAATTCACGCCTCTGGAAAGAACCCCACACCCATAACTCCAAAGCCAAGCAGGCTTGTTTTCCCCCTTTCTGCCTTTAAATTGTCTTTTCACTCTTTGGTGTCTGCTCATCTGCACACCCCCACTCCACAGTCCCTCCTCCAAGCCTGGCAGCCACACATTTGCCATCTGCATATAACCCAGTGATTAGCACAGCAGAGCAGGAGAGGAGGGTGTGGAACCCATGCTGCCTGCCAGTCAGACGGCCTTAAGTCGACCAGGCTGCAGCGAGTCACCCCAGCTCACTGAAAGGGCTGAACAGGGAAGGGAAGCACACTCCTGCAGATTCAGACACACACACACACACAGAGACACACAAAGGAGGGCCCCAGGCACACAGACACACAAAGAAACAGAGAGAGATGTGCACGCACACACAGACAGTGCAAACAGCACACGCCCACACGTGTGCAGCACTCACACACATGCAAACAAACCAGAGACAGACACCCCACAGTGACATACACCTGGGCACACATGCAGAAACACAGAGAAAGACATGCACAGCGCACGTGGATATTTGCAGTGCAACACATACACACACACTCATATACAGCCACACAGCAGAACACACGATGCATGCATACACACACATATGTACAAACACATGCAAATAAATCCAAACAAATAGATACAGATTCAGAGTTACACAGATCAACACACTTCCAGGGGGGACAACAGCACCGAGTTGTTAACACACCTCCAAATGACAGTTGTCAGAATCACCCTTCTCATCCTCATCTCCCACTCCCTCTCATTCATAGGACATTATTTAGGACCCACTCTGCACACAACCTGGCACTGAGCCCCTGGGAGATCCCAGGGCTCTGACACAGGAGTGTAAGAGGAGGAGCAGTTCAGTCAGTTCCTGGGAACTCAGAGGCAGCTAGAATACAGATAGGCACTGGGCTCAGGAAACTTCCCAGAGCTCTACAAAATAGATTGCCTGGAAAGGTAGTGAGCTCCCCACCACTGGAGGCAATCTAGTGCAACCAAGGGTTTTGGGCATCAGATGGGAGAGTGGGTGCCAGGGGAATTGAAGGCCTTTAAAATCGATTCCAGCCCTGAGAGTCTCTATTTCTATCAGTTCCACTGGGCTTCAAAACAGTGATCTTCAAAATTTTTTGTATCATATTCCCTATTAGCAAAAATGTTTTAAACATGTATTCCCCAATGTATGTATATTTGATACTTGTTACAAATTTTTATATATTTCTTTGTTGTGTACTTCATAGAACATACACAAAAATAGAAAAATTTGAAATAATGGATAAAGGTATATAGATCACTACTTTAAAGGACAGGTGAAACTGAAGGGAAAGTGATATAACATTTATTAAGTCCCTCCTGTGTGCCAGACTTTTGTTATATATTATTCCTTTGAATCTTCAAATAGCTCTGTAAAGAAGCTATCATGAATTTTCCATTTTGTAGATGAGAAACTAAATAAGACAAATAAAATCATTTCCCCACAGTCTTGCCACCTGTAGCTGCCACGGCTGGAATCTGGACCCAAGTAAGCTGGCTCCGGAGCCCACTGCCCACGCTGACCACTCCCGTGTCATACAGGAAGCAGGGAGCTGGGGAAAGACCCATTTGGTTTTGGAGGCAACAGGCTGAGTGGAGGGCCTGCACAATTTGTCAAGAGCCCTGAATGATGGCCTTGAAGCCGAGCAACAGGTATGATTCTCAAACCACAGACACAGCTGGTCCAGACGTGGCCATTTCTTTCCTTTAAATCTTCACTGCTCAAAGGGCAGTCCAGGGACCAGCAGCTTCAACCTCGCCGGGAAGTTTACCAGAAATGCAGAATCTTGGCCCCGCTACAAACCTACTAAGTCAGAATCTGCATTTAACAAGAATAAAGTTTGAGAAGCCCCAAATTACTTAAATTCATCTGGTCTGTGAATGCATCCCATGGGGGTGACGTGAAGCAAGCCCAACCTTGGTCATTCTTGGGGCTCTCTCCTCTCCAGAGCCTGCTCAGATCCAGGGTCTTAGAGAGTCTCTGGACATTCGAGGTGGCTTCCACAAATCTGTCCACACTGCTTGCCTGCAGCTCCTAGGCTCCTAATCCCACAGTGGCTCCCATCTGGCTCTGAGTAAAAGCTGAAGGCCTCACCTTGGCCTGCACGGCCCAGCAGACTGGGCCCTGCTTCCTCTCTAACCTCATCACCTGCCTCACTCCTGACAAGTTTCCCGTTGCCTGGCTGCCCAGCTGCGCTTGAACTTGTCATCCCAGGGTCTTCCCAGGGTCTTCGCACTGGCCATTCCTTTCACCTGGTGTTCCTGTGGCTCTCCTTCATACTTTCCTTAGGAAACCACTCCCTGAGTGAGACCTCCATGCATAGAACAGCATCCCCTCCCCCTAACTCACGTGTTTATCTTTCCATCTCCCTCACTAGAATGCGAATGCCTTGAGTGCAGGAACTGTGACTATCTCATTTCCAGCATCCAGCTGAGCCCCTGGCCATAGTAGGTGCTCAATAAATATCTGTTGACTGACGGAGGCTGTGCCCATTGTTCCATGCTGAGGGACCCTCATCTCAGCCACCCTGTGGGGTCTTCCATGAGGGCAGAGGCCTTGAGACACAGGTATGGCTACCTGGAGCCACCATGAGGCCTGCCCTGGAGGCCTTGTCCCCTCCCCAATCCTGCTGGGGTGGGGGCAGCACCCCCTGTCAGCCTGACCCCCTCCAGCTTCTCCAATGTGCTTGCCCCCAACCTCTCCCAGTCTTTCCTGGGAATCTCTTTGGTTTTAGACCTCACTAAAGACTAAGGGGCCTTCATTTTTCTGCCTAAATCCCTGCAGCACCCGTTTACTAAGCCCAACTATTTGCTTGAAGCCGAAGAGAAGAAACATAAAGAGGACAAACAGACTAATATTTTCTAACGTGGCCTGTCATGCCTACAGGCCATGAGAGCTCAGGCCACCCATTTCCCTCTCTGCACCTCAGTCTCCTCATCTATTCCCAGAGATTCATAGGGATAGTTACCACCTTTTTTGCTGAAGAGGGAAGGAGACACAGTGAGAAAGAAAACTATAATGGTGGAATTTCAAGTATGAACCAGCCCAGGGTTGTAGGCATTGGGGCAGCAGGGTGTGAGTTGGGAGTAACGAGGGAGACTAAGGGATCTGCTATCAAAAGATCTGGGTTTATGGCCTTGCTGTGCCACTAACCCAGTATGTTGGTCAGGTAGAGCCTCTGTTTCCTCATTTGTACAGCTCTGAGGCTCCCATCAGGTACAGACCAAAGGGCTCCGGGAGACTTCCCAATCCACTTCCCTCCTTGCTCCAGCAGCAGCGGCAGCATGAAGGCTGGTGTGGCCAACTGCTACCCAGAGGCCATCGTCCCAATCAGAAGCTGCAGCAGCAGAGAAAGTGGTATGTGTCATTTAGGCTTTCCCTGAGCGCCAAACCAGTTCCTACCCAGGGACAGACACTTCCTCTCTTGGGTACAGGAATGAAGCCAACTAGAGTCTTGGCTTCCCTGCCCAGGAAAGCAGCCGGGAGTTCAACGAGGACACCTGTTCCTTCAGGAAGCCCAGGCCACGCCAGGCCCTCAGGGTGGCAGAGCCTGAGCCCCTGGATCCAGCCACCAGTGCCCTCATGGACAGAGCTGCATCCTGCTTCCTGCTCCTTCTTTCACTCTATCAGTAGTTTTGTATGAGGCCCTCCTCTGTGTGGGCTCAGCTCCAGGTGCTGGGGAACAAAGGCAAAGAGCTCTTATGGAGTTCAAACATCAGTGGGAGAGAGCCACGCAACCAATCAAATGTATAACATTGATATGCTGTCAAGAAATGGAAATGCTATCAAAAAATAGTGGAGTAGGGAATAGGAAGTGATGGGACAGTTTTAGCTGAGTGGTCAGGACATGCTTCTCGGCAGAGGTGACATTTGAGCAGAAACCCTAAGGAAGAGTCAGGGGCAAACTAGGCAGCTAGCTGAGGAAGAGGGTTCTAGGCACAGGGAACAGCCTGTGCAAAGGTCCTGAGGTAGGCACCTGCTGGGCATGTTCAAGGAATATTGAGATGAATTAACTGCAGTGGAGTGAGCAAGGGAGAGAGTGTGGGGAGACCAGGTCAGTGAAGCAGGGTATCACAGGGGGCCTTTTGAACTGCATCGAGAACTTCAGGTTTTACTCCAAGAGAAGGAATGGAAGGCCACTGGGGGGCTTTTATTGAAGAAGCAACAAGGCGTGAAGTCCAGGAAGTAGGGAGCCAGTGAGGAAGTGACTGCACTAATCCAGGTGAGAAATGAAGGTGCTGGGACCAGAGTGTGATGCAGGTGGGAAGGAGTGGTTGGATTCTGGGTTTATTTTGAAGGTAGAGCCAAGAGGATTGGCTGGCAGGGAGGAAAGAGAAAGAGATGAGTCAAGGAGGGCATCAAGGTATTTTGCCTGAGAAACTGCATGAACAGAACGAGATGGAGTAGGCAACAAGCATCATTCTCAGCTGCCATGCATTGGTGCATATTTTCTCTGTCTCTCTCTATCTCTGTCTCTCGATCTCCTCTTTATGCATTAATCCTGCCCTTACATATTTTCAGATGAGAAAACTGAGGCTGAGACCCATTTGACATCACACAGATAGTGAGGGGCAGAGTCTGGAATTGCATGCATATCTCTTAGCCACCGAGCTATACTGTTCCATCAGAACTGGAGTTAGCGTCATCTGTTCATTCCTTATTTCATCCACCAGATCCTTGTGCGTCTAAGACCTTTCAGCAGGCCCGGTGCTGGGCACCAGAGAAGGACCTGGAAATCATCAAGCCCAGGTCTCTCAGTGATGGCTGAGGCAATCAGCTCTCTGCCCCTGCAACACCACCAGTACAGGGATGCCCACCCAGAGGTTTTGGGGAGGGCTCAGCTCAGCACAGCTGGGCTCGGCTCTGGATAGAGCCAGGTCCCCAGAGCCTGAGAACAATGTTTAGGGTCTGACAGTGTGGTCCCACCCTTGATGGGCTCCTATGAGCTGCCTGCCTGCTGTGTTGCTCAATTGCTGACTTCCCCAGGAAAGCACTAATTAAAGCAAAGCTCCCCTGGGCCCCGGCTTGGCGATCTGTCACAGCCCCTAGGCTTCGGAGCACTGGCTACAGTCTCTACAGCAAGCCAAGCGCTGTCCTGCTCTCTGCCTTCATGCTAAGGGGAAGACAGAAACCAGAGGGATGGACAGACTAACCAACAGGGAATCTGGGGCTTGGCTTACAAAGGAGTCTCACCTTGGCTTGAATGGCAGTCTATTCAGCGGTTCTCAAAGTGTGATCCCTGAATCAGTAGCATCAGTATCACCTGGGACCGTGTTGGAAATGCAAATTTTCAGACCTTACCTAAGACCTACTGAATCAGACACTCCATGGCTGGGGCCCTGGAATCAGTGTTTTAACATTCCCTCCAGGGGCTGTTGGTATCAGCTCACATTGTAGAACCAAAGCTCTGATTCCTGTACAGCTGTGGTTGGAGGGAGGCCTGTGGAGAGGTGATTATGAAGTGGGATGGATTGAAGCACAGGCTCATAGAGACCCACCTTCAAATCCAGGTTGTGCCAATTCCTTGCCTTGAGATTGGATCGTGGGCAGAGCACTTCATTTATTTACTTATTATTTTTACCTTTTTAGATAGGGTCTCGCTCTGTTGCCCAGGCTGGAGTGCAGTGGAGCAATCATAGGTCACTGCAGCCTAGAATTCCTGGGCTCAAGCAATCCTCCCACCTCTGCCTCCCAAAGTGCTGGGATTACAGGTGTAAGCCACCATGCCCAGCTCAGTTTTAAAATTTAATACATATTTATTGACAACCTATTGTTTACTGTTGAAGGGCCTGGGGCTGCAGCTCTGGGACAAAACAATGGCAGTGGCCAACACTTAACCTATATTAACTCATTTAACCCTCACAAGAACCCTTTCAGGTAAGGTCCTATCATTACCCCAAAGGAAGCACAGATCATCAAAATAACTTGCCCTACGGGGCTAGTCTGAGAGACCACTGGAGTGCAAGCCACTAGGATAAACTGACCTGGAGCTAGTTAGGGAGACAGAAAAAATGCAATGGAGACACACAATATTAGCAGGTCGTGATGCATGCTATGAAGGTAAAATAAAGTAGGGAAGAGGGTAGGGCATATTGGGCAGGGGTGGGGGTGACTACTTTAACAGGGTGGTCTGGCAAGACCTCTCAAGGAGGTGGTGTGTGAGCAGAGCTGCCTCATTTGTAAAATGAGGAAATGATTAGCTCACCCTCCCAGGTGTGGTATGAATGTCACAGTCTGTAAAGCATAGTAGATGCCGAACAGATGGCAATTGTTTGGAAAACTGAGTTCAAATCCTGACTGGTTTGGCAACCCAGAGAAAGGGGCTGTTGTGAGCCTTGGAGATTATCCTTACTCTGCAAGGGCCAGAGGACACAGCAGGGGCTCAGTAAGGTCACTCCCATCTCCCATCCCCCCACCCCACTTGTTCTTCAGCCTGGTGAGCAGCAAGCAACTCTTGGGGCAGTTGGTTCCCTGGTCCAGGCTGCCCAGGAGTCCACGCTGTTTTTATTTTTATTGTTCTGGCTCCACAGCTGAGACCTCTAACTCCAAATGGCTCTTCTTGCCCAGAAAAATAGGTCGTTGGCAGCTCCAGCCTCCTGGCAGGCCTGCCTGCTGACGCCAGCCCAGGGTTACGGGAAGTGGGGAGCAAAGCGCGGGCAGGGCTGGAACCAGGTGAAGTTGGGCTGTGCAGGTGCCAGCGTGCCCCACAGGGTGGCCCTGGTGAAGTCGTGTTCTGTCTCTGGGCATGTTTCCTCGCCTCTGGGAACCCCGTGGAGTTGCTGAGGCTTCAGATAACGTATTTCAAAGGGCCTAGAACACACAAGGATGTCATCCACCCCCCTGCAATGGCCAAACTCCAGATAGGCCCTGCCATGCTATCATGGCTGCTTTCACTTCTTTGTCACTATTGACCCCATCATATCAGAGTTTGTTATCCCCATTTCACAGATGAAAAGACTGAGGCTCAACATTTTGTTTTGCCCAAGTTGCATAAGTCAAATCGGCAAAATCTTGGCTTCCAAGCCCCGATCCTCTCCTCCTCATGCCCATTTGTCTTCTTCCCTTGACAACAGGGAAGGAATGTGATCTGACTTCTGTGCAAGGATTCCTCAGGCTGCTAAGTCGAGGAATCGACAGAAGGCACAAGGTGGAAATAGGGCGCCCAGGTGAGAGCGGTGGAGGCTCAGACGAGGGCGGAAGCAGCGGAGGTGCTGAGAAGTGGTTTGGCTCTGGTTGTGATGAGAAGGCCCAGCAGGCAGGATTTGCTGACAGATTGTGCCCTCTAGGAGTAAGAGGAAGAGTCAAACAGAAAATGCAGGGATGCAACCACCCCTGGCTTCCCATCTCACCCCCTCGGTGAGACCTTCCTTGATCGCTTTTCAAAATTGCAATCTATCCCTCTCATCAGCGCTCTTGGGCCGCTTCCCTGGCTAATTCCCCCACCCCATAGCACCCATCCCATCCCATCTAGTTTCCTCCCACTAGAATGTCAGCTCCTTGAGGGCAGGGATTTTTATCTGTTTTCCAACTGTTGCATTCCCAGTGCCTGGCACCCAGCAGATGCTTAATAAACATTGTTGAGTGCATGAATGAATATGTGTGAAGGCAGTTAGATTCTAAAGTAGGGCAGCCCAGACCTCTTGCTGTGGCAGTGGCTGATTCACGTCAATTATCTGCCATAATCTCTCTGTGTGGCCTCAGACAAGTTGCCCCTCACCTCAGTTTACCCATGGCCCGTGGGTCTCAGTGGCTTCTCAGCCTTGAGATTGGCCAAGGATGATTTTTATGTGGACAGAGAACAAGGGTCAGGGCCCCCTCCTGAGGGAGAGGTGAGGGAAGCCCTGCTGAGCGCCTTTGCCAAAGGTACTATATATAAATAGCAGGTGGTTCAATTATTATCCTTCCCTAATCCCCAGTTTCCTAATCCCTGGGCAGGTTTGTGAGTGTGTGTGTGTCTTGGGGAACTGAACAGCAGAGCCTTCTGGAAGTCCAGGGCAGGAGGCTGCCTCTTCTCTGACTTCATCAGCAGCCTCCATCTCCACTCCCACCCCAGATAGAGTCTGGTGACAGATTTTCCCAGGAGCCTCCCTGGTCACCTTCATGGTCTAGACCAGATGTGGCCTGAAGAGATGGAGACCTTCCC
Source organism: Mandrillus leucophaeus (assembly GCF_000951045.1). Taxonomy (NCBI): domain Eukaryota; kingdom Metazoa; phylum Chordata; class Mammalia; order Primates; family Cercopithecidae; genus Mandrillus; species Mandrillus leucophaeus. The sequence goes on from NW_012098210.1 coordinate 579,530, forward strand.
TGCCCCCACATCAGATACCAGGATAATCCCAGAACAGTATCCTTTCTCATTGGTGCCCAATTCCACGCTCCTCTCTCCAGTCCACCCTACACTTGGAGAGTGGCCTTTTAGACACATAAATCAGACATGGCCCTCCCATGCTGAAAACCCTCTAGGGGTCTCCCAACTGCAGAATAAATGCAGGCTCTTTACCCAGGTCTTGGAGACCGTCCCACCCTCCCCACTCCTGCATGCTGTGCTCTCTCTCCTCCAGCCTAGCCGCCAGGGGCCTTCCCCTCCTTGTGCTGGGCCCTCTTCCTGGAACATCTTTCTCCCCAAATCTTCCCCTTGTTGATCCTACTTGTGATTCAGCAACCCATGTCTCAGGGAGGTCCTACTGGCCCCCTTATCAAAATACGCTCACCCCTCTCCTTCTCTAAGTTCAGTCTTCCGTTCTTCATTAATTATTTCTACTTGTCCACTTATCTGTCTCCCCTACTAGAATATAAATTCCTCATGGACAGGGACCTCGTGCTCTCCCACACCCAAAGAAATGAAAATTCCCTTGCACTTCAAATGCTGCCCAAAACCCTGTGGGTTCTCAAGAACTGCTGTCAAACACTTCACTTATTTATCAAATGCTTATGCTGCACTTGGTATATGCTAGGCTCTTTTTAACATGTCTTACAAATATTAACTCATCTAATCCTCACAATTGAGACTCACGCTGGCCTCATTTCAGATGAAGAAGCTGAGGCACAGAACAGGTAAGGCACTTTCCAGTCTACCCAGCTCATAACAGTAGCCAGGGGATTTGAACCCAGGGAGTTCAGCCCATGTTCTCAAGTGTGGCACCCTCCCTGCCCCCCTGCACAACAGCAGGACCAGGCATTTAACCAGGAGGCTTGGGGCAGGAGGGGAGGTGGTGGTGCTACTTTGCATAGGTCTTTAACCTGGGAATCAGGAATTCAAATCTTGTTGCTACCCCAAGCTTTGCTGTGTGGCCTTAAGCAAACCTATTCCCTCTCTGGGCCTCAACTTTCTGTCCATTTACAGGGCTGGGCCTTCTCTCACCTTGTGTTATTCCTATCCTCTTAACTGCCACTGTGTGAAGCAAAATTCTCTCCCATTAGCAGCGGGTCTTGAACTTGTGTTCCTCCCACAATGCGGAGCCTTCTTCTGCCAGGTGACCAGGACACTGACACTCCCCATCACTGACCTGGCTGCTACAGGAACGGCGTTCCCTCCAGGAAAACCGAGATTCTGTCCTCTCCAACTCCAAACCTCTGGCCCCGGCTCCCACCCCTCATCTTCTTCCGGGCCTGTCCTTCTCCTGGAACCCATGCCTTCAGGGCCCCGCTCTCCCACACACGCCCCCTCCTGGGCCTCCCCACCCCCTCAATCTGCCCTCCACCACCGAGACACCTGGCCAGGGGGCTCCCACCTCCCTGGGAAGGCCCCGGCCCTTCCCCTCTGGTTCCCCGCCACAGCCCCCTTCTCGCTCCCTCTCCTCCCTGCGCCTCTTTTCCAGGCGGCACCGAAGTCCTTCCTACACACACGCTATTTTTGTACCATCACTCTCTTCTTCCTCTCCCCTTCCCCCTGCGTTCACTTACTTCCTTCTTTTCCTTCACCTCGGCCCGGCTCTGAAAGGATCGGGCCCCTCCGGCCCGCACCCATCCCCAAGAGGGGCCTTCAGCTTTGGGGCTCAGAGGCACAACCTCTTGGGGAGGGTTAAAGGCAGACACCCCCCGACCCCCG
>NW_012098210.1:582639-639991 GCF_000951045.1 Mandrillus leucophaeus
CGCTCCCCACCGCTGCCCTCCCCAAACTGCGGGCTCAGGCCTCTCAGACTAGCACTGGGACCCATTCGGCTAATGCTGAGCAGTAATAGGGAGAGAGACGCCTGTAACCAGCGTTACAGATGCGGAAACTGAGGCCCAGAGAGGGCCAGCGACATGTCCAAGGTCACACAGCCAAGGGTAGAATCCAAGTCTCTTCTCTGAGAGTTTGTCTCTGTGGACTCTGACTGTGTGCACTGTGCTGGGCACTGAGACAAAAGAGCTGAGTTGCTTCACTCAGCCCCTGCCCAGTCCAATGGGGAAGGCTGACTGACAGTGGCTTTCAGAGTAGGGCGGTCCTCCTTCCCCAGAATCTCTCCCCATGGACATACGGCTTTCCACGTTTGACTTCAGGGTGTGAGGGGAGGAGGTGAGGGCAGAGGTTCCCCCAATGCTGCCTGGAATGGAACAGAGACAAGCTGTTGCAATTAGGGAAGAGTGAGCCCTCCCTCTGGTGCGACAAGTAAACCAGTGTTAGTGTGTGCCTGGGAGAGAGGGAACCGGGAGGCCACGGTAACCCCACAGCGAGCTGCTGCAAGCAACAGATCCTTATGTAAAAACACGGTGAATTGTCCCTGTGGTTGCCAAAGCCTCTCCCTGGTGGTCTTGCTCCTCGAGGCGCTCCCAGCTCCCACTTCCTCCTGCCTTCCCCGAGCTTCCAGGCAGCTCCCTGCAGTTCAGGTGCTCCGCGGGGATGTTACCTGTGGCTCTGAGCATGTCTTTCTGTTGGCCTACATCAAACACCTGGCTGTCGCCGGCAGGCGGGCTCTGAAGGCTACTGTGTATGTTCACCAAAGGGTGAGGTCACCATTCAGGAGTCCTTCTTCTTAAATGGGTTTTGCAAAACCATGGGTCTCCTGGGAGGGCACTGGGTTGGGGGCGGGGGGAGCAGAGAAATGGCGTTAAGGGAGTTGGGAGGGAGAGAAGAATGGGGATCCTGTTTTTTGTCCTCTTGAAGCTATGTTGTAGGCAGAGGGGTCTCTCTGTACCTCCCACCCTTGAGGAGGGAAGTAAAGATGAGCTCAGTGTCCAACACCCCCTTTTGCATTTGCCTAGAGATGGTAACCATCTGATAGCAGGGAGAAAGGGAGAACTAGCAAAGAGTGGGTGGAAGAAGGAGTGGGGGGTGGACAGCTGCTTCTCCCTGCCCTGCAGTTTCCCCTGAAACCCAGGAATTCACATAGGTATCACCCCACCCCACTCCCCCCCAACCCCACCCCCAGTTGTTTTCAGTTATAGTTGGGTCCTTGCTGGGTGGAAGGGAGCACTGATACAGTTCACGTCTCCCCAGTGAGTGGCATCTCCTATCTGCTCCTTCCTGCCTGAGCCGGCCATTTGTACCCTGCAAAAGTCTGAGTTCCTGCCCTGCCATCCTTCCTGGCCTGGAAATGCACAAGTGTCAATCACAAGTGCTTAATTTTCCTGAAGAAGGGAATTGGGCCCGAGTTAATTTCTAAATGTCTATTCCAGACCCTTCTCCGACCAGGAGCCTGTGGTTCAGTCCCTGGCAAATGAGCAGTGACGCTGATTAGCAAGTGTTCAGATGGGCAGCCTGCCTTTCCTGGGGCACTGGCTGGGAACACCAACACCTTTCTTGTGAGCACATCTCCCCCTTTTGCCTATAAAAACAATCTATAAAATGGTAAAGATTAGGCCATAAAACTTCCGTTCCAATCCATTCAGCATCAATAGCCTGAAAAAGTGGGAGCAGCAGAGGGGCCAAGATTAGCTTTGAAATAAATAAATCTTAGGAGGTAAGAATGAATTTCTTGGTTGAGGGTGGTGGAGAAGGGATGGGGTGCGACCATCATAGCTCAAGCCTCCCAGCATCCTTCAGTCTCTGTTCTTTGGGGTCCTGGTCACACCATGGGCCTGGGTAGGGAAGTCACCTGGTTTGGCTGAAGGATGGGGCCTCAGGCCCCTCCTCCTGTTGCTCCAGACATAGAATTTACAACAAAGAAGTAGACAGGATATGAGGGTAGGAAGGTACAAGGAGGCAGTTGTCCAATTTTCTAAGAAAATGGATTTGTTCGAGTGAGAAACTGAAATGTCAGGTTTAGGAAGGCGGCTTTGGATTGAATGACTACTAGTGTCTCAGGCAGAACTGTCAGCCTGGGAGGTGTCACATGATTGCTGTGTCTTCACATGATCACTGTTTTGGGGGGGTGGGGCCAATCATGTGAATTATCTTGGTTGGGGGAGGCAAGGGAAGAAGTTTCTAAAGATTGCTTTTAGCACAAATGCTGCCAAAGGGAAATTCTAAAAAGATCCCAGTGAAGTCACCAACCTATGTTTTTGGACCCAATGTGAGGCCTGTTTCCTAAAACAACTGCACTGAGGGAGATTCTGAGGCTGGGAGAAGGGCAAGGGACTGGGGCCTGGGGACACCTGGCACCTGATTTTGTGTCAGCAGGGCCTGACGCTGAACCCACAGGATGCCTGCTTGGCCCTAGCGAGGCCCTGAGACCTCTGAGTCACTCCCCAGGCCGACCTCAGATAAACTCCCATTCATTTCTTCTCTCTGGCCTGGAGGAGGCCAAGCCAAGTTGCAGTTCAGGATCTGGGGAGAAGCAGAGCCCCCCGGTGAACCTCTGACTCTTTGGTAGAGGGTGACACTCGGGGACTCCTCTGTACTTTCCTAAATGGTAAAGTTAATCTCACTTCCTCTTTCATAAGAAGAGACAACGGGGCGGGAGTGCTTTGGCTCGACACGCTCAGGCCGTTGGAAGCTCCTTTAAAGCTATAGTTTTCTCTGAGTACTTTCTGGCCTTTACCAACCCCTCGGGAACTCACCGTAATTCATGTCTGTACTTGCAGTCATGCAGCACCTATGAAGTGCTGGTGTGAACCATGTGTTGAGAGAAGGGAGGAGAACCAACGTTCATTAAACAGTTAACGGCATTCCAAGCTAGATGCTGCACCTGCATCATCTCATCCACAAAACATGAATTGGCTCTTATCCCCATTTTGCAGATGCGGAAAATTGAGTCCCAAACTGGGGAAGTAACTTACAAGTGATAGAGAGGAGCCAGGATTTTGGATACTGGCCTTCCTGCTGGGTGGCTTCTAAGGAATAAGTTCAGTGACTTAATCAGGATGATTTAGTCCAAGCTGGAGAAGGAGTGAGAGAGGCCCCTCTCTGGGCTTGGGCGGAGGATTGTGGAAGAGTTCTTTCTCTGGGCAGAGGTTTCGATGAAGTCACAAGCATTTCTCTGAAAGCCTGCTGAGGGTGGAAATACTGACAGTCCCTTGGTCCTCACCAGTAACAACACATGAGGGGTGATGTGGCTCCCGTAAGCGCCCCCCATCTGGGCTGCTGAGCTCTGGAGCCCCCAGAGCTGGAATATTCCTCCTTGCATCTTCCTGGTGCCCTTTGCGACAGATGGAGAGGGGGTGTGCGAGAGGAAGGGAGTCTAAAAGTGTTGTACGGATCCCACACGCGCTCGCTTGCTGCTTCCAATGGCTCCGTGCGACAGGTTATTTTCTTATTTGTAGTCTTGGACTGACGGAAGGTTTCCCCCCTCTCTCTCTCTTTTTAAATGTGCTCAGATTTCTGGCCTGTCAACACAACTCAGATCATGTCACTCCCCAGCTCAAAACTGTTGAGTGGGTCCAAGTTTTCTTAAAAAAAACCACAAAGCTGCCGTGAGGCCTGGGCTTCCTCCCTGCCAGGCCTGATTTCCAGCCACATGTTTTCCAACAAGCTGACCTGTTGAGATGCTGCAGGATAACAAGGCTTCCTCCCTGCAGACCGGAGCTTTGCTGGCTACTCAGCCATGCGAGCACCCCGAAGACCCTGAGAAGCCCTGCATTGTAGAATCTCGAGCTGGGTCACATTTACTCCAGTGTTCCCTGAACATACGAACAAGAGGCATTTGATTTGTAGAACGGCCATTAGCATGCGGCCTCACTCCGTTTGGTAAATGCTTTTGTACGGATCCATGCCCTCAGCTGAACTCTCAGCTCTGGGCCTCGGCCCGTGCTGTTCCTGCCGTCAGAAATGCTCTTCCTGTACCTCCTTGTCTTCCTATGTCCGAATCCTACTCATCCTTAGAGGTTCAACTTAATGTGCCTCCTGCGGGGAGGTCAGAGGAGCCTCTCCTCGCAGACACAAAACCTAGTGTAGTGCTAAGATAGTACTAAGACCCCTGGGTATTGATCTGAACCCTGCTACTGACTTGGACAATTTGCACAAATCTGTGTTTTATTTTGCTCATCTGTAAAAGAGGAATGGTATTAGCCACTCTATTGCAAGGATTAAGTTAATTAATGCATGTATAATGCTGGAAGCCATGCCTTGTATGTAGTAAGCACTCAGTACATATTAACCAGTGTTGTAATTAGCATGGCTTTATTCTGTTTTGATTCCTCATTTATAACATTGGGATGGATTTTCATAAAGCATCTAGCACAGTTGCTTACACATAGGGGGTACTTAAAAAACAGCAAAGGCTGTTCTGTGCACAAATGTCCTTCAGCTTGATATCTTCCTTGTAGCTTTTTCTTTTTTTTGGACGGAGTTTTGCTGTTGTTGCCCAGGCTGGGGTGCAATGGTGCAATCTCAGCTCAACCGCAACCTCTGCCTCCCGGGTTCAAGCGATTCTCCTGCCTCAGCCTCCCGAGTAGCTGGGATTACAGGGATGCACCACCACGCCTGGCTAATTTTGTATTTTTAGTAGAGATGAGGTTTCTTCATGTTGGTCAGGCAGGTCTCGAACTCCCGACCCCAGGTGATCTGCCTCCCAAAGTGCTGGGATTACAGGCGTGAGCCACCGCGCTGCCCAGCTTTTATGCTGTTGGGGGATGGACAAGTTGAGTAGAAACCCAGGCTAGAGTGATTTAATTGCCTGTTACTAGGGACTGCGCGCTGTGGGCACAGCCTGCCTCTAGGTGTCTCTGTCTGGATCCACAGGTCTGCAGTTGTGGATTCCCGTACCTGCAAAGCCCTAGGGGGCCTGAGAGAGCCCTCTGTGCTTTCATCCAGTGCCTTACTGTGCGGCCAAAAGAACAGAGAGAAAAAAACTGGCTGGGCCCACGCAGGAGATCCATGGCAAGGCCCGGCTGGAATGCCAAGCCTCCTGTGGTCCAGGCCAAGGCTTTTAAAAACTGGGCTGTGCTGGAACTTTCCACTGTTTCAGCCAGAAATCTGACAGGATCCCGAATTCCGTGGGAAAACGCTACAGTAATACTTATAGGAACCATCTGGGTTCTCTGCTTCCTGGGCTCAGCACTTGGTGTGTGCGACCCTGGTGGTGCTCACAGCCACCTGGTGATACGCATCGGTATCTTCAGACCCATTCGATCGGCGAGGAAACTGAGGCTCTGAACGGTGAAGCAGCTTGCCCAAGGCCACACAGTAAGCACCGGATTTGGATAACCACCGTCAGCCTCATCACAGAGCCTATGTGGTTAACTGTTGTGCCATTCCTTAGCCGTCACTGAGGCTTGCTTGACAGGTAGGGAAACTGAGGCCCAGGTGTGATGGCACCTTGCTCCCTTAGTGCTCCTCTCGTTTTGTTTTTGTTTTGTTTTTTTGGTTTGTTTGTTTTTTGTCTTTTGTTTTTTTTTTTTTCTGAGATGGAGTCACTTCGTCGCCCAGGCTGGAGTGCAGTGGTGCAATCTAGGCTCACTACAGCCTCTGCCTCCTGGGTCCAAGCAATTCTCCTCTCAGCCTCCCCAGGAGCTAGGACTACAGACACACACCACCACGCCCGGCTAATTTTTGTATTTTTAGTAGAGACTGGGTTTCACCATAGTGGTCAGGCTGGTCTCGAACTCCTGACCTCAAGTGATCCACCCGCCTCGGCCTCCCAAACTGCTGCGATTACAGGCATGAGCCACCGCACCCGGCCTCCTCTCATATTTCTATCAGTGCACCTTCCTATGAAGTGGGGGCAGTGTGTGTCCCCAAGGTGTGTCCCTGTCAGCGTACTAGAGAAGGAAGCATCTATTTTCACAGCTGAATCTGCTTTCCTGTTAACTTTGGGTGTTCCTGGGGTGGTTATTCTGATGAAGCCCTCCATGAGATAGATTTTCCCTGCCAGGTGTCTTGCCAGGCCCTCGGTCCAGAGAGATGCAAAACAGCTGAGGTGGAAGTCGGAAACGCTGCAGAATTGGTTCTTTGTGTCTGTAAGATTTCCTGGCACATTCATTCGGGGGCGCAGGGTGTTAGATGGCTGCAGATTAGCGCCAAGAGCCCAAGGAGATCAGGTGCTCGGATCAGGAGGGAGATTGGAAGCTGGGAGTGAGCGATGGGCCTCCTAGCCAGGAGGGACGGCTGGAGCAGGTGGGCGGTGATACCAGCGCCGTTTCTACAGTTCCATTCTTCAGGCCGACCATCGGTGTTCTCCAGAAATGGAAGCCCGTGGTGGAAGGAAATACTCGGTACACGATGTGCTCGGCACAGGCTGAGCCTTGAACATGTGTTAGCTCTTCCTTATCTTTTTATTTTGGAAAATTTCAAACATATGCAAAATGAGAAGGAATGATGTAATGAGCCTCAGCTTTGACACTGATCAACTCTCTACCATGCTTGTCCCCTGCCCCTATTTTTGCTGGGGAGAGGAGAATCGGGGAGTATCATAAAGCGAGTGCTAGACATGGGGTGTCATTTCACCCACCCATACTCTCTCCACATCCCTTCCTGTGAGCTGTTGTCTGACCCTCACCACGAGCCAAACAGTATGGTCCTTCATCCCCACTTTACAGATAAGGAAACTGAGGCTTCCCAAGGCCAAGTGGGGCTCATCCTTAGGCCACACAGCCAGTGAGAGGTAAAGCCAGGCTCCACTCCTCACTTTACCCTTAACTACTTTGCAGTCATTATTAGGGTCATTTTAATTGTAAATATTCATTCAACAAATATTTTTGAGCATCTACTATGTGCCAGGGGGGGCTCTAGGTGCTTGGAGGATACAAATGTGAACAAGACAGACAAAAACACCTGCTCTCGTGCAGCGGACATTCTAGTGAGGAAGTAAAAAACACACCCAGGTAAACAAATGATGCCAGGTAGCTGGGGAGAAAAGCAGGAGGAGGGAAGGGAGAAGGTTAGGACAGAGAGAGGGCTGCTCTAAAGAGCACAGGCCTCAAGAAAATGGAGAAGTAAGGCCAGGCACGGTGGCTCACACCTATAATCCCAGCACTTTGGGAGGCTGAGCTGGGCAGATCACCTGAGGTCAGGAGTTTGAGACCAGCCAGGCCAACATGGCGAAACCCCATCTCCACTAAAAATACAAAAATTAGCCGGGCATGGTGGCGTGTGCCTGTAATCCCAGCTACTCTGGAGGCTACGACAGGTGAATCGCTTGACCCCAGGAGGCAGAGGTTGCAGTGAGCCGAGATTGCACTCCAGCCTGGGTGACAGAGCAAGACTCTGTCTAAAAAAGAAAAGAAAAGAAAAGAAAATGGAGGAGTAGCCAGTAGCCATGGGGATAGCAGGAAAAGAGCCCTCCATGTGGGAGGAATGGCAGGTGCAAAGGCCCTGAGGCAGGAATGAGCTTGTATGTTCCAGGAATTGCAAAGAGGCCAGTGGGGCTGGAGTGAAAGGAGAAGAGGTGGGGGAATGAGCAGGGGTCAGGGCCAGACCAGCAGGATGTGGCTCATTGAGCACCTGACATGGAGCATGTCTGGCTTGTGACAGGATCATTATGCATTCTCTCATTTAATTCTCACCACAGTTCTGTAAGATAGGAAATACCATTAACCCATTGGACAGATGAAGAAACTGAGCCTCAGAGAGGTAAAGTGACTTGCCCAAGGTCACACAGCTTTTATGTGCAGAGCTAGGATTTAGGCCCCTGAATGCTGCAGCATCCCCATTGGCTGCTTTCCACGGCCACCCTTACACCCTTCAGGCTCTTCACCCATAGCAGCTGGAGTGAATCAAGTCATCTTTGGTTCTGCTGAAACCTTTTTCGGTGGTTCCCACCACCCTTAGTAGAAAATCAAAGTCCTTACCGCATGGCATTTCTGGACCATGTCTGTCTCTTCATCCTTACCTCTTACCACTCTCCTTCCTCCCTGGGCTTCAGCCTTGGCAGCCTCCTTTCTGGCCCTTCACCAGGTTCTTTCCCACCCCAGGACCTTTGCACCGGTTGTCTCTTCTACAGGAACATCTTCCCTGGTCTTCGCTTCCTTTGGGTCTCAGGTGCCACCTCCCTTCCTCGGATGCTTTCCCAACCATCCCATTCCAAAAGAGGTTCTCACTTGTGATTTTCTATCACTGGGCCAAATCTGCCTGTTGCCTAGCGCTCCTAGCCATTTCTATATTAATTCATTACATTATTTCAGCCCTGTCTCCCCCACTAGGATATAAGTTGCATGAGAGATGGGCTGTGTCTCTTACTCACCATTGGGCCTCCCAGGACCTCAGTACCGGGCCTGACACAGAGTAGGTGGGTTAAAAGATACTGATTGAATGAAAGAACAAGGTGGGTACTAAAAGCCCCCTTTTAAAGAGCAGGCTTGGAGTTATGAGGTTGTACAAGCAAAGCTTATTCCCTAACTACCACACAGTCCCACCTCTGCGGCCAAGGCCAGGATCCTACCACAATTCCCTGCCCATCAAGCTGTCATAAAGAACCCTAAGATATCAGGAAGCACAAAGATATCAATGCCAGGAGAGATAGGAGGAGGCAGCCAAGAAACCCCAGAATTCGTACTTAAAATTCTGGCTATACAAACTGCTTGCCCCACTTTAGATACCATGATGAATGATCAGGTGCTGCAAACCATGAAACGTGACGTAATTAGTGCTGCACTCTAGGCTGGGGGTTGGCTTGGAGGCCCCACCTTGAGGTTAGCCTCCCCTAGAGAGTCACTGCATGAGGCAATCTGGTGCGGGGTAGGGGTTAGGACAGAGGGAGGTGGAATCAGACTGCTTGGCAGCCCTGTGACCTTGGCCAAATGGTTGTACCTCCCAAAGCTTCACATCTGGTCCTCTGTGAAATGGGGGTGGTAACAGCCCTGTCTTACTGGGTTCCTGCAGAGGTTCCATGAGGCCTGTCTTGCTCTGGGCAGCGTTGGCGCTTATTAGCTATTGTTACTGCTGTTATGTGATTGTCATCATTTTATGGTTTGGGAATTTTGAAAGCTGGTGGAGTCCCCGCTCCATCTTTTGCCAGCAGGGAGACCTGAAACCCACTCCTCTGCCCCCTCAGCCTCAGTTTCTCCTTCTGTGACCAGGGGGCTCGGCTTGGCTCCTCTCTTGCAGGTCCCTTCCAGCCCTGATGCTCTAGCCTGCATGTCCTCCTGGCCCTTTGTCCTGGTGACTCCACAGACTCCTCTGGCAGGAGAGGCCATGGAGGGGCTTCTGCTTTGGGGCACATTCCTGAACTGGAGTCCAGCATGTGCCGCTTACTGGCTGTGTACTCTGGGGCAGGTGTCTTCCCAGCTCTGAACCTCCGTTTCCCCATCTGCAAAATGGAACTGCTAACGTTATTTCCTCCCAAATGGGTGACTATTGAGGGTTAAGGAATTAAGAGCCGTGGAAAGTGCTTTTGCAAGCTGCAAAATGCTCTATAAAAGGAATCAGTGAATAGTGTCAGCTTGGGGAAGAATCCCGTCAGTCCGGAGACTGACTGCTGCCGGCAGTGTGCTGAAACCCTGGCAAATGTTGTTTAATAAATGCGTGTCGCTTTTAAGGGGGCCTTTATCTCGGCTGGGAAAATGTGTGCGCATCCTTGGCAACCTGAGAATCCAGAAGCCCGAACTGGAGGGAACCTGTCGCAGGGAGAAGCGATTGCATGGGGTGGCTCCAGGCTCCAGTGTTGGAATCCCACCTCTGCCACTTACCTGCCTCTCCAGGCTCTGCTTCCTCATCTGTAGGAGGGGATAGTGACAATAGCACCTGCCACTCTGGGCTGGAATGTCCTGAGGGCTAAATGAAGGCTTCTGGTTATCTGGCCTAGCCCATGCATTGCCCCCATGAAAGTGTAGCTGTGCAGCAGCAGGGCCTGTCTCAGGGCAATGGTTGGGGCCTGGAGGTTGGGAGAACCTCCCAAGCTCTCAGCCTCTCCAGGCCTCGGTTTCTTCCTCTGCAAAACAGGGAGAAGGAAAGAAGGTCCTTAGGTTGTTAAGGCACCAAACCTAGTAGATGTCAATGTCCTCTACCTGCTCTTCCAGCCTCTGCTGGTCCCCCAAAAGCCTGTTAAGTCTAAAGGATATTTACACAGATTTGCAGTTCTTTTCCTGCCACTTTGCAAACACGGTCACACTACAAGCATCGTTTCATCACCTCCAGGTTCCATCTGAACCAGGCAAATGCTCCATAGGGCTCCCAGCACTGCCTGTCCCCCCTGACTCCTTGCCAGCAGTGTGCTCAGCCTGCTCACCTCATGCATGCGTTAAGGCAGAGCTGCCTCTCCCTCGGAGAGGATCCTGAGCCTCTCAGGCTTAAGGACGTGGTCATCTGTCGCCCCCTTCATCTTTAGACACCCATCTGCATGGTGACAGCTGCTCTGCATTGAGTACTTACTCTGTGCCAGGCACGCTAGCCCGTTTCATTCTCAGAACAACCCTAGTATCATCATCATCATCATCATCATCATCATCATCATCATCATCATGAGACCCATTCTGCAGATAAAGAGCCAGAGGTCCAGAGGGGGTGAGACATTTCCCAGAGTCTCATGGGTAGCAGAGTTGGAATCCAAATCAAAACATACTTTCAACCAGTGCCAGGCACTGCTCCAACCCTAGGGAAGAAAACTCAGTTCCTGCTCTCAAAGGACTTATAAGAGTCTATGATAGGGAGATAAGCACTTTTAAAAAAATTAACAAGGAAATGCGTAGTTTTTTGAGTGGGGATGATATACAGAACAATTAAGCAGAGCCAGGGACATTGAAGTGAATAATATTTTAGACAGAATGGCCAAGGAAGGCCTCTCAGATAGGCCTGAGGGAGGGGAGGGAGCCAGACACGTAGATATCTAGGGATGAGAGTGCCAGGCAGAGGCAATGGTGAGTGCAAAGGCCATGTGGTGAGTGGAGAATCCGGCACAATTGGGAAGAAAAAGGCTGTAGGCCCCTGGGTCCGCTGTAAAAATTCTGGATTTCACTCTTGAGTGCAGTGGGGACTGCGGGAGGGTTTTGCACAAAGGAGGAATGTCACTTGACTTAGGTTTTAGAGGCTCCTCTGGCTGCTGGGGGAACGTGGCTGGTAGAGAGGTGAGGCAGAGGCAGGGAGGTCAGCGTGGAGGTTCAGTCAGGGTGGTAAGAAGAGGTCAGGGTCTGGCCATGTATTAGAAGTTGAGCCAGCAGGATCTACTAACAGATGGGTTGTGGGACACAGATGAAAGGGAGTCAAGGAAATGCCTCATTTTCAGTCCAGCACTTCTAACCACAGAGCATCTGACCTGGGGAGGAAGGGAGCTGCATTTCCTGTTTACAGGTGAGGAAACAGAGGCTTAGAGAAAAGCGGCTTTGCCAATCACCCGGCTAGAGACAAGACATAAAGGTCATCCGGTCCCAGAGCCCGAGCTCCGGACGGTCTTACCACCTTAGTTTATCTACTGCATGGAAGGGGCCACCAGAGTCTGCCCCTTCCTTGCAGGGATATGGCACAGCACTGAGTTCTCAGAGCTACCCGGGGCAAGGGTGAAGGAGTGGGGACCCTGAGCCCTGGGCCAGCCCTCAGCTCATTTACCAGGCCACATGCATCCCCATTTTTGGTGGCTTCAATGCAGGTAGCAGTTTCTACCGCAGCACCTGCTTTGTCCCTGCCCAGCGGGTGTATCCAGTGGTGCCGGCAAAATGCTCCCAGTGCTGGCCTGTTCTTCAGATGGGCAACCGAAACCATCCTTCAGGGCGCTAGGTCAGCCCAGTCCCAGGTCCTCCCCATCTCAGCTTCCTTATAGCCAGTGAGCATGTTCCATGGACTCTACCCTGAGTCCTGTCACCTCTGCATCTTTGCTCATGTGGTTACCTCCTCTTGAAATGCCTTCCTTCACCCTAGCCTCTGTCAGCCTTTAAGACCTAGCTCAGGGGCCACCAGCTCCAGGAAGTCTTCCTGGGTTCTGGGGGTCTTCCAGAACCCCATCCCCAGACCTCCTCTTGCAACACTGATCGCCATGTGCGTGGTCATTGCTCATGTCCAGGACGGCCCCATATGCTAAGATATTCTCAAGGGCAAGGGCCTGTGTTATTTAGCTCTGTTTTCTATGGTATCTAGGACAGGGTCTGGCAGCAGAGTGAGGTTTGAGAGGGCATCAATGAATCATTCTGACTCCAGAGGAAATCGCTGTGTAGTCATGGCTGTTGGATCCCCAAGGTCTCTTCTTGGGAACTGCGGCATCCATGCAACCATCCACTGGTGCAGCCCCGACCATGAATGCAGCCCCAGCTACCTTTCACCTCCCTGCATGGGGTCATGGGCTCCAGCAGATGGTTCTGGGCTGGCCTGTTCACTGCTGTGCCCTGTGGCCAGCACATAGTAAGTAGGTGCTCTAGAAAGGTTAGCACCTCCTATCAAGGGCAAGACCCTAGACAGATACCACACAGGGTGTTGACCACCAGGAGCCCATGGCAGACTTGAGGGAAGTGTGTCTTCTCACATCCTCCATCACCCTTGTGCTTGTGGAAACTTACACAGCAACTTCATCTATGCCAGGCACATTCCCAGCTGGACACATTCCCAAACACGGGCGCACGGACACCTGGGGTGCACACAAATAGTGGCATGTGCATACCTCCCTGCTTGTCAGTGCGCATACCCTCACAATCACATTTACGCATTCACCACTCTGTCACACACGTGCCACCCCCACACGCACACCCTCTACACACACATACACACAACACTCACGTGCATGCCGCTCCTGCATCACCCTCCCACACACTCACACCCTCCCACACATGCCCAGGCCACCGTGATTCAGACACTCTCCTGCACACAATTCACATGCCCACACCCATGATCCCTAGCCCCCCATTCAGACACACTCCTGTGCTGCACTCTGACATATTCCAGCACACAGGCACCGTCTCTTTCACACTCCTCCTTGTGCCCACCCATGTGTACATGTGTGTGCAGATGCTTATGCTCTGTACACTCATGCATGTATGTACACATGTGTTCTCATGTGCATACTCTTATGCACACTCAGCACACTCATATTCACATGTTCTGTTGCAAGCCCTGTACTACATCCTGTGTACATCCGCTTTAATGCACACTTAATGTTCACATGTTCTCTGCATAGCCCTTTATTACATCCTGTATGCATCTGTTTTAATGCACATTTATGTTCACATGTGCTATTGCAAGGTCCTGTATTACATCCTGTGAGCACCCTCTTTAATGCACACTCTTGCACTGCATACTCTTGCACACAGCATTAAGTCACACCCAGAAGATAGTAGAGGCAGCCCTTGATGAGGAGCTGCTATAAGTGTGGGGCAGAAAATCGCAGCCTTCTGAGGATGCTGAATAACAATAATGGTGAGGGAAGAAGGGAGCCGGGTATCACTGCAGCCACTCTAGAATGTTGAGCGCTGTGCACTGCCAGAGCTCCAGCCATAGCCTCCCAGGCCCTGGCCATCCTTGAGTACAAACAAACAATCTACAAAGAATCCAAACAGGTGGCCTCCAGCCTGTCCCTGTGACTCCTGCTGTGGTGGCCCACTGCTTCCAGGGGATGGGCAAGCTCCCATGCAATGGCAGTGAGCACCTGGGCAAGGCTGGCTCTTGGGAAATGTGTTTGTTAGCTTCATTATCCCTGCCCCATGAGACAGGCTTCTGGAAGACTCACACCCCCAGGCAAGGCAGCCCTCCCCACCCCCACCTCAAGCTTCAGTTCTAAGTTGATATTTTTTCTATTAGGAAAAGCATCTATGTGGGCCGGGTGCAGTGGCTCATGCCTGTAATCCCAGCACTTTGGGAGGCTGAGGCGGGCAGATCGCCTGAGGTCAGGAGTTTGAGACCAGCCTGGCCAACATGGTGAAACCCCATCTCTACTAAAAATACAAAAATTAGCTGGGCGAGGTGGCAGGTGCCTGTAACCCCAGCTACTCGGGAGGCTGAGGCAGGAGAATCACTTGAACCCGGGAGGTGGAGGTTGCAGCGAGCTGAGATCGCGCCACTGCACTCCAGCCTGGGTGACAAGAGTGAGACTTGGTCTCAAAAAAAAAAAAAAAGAAAAGAAAAGAAAAAGAAAAGTGACTATGCATAGTTTTTTTACTCTTTATGAAAATTATTTTCGTCTTTTAATCTGAAAAGTCACACACGAACATTGTTTTTTAAGAAATCAAATATATTTTCTAAGTCCCAGTGATCAGTTCTCAGCCCTCATCTTACTACATCTCTCAGTGGCATTCGATGCAGGTGGTCGCACCATCCTTGGCCAGTTCAAAGAAGAGAAAGGAGATGTGGCGAGAGAAGCAGGTCACAGCAAGGGGTCAGGAGATGGGATCTAAGATGCCAGCAGGAGCCTCTTGCCTAAGGGTGTTAGGTATATTCCGGATGTGATCATTTGAGTGATTTCTTTGAAATCCATCTTTGCCTCGAGGGTGGAAGCTCCATGAGGCCAGGGACACAGCCATTTCACAGCTCTTAGCTCAGGGCCTGGCACACGGAAGGATCCAGAATGCAGCACTAACTGCCCTTCCTGTGGACACTGAGTTGCTCTTACAACAAACATGGTGACCACCCACTGTGCTGACTTCTCCCCTTAGAAAACGTGTTCTTGTGTTTTGTTTCATTACTTTAACTTTTTTCCAAAACCAATAAATGTTCACTGCAAAAAAAAATACAATATATGATTGATTATAAAGTAATAAGAAAACATGCCAACCCCCATGCTACCTCAGTCCCATTTCCCAGATGTAACAC
The DNA here is from genome assembly GCF_000951045.1 of Mandrillus leucophaeus. Taxonomy (NCBI): domain Eukaryota; kingdom Metazoa; phylum Chordata; class Mammalia; order Primates; family Cercopithecidae; genus Mandrillus; species Mandrillus leucophaeus. The sequence goes on from NW_012098210.1 coordinate 597,506, forward strand.
ACCACAACAGTGCCATGTTTAACCTATCGGCCTTGCAAACCTTTTTCTCTAGACATGCGATTGACCAATCAACAAATATTTATTGAGCATCTACACTGTGCCAACCACAGTAGCAGGAGCTGGGGAAACAGCAGGGAACAAAACAGACTAAATCCCTGGAGGAGAGGTTCATTCAAACAGTACACATATGGTAACATACATCATTACATGTACAGTTTTTTAAAAAACAAAATGAGATGCTATAAATATTCTTTTGTGTTCATCCAATTTAGAGAAGCTGAAAAATGCCCAAAGTAGGAGGGGAAAAAAGAGAAAAACCTCGTGAGGTTTAGATTCATGATCCAAAGAAAGTTACATTTTTATAGCTTTGTTTAATACCCTCCAGTTGTTTATATATAGTTTTATTTTACAAAGTCATGATCATACAGAGAGTATAGATTTTCGTCATCTTTTTTTTCTTACGAAAGAAGTGCAAACAGAAAACATAAACGGGCAAAATTCCATGTAAATCTACCACTCAAAATAATCATGGCTACTCTTTAATATCATTTTTTTCCCCAAAACTGGGAGTTTGGGATCACACCGGATCTACCACTTGGTAACAGACTCTGATCTTGTAACACATTTCTGTTGTAATTCTGTACCATCATTTTCATGGCTATAGACTTGGCCTATAGCTGTGAAAGTGGATTCACTGTAATGGGATCAGCCAGTCTCCTTTCCTGGGATATTAGGATATTTTCAATTTTTTATTTTCATGCAAACACTTAAGTGAATGCAAAGCAAAATGTCCACACATATTCTTAGTTACCTAAAGGTATGATGTTAGATTGTTTTTCTTCACTTGTATTTTCACTACATCAAAATGTTGATTGCAGTTATCTTTGATGGTGTGATGTGAGATTATTACTTTGTTTTCATACTTCTTTATTTTCTCTAAATGCCTTGCAATGAACAGGTTTTATTTGCATAAACACAATATTATTTAAAATGATGCCATGAAAATTTCTATATGACCGCCGTTTTCATGGTAATGGCTTGTTACGGCTGCCTGTAATTCCACATAGGGGATAGGCCGTAATTCACTTAACCATCCCCTATCATTGACCGTCTGGGCTTTTTCCAACTCTTTAAGATCGTTATACAGGAAACCTACTCCATATCTGGGGTCACGTCCTCAGGGAGCAACCCAGCAAAGGCTGGTGAACAGATTTCACACCTTTGGTTCATCCTGCCAAGCTGCTTTCCCGAAAGGATGTTCCAATTTCCACTCCCACCGGCAGTGCGTGGGAATGCCTGCCCAGCCGCCCTCCTCTCCCTGAGACGGTTCAGGCCCCTGGACAGTTGCGTCCTCTGCCAGGCGGGCAAGAGAGAGCAGGAAATAATTTGGCCAGCAAGTGACCCCAGACCCAGAACCAGGAGTGATTTTTAACAAGCCTGATTCTCAGAACAGAACCTGCAGAGAAAAAGAAAGCAAGCAAGGAAAAAAAAAATAAAAAACCTCTCTACTGGAAAAAAACACACACATACACAGATTAAAATAATATTTGGCACTTACGTCGCACTTTTAAAATTCTTCAAACGCTTTATAAACACTAGCTAATTAATTAAGCCGCCTAAATCTGGCTGCAGTTGGTGGAGAGAGCTTGAGAGGAGCTAAAAAAAAAAAATGGGGGAGCCAACCCTACACAACTCCAGATTTTATTGTCGCCTGCCTGGGGTGTGATTACAGGCCTCCGGCTGCACCACAAGAATAGCCCTGCTCCAACATGCTGCACGCCTGACTCCGCAGCCTCTCCTGCGCCTCCTGCTCCCTCACCAACTGCTGACTCACAGCCCCGTGTGGTGTTATTGATAAGGATAATAATAACTGCAAGCCAGGCTCAGTCCCGGGCTCCAGGCCTGCACCCTCTCCTAGATATGCCAGTATCAACTCCATTTAGCACATGAAGAGAGAGGAGATTTGCCCAGGGTCATGGAGCCGACGAAATCCTTCCTTCATTCGTTACGGTATTCATTCTGCATATTTTTATCGATGACACTGTTTTAGGCAGGAGGTTGGAAACAGTCCCTTGTGGATCCTACATCCTACTATTGGGAATGTGACAATCCAGAGAAAATCAAATATATGAATAATACAGCTATGTGATGATAACGGGAATGAGAATTAAAACTTACCCAGCACCTATGCAGCAGTCTTACCACCGTGTTGGGGTCCTCATGACTGCTGGGGTGGATGCCAGAACCCCACTTTGTGGATGATGGAATGGGGGTCCAGGGAAGGTGGGTACAGAGATGGCTAAGGCGGGAGCCATGCTGTCGCCCAGGCCTGCTGGCCCCAGCAGATGTGCTTCCTCAAGGCAGCCTTTCCAGTTGGTCCAGTCTTGAGGCTGAAATACAGACCTACTGGGAAAGTTCCTAGCTCAGTGCTGCTGGCAGCTGCTGGTGCTGCCTCTGATGTCCCCGCCTGGACAGGCCTCCCACACATCTGGCCACCAGCCTCACCCCTCTCAGGCTGTCTGATGCTGGCTAGGCCTCTGTCCACTGTGGATTCTGTTTTTTTCTCCTGTGCCATGAAGATCTTGCCATATTCAACTTCAAATGGAAATGAAATGAGAAGCTGGACTTCCTGACAATAAAAGCAGTTGAGGTCTTAAGTGATTGGTCAGGAAAATAAAGTCGAAATGGTCATATTTACACCCAGAGCAGGTGAAGTGGTCTTAGGTACTCTGAGTCTCCACTCACCTGCCATGGGAACTGGGCCCCAAGGGTGATCCCTTGCAGTCAAGACTGGGTGAGGCTGGGAATGGGAGAAAGAGGCAGGACAATGGGCAGATAGCCCTGGGCTTGCTGCAGTGAGGGCAGACAGGGGTCTGTGAGCCTCTTTCCCTGGCTGCCCTGCCCCTGCCAGTGGGGTGGTGCCAGGCCATGGGTTGCTGGGCAAATTCACAGGGTCTCTCTCCTGCCCAGCCAGAGCCAGAGGGGCTGCTCTGGACATCTGCCTCAGCCTTGTCTGATGTACAAGGCAAAGGTGGCCCAGATCAGGGCAGGACAAGGTCAGTGGAGAGTCCAACTAGGGCCCCAAGTCACCTGTCACCTGCATACCAGGTAGCTGCCACTCCTCTGTCTACCTCATTCTCTCCTTCTCCCCCATTCTAGCTCTTAGGCATGTGTTTCTCTGAGGTCTTTATGATCATGATCTGTCTTTTTTTTTTTTTTTTTTGAGATGGAGTCTCGCTGTGTCACCCAGACTGGAGTGCAATGGCGCGGTCTCAGCTCACTGCCAGCTCCGCCTCCCGGGTTCATGCCATTCTTCTACCTTAGCCTCCCGAGTAGCTGGGACTACAGGCGCCCGCCACCATGCCTGGCTAATTTATTTTGTGTTTTTAGTAGAGATGGGGATAGTCGCGATCTCTTGGCCTCGTGATCTGCCCACCTCGGCCTCCCAAAGTGCTGGAATTACAGGCGTGAGCCACCGCACCTGGACTTTCTTTTTTTTGTTTCTTGTACCTCACCTTGTTCAGAATCAAGGCCCTGGCTGTGCCTTGCTCTGAACTGTTCTCACTCGGTCCCTAAGCATCTTCAACGCATGTCATGACAACCTCATCCTGCCTTCCTCTTCCTATCTGGGCTCTCTCCCCTGCACCCCAGTCTCTCCACCCAGGGTCCCTGTCTTGTGTGCCCCAGTCTCTGTGATTGGAGCTCAGGCTCCTGCAGCTGACCTCTACAACTCCTTCCAGCTACCCATTTGGGAGCCCTTGAGGCCTGGACTGGGTCCAGCTCCAGTGTGTCCCCATCACATTGAGGCCTGGGTCACAGGGCATCAGCAGGTGTTGGTGAGAGTGAAGTTTAAGCTACAACCGCCGCCTCGTTTATTCAGTGTATGGTAACAACATCTTCCTCAGTGCCCGGCTCCCAGCTAAGTGACTTCTATGTGTGATCTTGTTTTCTTTTCAGAACAAAGCAGAGGCCTCGGGGGTGTTCTCCCCATCCTGTAGATAAGAAAACTGAGACTCAAAAGCAATGGATAAACTAAGGTCCCACAAGAACAAAGGGCGAGCCAGGTTTTAAACCAGGTCTGATGACTCTAAAAACCAGATGCTGCATTTGGACACTGCTCCCAGCCTTGGCTCGTTTTATCCTCCCAGAGATCCATCGAGGTGGGGTCATAGTAACTATTTTACAGATGAAGAAACCAAGGCTGAGAGCAGTAAGGGCAAACTAAGGGCAGCTCTTGCATTTGTGTGGCACTTTGCTAGCCAGGCTCAGTCCTGGGCTCCAAGCGGGGACTCAAACACACTGGCATGAGTCTACATTGGATATTCTTAGTCACCTGAGTGGTGGCCCAAGGACACAGCTATAGGCCACTGATCCAGAACTCAAACCACATTCTCCTACTGCCCAAACCGCTGAGTACAGCCTCCCTTCTCAGGGCCTGCATCCTGGACCAGGTCGGAAACAGAATCTAACGCCTTGTAGAGCCCCACACATGCCAGGCCCCCTTCTCTGAGACTTTGCCCAGCCTGTTGCCTCTGTCTGGAACACAGGCTCCCTTCTGGCTCATTCAGATTAGAATTAGAGAGCCCAGCTCAGATGTGACTCTTCCAGAGAGGTTCCAAGCATTCAAACCCACTCTCTGCCATGTCACTTAGCTTTCTGTGCCTCAGTGTCCCCACTTAGAATATAGGCTCATGTTGCAGGTTTGTTGTGAGGGTTAAATGAGATAATACATGCAGTATACTGACCTCACAGCCTGCTGCTGGTGTGCACCCTGTCGATGAAAGTCATTGATAAACACTTGAGGCAACACAGAGGATCATGTAAGGATGAAAAAAAAAAAAAAATGACGGCTTTGTGCTCCCTTCCAGGAGTGTTGGGTGAGGAGGAGCTGCAGGTGATTCAGCCTGAGAAGTCCGTGTCAGTCACAGCTGGAGAGGCGGCCACTCTGAACTGCACTGTGACCTCCCTGATCCCTGTGGGGCCCATCCAGTGGTTCAGAGGAGCTGGACCAGGCCGGGAATTAATCTACCATCAGAAGGAAGGCCACTTCCCCCGGGTAACACCTGTTTCAGAGTCCACAAAGAGAAACAACATGGACTTTTCCATCCGCATCAGTAACATCACCCCAGCAGATGCCGGCACCTACTACTGTGTGAAGTTCCGGAAAGGGAGCCCCGACGTGGAGTTGAAGTCTGGAGCAGGCACTGAGCTCTCTGTGCGTGGTGAGTACAGCACGGGCCTCCTTTGTCCCCTGATGTGTGACAATAACTCAATAATAACACCCTCCATTCTTAGAGCAACAATCAGGTGTGGTGGTGGGTGTTCCTTTTCATGAATTAATGTCTCCCCCTTTTACAGATAAGGGAAGTTGAGGCCTGGAGATGTCATGCTATTTGCTCAAGGCTCCACGGCTGGTAAAGGGTGGGAACATCTGCATCCTTCATCTGCCTGGCTCTGTGGCCCTGGCCTCTTCAAATTGGGCCCAGCCCTTTGGTTCCACAGATGAGGGAACTGACAGATAGAGTGACTTGCCCAGGCACAGGGCCAGAGCTCGCCTGCTGCCTCCAGAGAGCACTTCCCCCTCAGTGTGGCCGAGTCTCCTCTATGCGACAGGCACTCCCTGAGAACCTACTGTGTGCCAGGCTCCACCAAGCTTGTGTTCTCATCCCTTCCAATAAGAATCCACCCAGGGCAGGGAGCAGCGGGGGTGTGCTTTCCTTTATTTCATCACCAAACATCAACTGAGAAGATTCCTAAAAGGCACAGATTTACTGTTTAATCTGAATGCCCTGGTGAAGAGGAGAAGCCAGAGGTTTGGGCATTTTCTGTGGGTCTTTTAGAAAAACCCTTGTATCGTTTAGGGACTGATTCATGCAGTCACTAAAGGCTCTGAACAAAGCTGGGTCATCATAGAATGTCCCTCGCCCCAGGGAGGAGGTCTCCCTTCTAGGTGACTTTGGGTTCCTCAGTTAAGGCAGCAAAGGTGTTCATTTTGTATTTACTGCCAGAGCACCAGAATCCTCGTTCTAACTCCGGATCCTGGGACATTAGTGCAGGAAGGACCCTCAGACCATGCAGCCCAAACCCTAGTTACAGGTGGAAACTTGAAGTCAGGAGATGACAGGGGCCTTGCCCACGGTCACAGGACCAGCTGGTGACAGGATCTGGACTAGAGCCCACATTTGATTCCGGGAAGGCTCGTTCCTGCCCAGTGTTAAGACATTGTTTCCACAGAAGAGCCTGGTGCATCACAGGTGCTGACTGAAAGCTCCTTGAACAGAACCGCTAAGCAGGGAGCCAGCACTTCTCCTTTTCATCAGTTTCCTAAAGGTTCAGAATACTCACATTCAGACCGTTAGACCCATTGGTGATTGGAAAACCTCTCCCAAATGTAAGCCTTAGCATTCGATACTGAGATTTCGTATCAGGATGGAGACCTGCTGCATTGTGTAATAGCTACAGAATACTCCAGCTTATGGAAATGTCAGATGTGTTTTACAGTCTTCCATTGATGGATACGTAAGTTGTCCCCAACCTTGAGCTATTGAAACAGTCCTGCAGTGGATGACCTTATACATGTGTGACCTTACTCAGGTGGGAGACGCCCACTGGAAGTGCCATTGCTAGATCAGAGGGGGTGTGTGTTTTAATGTGTGTGGAGATGGCCTAATTTCCCTCCTCGACATTATAACAATCAAGTCTCCCCACAACCCCTGGACATAGGCAGGGAGGGTGGCTTTATCCTGACTGTGCAGATATTACAGGAAGAGACATTGAAGTTCCCAGATGATGCATCCCGTGCCTAGACAGTCACAGCAAGTAAGTGGCCTAGGTGTGACCCACATCTGCTGACTCCTAGTAGAGTGCTCACTCCTCTTTGCGATGCTGTCAGCCTAAATGATGCCCTGGATGAGAAAGGAGGGAGGTAGGAGGAGGCCATGGAGCAGCAACTGGGCCAGATCCTCATCCTGGCACTTTCTCCTTTTATAACAAGTACTATGAAGGAAGAGTCATTTCTTGCCCCTTTTACAGATAGGGACTCTGAGGCTCAGAGAGGAGACCTGTGTGGTGAGCAAGTAGGGGAGCCAAAGTTTGGTCCCCACCAGCCTGACTCACAGCCCCTGTCTCTGTAACACTCAGCTGTGCTTGTCAAAGTGTGGAGAAATGATCCACCCTTCTCATTCCGAACTCTTGCAGTTCTATAGCAATAAGCATAGGCTGAGGCAGGAGGATTGCTTGAACCCAGGAGATGCAGATTACAGTGAGCTGAGATTGTGCCATTGTACTCCAGCCTGGATGACAGAGCAAGATTCTGTCTCAAAAAAAGAAAGAAAAAACAAAACAACAAATCCTATGGGAGTAGGAGGGACTGGCCCCCATCAGAAAGGTCCTGCAGATGTCTCATGATATGGGAACCTGTTCCTGAAGGACAGGTCTCTGCACATCACTGAGCAGCATCCATGGAGCAGAGTTGGGCCTCCTGCAGCCCAGCAGACCACATGCTCATCTACTCATGGTGCTGAGGACTAAGGATAAGGAGATGAGTCATTTCCTGGTGGGTGCTTGGGGCTCACTGGAGTAAGAGTTTATATTCTCCCCTCAGGCTGTCAGGAGCCCACTGACTTCAGTTTATGGCTATAGGGTAACCAGATCTGGGTGCCCTGGCAGGAGGCTTCTCCCTAGAATTGCATGAAGTCAAGGATCTCAAAGGGAAAAAGGGAAGGTGGTGGTCAGTGTCAGGGTTCATGAAGTTCAGGCACTTGCTCAACTGATAGACACCAGAGCTTGGGGAATGCTGGAAATGCCCATTGGGTACTTGGGGGATGAGGAGACAGTGCCTTTGCTTTTCTCAGCCTCGGTTTCCTCATCTGTAGAATCAGACTGGAGTGCAGTGGCGCGATCTCGGCTCACTGTAATCTGCATCTCCTGGGTTCGAGCAATTCTCCTGCCTCAGCCTATGCTTATTGCTATAGAACTGCAAGAGTTCGGAATGAGAAGAGTGGAGCATTTCTCCACACTTTGACACGCATAACTGAGTGTTACAGAGACAGGGGCTGTGAGTCAGGCTGGTGGGGATCAAACCTTGGCTCCCCCACTTGCTCACCACACAGGTATCCTCTCTGAGCCTCAGAGTCCTTATCTGTAAAAGGGTCAAGAAATGGCTCTTCCTTCATAGTACTTGTTATAAAAGGAGAGAGTGCCAGGATGAGGATCTGGCCCTGCTGCCCTTGGTGATAATCAGGGACTCCTTTGGGAGAATGGAAAGGATTTGAGTTCCTGTGTATAAATCACCCAGTGCAGAGTAGACACCCCCAAATCAAGGTGTTATTTTATTTTTTATGGGATGAAGTTTCACTCTTGTTCTCTTGTTGCCCACGCTGGAGTGCAATGGCGCCATCTTGGCTCGCTGCAACCTCCACCTCCTGGGTTCAAGTGATTCTGCTTCAGCCTCCCGAGTAGCACCCACCACCACAACCAGTTGTTTTTTTTTTTTTTTTGTATTTTTAGTAGAGACAGTGTTTCATCATGTTGGCCAGGCTAGTCCTGAACTCCTGAACTCAGGTGATCCACCCACCTTGGCCTCACAAAGTGCTAGGATTACAGGTGTGAGCTACTGCGCCCTGCCATCAAGGTGTTATTTTAAGATGTGTTACCTTGGGCAACCCAGTTCCCCTTGCTGAGCCTCAGTTTCCCCATGTGTAGAATGTTGATAATGGTACCAACCTTTCCAGGATGTTATGAGGATGCAGTGAGCCTGAGGAGATGATAGACCTTAGTAAGCAATGGGGTTTTCCTAAGATCATGTGATCTTGGGCGAATCCTGGCTTCCCTTGAGTCCTCAGCTTCCCTGTCTGTGAAATGGTGATGATGATTGCTGTGAGGATTGGAGAGGTTGTACACAGAGCCTCGAATGGTGGCGGTGTTCAGGTTGTCCCTGAACTCCTGCAGAACTGTGGTTAGGAGAGCGTGGCCAGAGTCCAGCTGCCTGTGCCACATCCCAGCTCTGCCACCTCCTGGCTCTGTGACCTGGGAGAAGGCACTCCACCACCATGGGCCTCAGTGTCCTCACTTGTATGTGATAACACCAGCCTCACAGACCAGGAGTTGGGGCCGAATGAGTTAAATCCTGTAGAGTGCTTAGGGCAGCACTTGGCCTGCAGTCAGTGTTCAACAGATGTGAGCTCTGTAATGCCAAAGCCATGCAACCTCAGATGGGTTAGTGCTCCTCCAGCCCTCAAGTAGAAACGGTGCTTAGGGTGTGCTCAGGTAGCTTCCAATCTTGGCTGCTCTTTAGGATCATCTGGGAAACTTTGAAATCAATCCCAGGCTCTACCGCAGACATGCCTCTTCAATTGGCCTGACATGGGCCTAGGCATCTAAAGTTTTTAATTAATCCAGAAGATTCTAGTACAGAGCCAGAACTAAGAACCCCTGGGATAGACACCCGGAGGTCACAGAGGACAAGTTGGAAAAGACGGTCTTCTGTGGTGCCAGATGGGAGAAGAGCTTTTCAGGCTGTGGATGCTTCTGAACAACATGTACCCGGGACAGCTCTTTGGAGGCCCCAGTGGCCTGGCCAGACCCCCTCTTATAATACGGGCCTACAGGGGCCAAGGTAGGGGCCCCAGACAAAGCCCTGCTCAGATCCAACCTCAGGGCGGGGGAACCTTCTATCTTGAAAATGTTTGTGTCTAAACAACCGCCGGAATCCCAGCAGATCCTTCCAGTTCGGCCCCAGAACCCACCCTGCCTCGACACACCAAGCTGTCACAGAGGAATCTGTTCCCTCCTCCTTTAAAATGCTTCCAGCTTCCGTAAATGGCTCCTCTGGAGGGAGGCGCCTGTGATCTTGTTTGTGTTTTGAAAGCCAATTCGCCAAACTTGTTTCCTGAGGGGCTTGTTTAGAAAAGGGGAGAGAATCCTCACTTGGTGGTTTCTGCTCCTTTTATCATTTGGGTTTGTCATGAGCTGCAGGGAGCAGGGTTTGAGCCTTTTCTTGGTGTTTCCGCTCTGCTTTGTTCTGCTGCCTAAAGGATAAATGTGTAGATTCAGAAGCAGTAATGACCAGACCCCCTGATAACAGGCACAGGGGTCATTTATTAAGCACCTGCTACATACCAGGCTCTGTGCTTGCATTCAACCTCCTTCATCTTACCAGGGTGGGGTTTGTATCCACTTTTGGCCCTGGGCCTCTCTGAGCTTCGTCCTAAAAGGGGCTCACACGAGGATCCCCTCACAGAGATGGAACGAGGATTAACGAGCTGAGGGGCATGGAGGGAGCAGCCAGTGTCCAGCTCCAGAGAAGCCCTGGATAAATGAGAACTGATTGCAGCCCCTCAGCCCTGTGGGGACATCCAGGCTGCTGGCCTCGATGACTTGACTTCTTCAAATGACACCCTCCTTACTGTGCCCTCAAAATGTTTGACGGGTGTTAGGGAGCAAGTTAATATTTACAAATGCGAGTATGTGTGATATGTGCTTCCTGGTGACTGCGCTAGGAGGCACAAGGTAATAATTAGCAATTTGGAGACACGTTTAGGGCCCATCTGCAGGGAGAAACAGCCCACGTTCTGGTTCAGCCATTTGTGTGCTTTCAGGACCCAGGAAGTGCTTCTGCCTGCTTGGGCGCCCTGTGTCTGTGCAATTATTGATAATTAAGAAATTAACCCCTTTGGCTTTCTCCACACTTGATGATCTTTAATATCTATCCAAAGCTGACCCCAAAGAAGACCCCAGATTCAGAAAAGTATTCCTTCCTTCCAAATGTAGCGCTTGGCACAGATTAGCCCCTGCTGGAATATTTGTGGAGAAAATGAAAAATATGAAGTAAATTCATAAATACCTGAAGAGAGAGCTTTGGATATGAATAAAGTCTGGGTTAAAGTTAGATCTGTTTTTGCTTATTTTTGTGAAGCATCTTCTGTTTATCCAAAGCAAAACTGCTTCTGTTGCCTCATTTAATCCTCGCTGCATCCCAGGAAGGAGAAATGCTGCTGTCCCGTTTTACAGACAAGGACCTGGGTGTGCCGGGCTGCCCCTCTCATGGGCTGAGCGGCCTGGTTCCAGCTGTCAGGGTGGTGCCACTTTGCTGCTTACTCCCTGTACTGACCTCTATAAATGCTCTCTCTGGGGTTGGCACTGTTTCCGGGGGGGGGCAGGGTAGAAAGAGTTAATACCAAGGATGAGATGGATCGTTAATTTTGATCCTGTGCCCAAATTGGTGGAAATCACCCTGTGTGGAGTGGAGAAGTTTGAACTCAGGCCTGGACTTCCCTCTGGGCCCTGCCCCTACACTGTCTGACCTCACCTCTCCCAGCCTTTGCATCCTGCTCTGTAAAATGAGAATGAGGACACCACCCTCATTAATCCTTCCACATTATTGGAAGGATAAAAAATAATGTCTCAGAAGGTTCTTAACGTGTCACACGCTTATCGTTAGTGATTGTCATCTCAGTCATGTCTCCTGTTTATCGATGCTCCTTTTGTAGCCAAACCCTCTGCCCCTGTGGTATCGGGCCCCGCAGTGAGGGCCACAGCTGAGCACACAGTGAGCTTCACCTGCGAGTCCCACGGCTTCTCTCCCAGAGACATCACCCTGAAATGGTTCAAAAATGGGAACGAGCTCTCAGACTTCCAGACCAGCGTGGACCCCGCAGGAAAGAGCGTGTCCTACAGCATCCGCAGCACAGCCAGGGTGGTGCTGACCCGCAGAGACGTTCACTCTCAAGTCATCTGCGAGGTGGCCCACGTCACCTTGCAGGGGGACCCTCTTCGTGGGACTGCCAACTTGTCTGAGGCCATCCGAGGTAGAAGACCCTTACCCAGCCCAAGCCCACACCTGGCTGCCAAGCCCGTTCCCCACCACCCTCCACCCATCCAACTCTACTTTCGCTCCAGGGCTTGAAATGCCTAGAACCTAAATTCCTAACTGCCCACCTCCCATGCCCCTAGATGTGCCGGTCACTTACTAACATTTTAATGGCAGTGGCTAGGTGACCACCCACCGGGTGGCAAGGACTGCGCTCGCAGTTTCATTTATTTCACCAATAGCAACTACAGTTAATGAGCACCTACTATGAGCTAAGCCTCTATGTGCTTGGTGGTTTTCTTTATTTTGCTACAGTTGTAACATTCCAACTGCATGCCAGGGGTGGTGCTTATAGATTTCACCCATTCTTAGCCTAGTAGGAGCTACCAGTCCTTGAGCACCTACTGTGTGCTGGGCATTGTACTTAGTAATTTCATTCATATGCAAAGAGCACCCTCAATGTCTGAGCACGTGCTGCCTGCCTAGCACTGTCCTGGTGACACCCTCACCGTGGTGGTGGGAGCTACGTTATGGAGCCCTCCCTGTGATCTGTCTGTGCCACAAGGTCACAGCTTCTGCCCTGTGCTGTTTCAGTTCCACCCTTCTTGGAGGTTACTCAACAGTCCATGAGGGCAGACAACCAGGTGAATGTCACCTGCCAGGTGACGAAGTTCTACCCCCAGAGACTACTGCTGACCTGGTTGGAGAACGGAAACGTGTCCCGGACAGAAATGGCCTCAGCCCTTCCAGAGAACAAGGATGGCACCTATAACTGGACGAGCTGGTTCCTGGTGAATGTGTCTGCCCATAGGGATGATGTGAAGCTCACCTGCCAGGTGGAGCATGACGGGCAGCCAGCGGTGAACAAAAGCTTTTCCGTGAAGGTCTCAGCCCACCCGAAGGAGCAGGGCTCAAATACCGCCGCTGGTGAGGCCTCTATTTCAGCTGACCCAGCTCTTTTAAACTTTTAGTTTTGTGGGTTTTTTAAATGTTAAAAGTAGTAATTCCTGCTTATTATAGAATAATCTAGAAGTCTATAAATATAAAGTAGAATTTTAATGTCAGCTCCATTTCCCCAAATCCCACACTCCAAGAGTCACCACTGGTAAGGGTGTGATGCACATCTTGATAGATCTTTTGACATAGATTTATATCACAGGAGGAAAGAGGGAGAGAGGGGGCCCATCTGTTCATGGCGTCCTGCATCTTGCCTTCTTCACCTGATAGTTGTCACGCTCCCCATTCCTCACTGGCCCAGCCCCTCTTCCCTACTCTTTCTAGCCTCTGCCTCATCTGCCTGGCTGCAACTGGGAGCCTGCCCCACTGGAAGCCGGGGTGGAGTCATTCAGGGTGTTTGCAGCTTGTCTCACGTACAGTCAGTGCTTCAGTGAACATCCTTGTACATGTTCCATCCCACATGTGATTATTTCTGTGTGATTGCCCAAGGAACACTTTAGGCCAAAGGGCATACTCATGTAAGGAGGAGATAATGCTGTCACTCCCCTGAGAGAGTGTGAGGGTGTCAAGGTATCATTTTCTCAGCCCCTGCAACATGGTGTTGGTGTACATCTCTTCTGTTTGCAAATGGTGGCACCTGGTTGGCATTTCAATGCAGCCATGGAATATTTCATCACCTGTTATCAATGTGGCTGATGCCCTGTACACAGTAGAACCCTTGCATGGATTAGTAATAGAAGCCATTTATGTCCTTCATGCACCCTTCAGGGAAGCTCTAAAAGAGAGCCTTGGGGCTGTGTCAAAGTGACCGTTTGGTTTCACCAGTGCCAGGTTTTCATAGGACGTGTAGGACATCGGCTAGTGCCAGGTTTTCATAGGACATGTAGGGCATCGGCCAATGCCGGGTTTTCGTAGGACATGTAGGGCATCAGCCAATGCTGGGTTTTCATGGGACTTGTAGGGCATTGGCCAGTGCCAGGTTTTCCTAGGATGTATAGGGCATCGGGAGACAAGATGTGTGGCTTTCCATGCCAGCTGTGTCGCAGACTTGCTGTGTGACCTTGGACAAGTCAGTGCCTCTTTGGGCCTCCACTTGCTCGTAGCTGTGCTGAAGGGGATGAGCTTCATGACCTCTCAGCTCTGAGTCTCAGGTGGTAGGGGCCGTAATTATCTTGCTCAGCATTGTAGCTTCAGGGCCTGGCCACAGTAGGCACTCAATAAATGCTTTTTGAGTGAAACAGGATGAAAGAGTTAATTGGTTAGCTGGTTGGTTGGTTGGTTGGTTGGTTGGTTGGTTGGTTGGTTATATAATCCTTACTTAGCCAATGAGGTAGAGATGACCGTTGGCCCCAATAACAGAAGCAGCAGCCAGGGTTTGGAGGGCGGTTTAACTGACTTGCCCAGGGTCACACAGCTACTTAGTGGCATTGATTTGAAAGCACTTTTCTGTGGCTTAGAGCCCTGCTCCTGATGAACCACTGTGTTCTAGTCTACGACCCCCTTACCTTTGCCCTGGGCAGCCAAGCCTCCATTGTCATTTCAGGAGTCCTGCTTCAGAGCCCCTGTGCTAACTCCTGAGCCCAGTGTGACAGCCCAGGTGCTGGGCACAGATCAGTGGTGAGCCCCTGAGTTGTGCAGACCCTGGTAGCCACACTGCCCCTTCTTCCAGCTGTTGATTCAGTTTCCAGTGGATCTGGGGTACCCTCGTGACCGCTCTGTGGTTCACTCCAGATGAGAAGGAACGTTTCTGTTCCTCAGGAGTGAGATTTCTGCCTGTATCCTGCAGCAGGGGTTCCTCTGTAGCTGTCAGCAGCAAATATATTCCCCCCTGGCACCTCAGCATGGTTTTTGTACTGTTCATGGATGAGCCTCGTGGGCAAGTGTGTACGGACCCGTGAGTGTGCCCATGTGACTCGAGACATCTGAGAAGGCCCAGCCAGATGTTCTCAGCTAATGATGCCTGCTTAGTGGTGAAATGCTGTGGTGGGTTTGGTTTTCTCTGTTTTTAATCTGCATACGTGAAGCCTCTATTCCATGTGGTCCCTAGAGAATACTGGAACTAATGAACGGAACATCTATATTGTGGTGGGCGTGGTGTGCACCTTGCTGGTGGCCCTACTGATGGCAGCCCTCTACCTCGTCCGAATCAGACAGAAGAAAGGTGGGTGCATTCCCCTCTTCCTCCCTAAAGGTTTGTCCCTGGACTGTCCTCAGAGGGAGACGCCATTAGGTGTTTTGGGTTAAGGACATCATCTTCTGCCAGTAGCAAGAAGTCCAGAGGTAGTGGTGCTGAGGCTGGGGCAGTGGCCTCACCACGTTAGAGTCTGGGTGAGTCACTCCGTGGCTTCTTCCTCATGGTTACAAGATGCTCATCACTGCCCCAGGCCCCATGTCCTCAAGAGGCCACTACTGAGCAAGGGAGCTGCCAACCTGGGAAGAGGGGAGGCAGGGACTCTTCTTACCTGTCTCAGGGAGGACATTGTCTTTCCCAGGAGCCTCCCGGCAGACTTCTGCTTTCCTGGTACAAATCTAGGTTACATGACCAGCCCCTGGACAGGAGGCCAGAGAGAATGGAGATAATAGCGCCACCATTTGATTGGGAGGACTTAACAAGTGATTGCATGGAAACTGTTAGGGAAGTAACCTGGCACACAAGTGCTCAATAAATGTTAGCCCTGAGTATTACCCATATTGTATGTGAGCCCGGAACTATGAGCCACCTCCCTAGAAAGCCCCCTCACAGGGCAAGGTGCATAGTCTTTGACTGCACAGCAGGAGGGCACAGGGTCAAACCCAGGGCACAGCTTCCCCTTGTTCGTGTGCATGTGTTATGTGTGTCTTGTGTCTGTGTGTGTGTGTGTTGGTTGTTGGGAGGGTTGGTTGTTGCTGTGGCAGGGCCTCTGACTTGGAAGTCAGACAAACCAGGGTTCCAGACCCTGGTTATATCCGCTAAGCAATTTGGCCGCTAGAAGCCTCAGTTTCCCCATCTGTAAAATGGGTTTAGCCATGCCTGTCTTGGAGAAGTTACAAGATCCAAATAAGCCCATGTGAAATAACAGGTCTGACACATTCTAGAATCGCCATAAATACATGTTCTTTTTCCCACTCTTGTAGATGACAATTTTAAGCTGGTATTTCTGCAACCTTTTTTTATTACGAGATAGAAATACATTTCACATCTCAACCCAACACATACACACACCCTTTGTATATAAAATTAAAACTGATACTTTCTTTTTTGTCATATTCTTTTTTCTGTTTAAAATGCTGGTTGTGACCCACCACCTCCAAAGGGACAAGTGCTGTCCCGAGCTGCCTTTCTGTGGCCTGGCACAGCTGAGCTTGGATGGGCACAGTGTACACTAATCACGCATCCCTTCGGTAGCTCTTTCACCTCTACCTCCCAGGCTTCCCTCCCTCCTGGACTGGCTCTGAGATACTGGCCAAGCCTCATGCTCCTGTCTGGGAGGGTTGGAGTCAGGCCCTGCTTCTCCAGAATCTGCAAGATGTCCCACCAAGACGCCTACCCAATGGGTTCCCTAAAGTTCCTGGAGAGCCCCACACAGGGAGGAGGACTCCTTGGGTGGGGAAGCAGGTCCCTTCCCCACCAAAGGTGACAACCCATCCCATGGGATGAAGCATTCGTAGCGGCCGATAGTGAAATCCTGGCCATCCTTTCTGAGTCTCAGCCCCAGGCAGCTTGCCAGGCTCCTGACACGTGTGAGCTCATTACTGTGGGCTTAGGTGTTGCAGAGGAGGAATGGAGTTTGCAGAGCTGCAGCTCTGGTAAAGGGCACCCAGCCCAAGTGGCGGGTCTGTGTGCAGAGCCTAGCTCTCAAACACAGGCTCCAGTGACAGGGACGGCTAGTATCCCCCGGCGATTCCAATGTGCCAGGAACTGCTCACAGGGTTTTCCCTGTAGTAACAGTCAGTCTTCACCACAGACCTCATGGGTGACATTACTAACCCCACTTTACAGATGAGGAGACTGAGGCGTGGGAAAGTTATAAAACTTGTTCAGGGCCTCACAGCCAGGAGGTGGTGGGGCCAGAATTTAAACCCAAGGACCACGTCTAGGACCACCCTGCACACTACCTCCCTCCATCATAACTAGACCCCCCTTCTCCCTCATTAGGCCCTGGAGGGGTCTGCCCAGCCTCTCAATGCCGACAGTGAAATGTCCTGATTTCAACTCAACCACTACCCAGCTGTGTGACCCTGAGGAGTCACCTAGTCTCTGGTGTAAAAGGGGGGTGACTGGTGTCCTGTCACTGGATTCCCAGAGATGACTTGTGTCCAGCACTTTGCAACCTGTCAGCCTCTACTCAGACGTTCGGTGCTGAGCAGAGCTTCCAACTGAGGTACTCCTCACCTGAAGATCCAGGACCTGCCCAGGCACCAAGCGTTAACCCGGCAGCAAGAATTCTTGCACTGTGGCAGCCTCCAGCCTATTAAAGTGCGGTGCAGAGTGCATTTGGGTGTGCATGTTGCTTTTAATTACAATTTTACAGCAAAATGGGAGTCAAATGGCTGCTGAACCCTGGAGGCTTCTCTGTGGGTTACCCCATATCACAGGTTTAAAACCTCTAAACCAGATGGACATTTTCTTTCCTTCCAAGATCCTTTTTTTGGAAAGTGGTGGCATGTAAATAAATGGATGCTCAGCCCAACCCTGCAAGTTATAGAAGCTCAGAGAGAGGAAGTGACCCACCCAGGGTCACACAGTGAGTGAATGGGTAGCAGACCCGGGGTTCACACTTGATCCCCGATTTGCAGCCCTGCTAGAATCTGTTTTCAAGCCACGAAGAGCACTGAATGGGACTAGGCTTACTGGAGGGTCTCCACTGAGGTTTGTGGTTGAACGGAGGTGAGACCCAGACAGAGGTAGGGCAGTTGTCCCCTCCCAGGCTGAAGACTGCTTTTGGACCCCTGGCAGCTTCCGCAAGTGGAAAAGCAGGACCATCTAGCTTACTCCCTCACAGGCTTCCTTGGTGGAAGAGGATGCCCACTGGGTGGGCACGGGGGTCTCCTGTGGTTCCAAGGATGTGATTACAGTATTTCCTCTCCATGTCCCTGGAGGCAAACCTTTCTCCAGAAAATAGTTACATAAGAAAAGTGTGCTTCTAGTTAAACAACAGGCTTTTGTTTCTTTTGTCTTTCAGCCCAGGGCTCCACTTCCTCTACAAGGTAAGTGCATCATTGGTCCAGATCCTCTTGAAGTTATTATTTGGTTGTTTCACAGCCCCCCAGACTATGAAGCATAATCCACGTCCACTGACCTCACCGATGTGTTGGTCAACATGTCTCTTTCTCTCCTCTGTAATCTCCTTGCACTGGGTCATGCTGTTTTTAATTATTGTCCCAAATGAGGGGTTTTATTTTGGTGCACAGAGGCGCTGATTTCTTGCCTGCTCTCCCCAGACAACGAGACCCTTGTCTAATTCCACGTGGACTGGGGCAGAGACCTCCCGGGCTTTCTGTCCTCACAGACATCCTGCACGCGCCACCGGATGCATCCTCCCACATCCAAGTTGTATACTTTACTCTTTCCTTTGTTTAGTAAATATTTATTGAGTACCTTGGCGTGCTGTGGCCCTGGAATGCTGGGATGAGTTGGATAGAATCTGTGCCCTCTGCAAGCTCACAGCCTGGTCAGAGGCTCAGGCAGTGACGTTACGTCACCGATGGCACTTTAGTTTGTTGATTCACATTTTTAGTGACTTGAGTCCCTACTGTGTGCCAGCCCTGCTTAGGACCAGCTGGTGATACAGCAGTAAACAAGAATCAGCCCAGGCTTTCATGGGGCTCAGACGCCGGCGAGAGAAACAGGCATAAACGCAGAAATAAAGTGATTCATGGTGTCATATCAGGTGGCGACAACTCCTACCCTGCAAGGGGATGGAGGTGAATGGTGGGGGGCTGTCTTAGGCAGTGGAAGGGACTGCCTCTGAAAAGGGGATGCAAGCAGGTGCCTGAAACTAGTGAGCTACGATGGAGAGGAGCATGCTGGGCCAGAGAGGAGGCCTGTGTGCTAGGCCAGAGGGAAGGAGAGGAAGAAGATGAGGTCAGGAAGATGCAGGTCCTCGGCATCTTGTTGTCCTTCGCAGATGCCCCTGTAGCAAGAGCTATTATGAACCATTTTGTGAAAAGCCTTTATCAGCTTTTTGGAAGGCCTCTGATCTTCATCCCCAGCAGAGCAGAGGCAGCACACCGTAATCTGCCATGTGAACCTATCTGCATAGAACCATGTAGACATCCGTGCTAAGGGTGATAAATAAAACTATAAATAGCTTTGTGTTGGTTCAGACCAGGTTTTGCCAGCAACTGCATAGTGCCAGTCTTTCGATTGTTTAGAGCTTTCTGGGTTCCAGAATTACACAATAGGAAATGATGATCTGGAGTGGGGCCTGTGGGTGTTAGAAGGACTCGGGATTTTATCCCCAGTGGGATGAAGAACCACAGGATGGACATGATCTGACTTTTGTTTTAAAAGTGTCACCTGGCTACATGTGGAGCCCATGCTACAGGAGGTGAGGGTGTGTAGGTGACCGTAGCGGTCCCAGTCCAGGCAGGAAAAGATGGTGACCTGGACCAAAGTGGTGGGATAGCCTGAGAAATGCTCAGATTCTAGATATATTTTGAAGGTAGACCCAAGAGGACTTGCTGATAGATTGACTGTAGGGTTAAGGACCACCTCAAGGTTGGGGGCAATAGAGTGCTGTATCCTGAGTTGGGGGGTGCAGGTGATGGGTGGAGTGATGGGGCAAATACCAGGCAAAGCAGTTGCATATAGCAGGAGCAGCTCTTCTGCCAGAGAAGGCTCTGGGACGCATCGGGTGCCCCGCTCCTGCCCAGCATTGTGAGTCCAAGGTACTCTTGGGATAAAGCCTTGCTTCTTGCTCTGATCTCCACAGGGGCCCTCCTGGTCTGAGCCCTGCCCAACCTTCTGGCCTTCTCCTCCCCCGAACAAGCAGAGCCACCTCTCCAGCAAAACTAGGCTCTTCACTGCCTTCTGGGCACGTGTGTTTTCCTATTGTCGTGCTTGTGCCTGTCACACTCCCACACCTAGGACACTCTTCCAAGGGCAAGACTCGTTTCTATCATTTGCCCAAAAAACCTTCAGTGGCTCTCCCTGACCCTCCAGATAAAGTCCAGATGCCTCCCTGAGGCTTCTGGGCCCCTTGTGGTCCAGTTGCCTTGAACAGTTTCACTTCCTTCTACCCCCTGTCCTCACATTTCACGGCTCAACCACACTGTGCTCCTCCCCTCCCCCAGAGGCTGGGCCCTCACTCTCCTCCTCCCCCTTGCACACTGCCCTGTCTGCTGAGGTGTGCTCCCTGCCCCTGCTCATGCACTACCCAGGGTCCCCCAGCTCCAGGGGTGGCAGGCACAGTGGGCTCTGTGAATGGCACCCCCTGGAGTTATGCAATATGGTAGCTAGAGTGGGACCCCTCCTGTCACCTGGTCACCTCCTGCTCCTCCTGAGGTCAGCAAGGGCATGACATCCTCCAGAGTTGGGGGGCTTCCTGTGAACCTTCCTGGTGCCCCAGCATGGACACCTGGTGTGTTCAAGGTGTCTCTGCACCTGTCCCATTTCATAACCCACTCCTTGAAGCCAGGGCCCATGTCCCTAAGGTTCACTGCAAATAGCTGCTAAACTTGGCACCATGCCTGGAATGGGATAGGTGCTTAGTAAAGGTTTATTGAATGAACAAATGAACAGATGAATGAATGAATGAGTGAATGAATGAATGAGTGAATGAATGAATGAGTGAATGAATGAATGAATGGATGAATGAGTGAGTGGATGAATGAATGAGTGAATGAATGCCATCCTAAACCACTGTAGCACTTCCCACTCTGCCTTCTCTGAATCCCTAAAATACTGCTTCCTAGTGACTACACAGCCCCATCTAGAAGGATCTCTCTTTTTTGTTTTTGTTGTTACTATTATTTTATTTATTTATTTATTTATTTTGAGACAGAGTTTTGCTCTTGTTGCCCAGGCTGGAGTGCAATGGTACAATCTCGGCTCACTGCAACCTCTGCTTCCTGGGTTCAGATGATTCTCCTGCCTCAGCCTCCTGAGTAGCTGGGATTATAGGCATGCACCACCACACCCAGCTAATTTTGTATTTTTAATAGAGACAGGATTTCTGCTTGTTGGTCAGACTGGTCTTGAACTCCTGACCTCAGGTGATCCACCCACCTCGGCCTTCCAAAGTGCTGGAATTACAGGCGTGAGCCCCTGCGCCCCGCCCTGTTGTCATTATTTTTTACTTGTCTTACCTCCCTGATTAGACAATGAGTTTCTGGAAGAATAGGACATTGTCAATAATAATGGCATCATTAGCAGCTACCATTTATTGAGTACTTATTGTGCTCCTGGCACTGTCTATGCCTTTATGTATATTAGCCCAATTGTGACTTTAATTCTTGCAGAAACCCTATGATTTATCACTATCCCAATTTTATAGAACAGTGGTTTTCAAACTTGAGTGTGTTACAGAATCCCCAAAGACTTGTTAAAACACAGCTTACTGGGCCCCACCCTCAAAGTCCCTGATGGAGAATCTCTATTTCCACAAGTTCTCAGGTGGTGCTGATGCTGTTCTTCCCAAGCCACACTTTGAGAACTGCTGTTCTATCAGGTTCTTATTGTTCCCTATCCTATGGTTGAGGAAACTGAGGCCCAGAGAAGTCATGACATTCCCAAGGTCCTGCGGCTAGGAAGCACCAGAATGATGACTTCAGCCTTGACATCTCTTGCACGAAAGCTGGTGCCTTCATGACTGTTCCCATGCTTCCTGCTGTCTATTTCTTCTTCCCCAGAGAAACCAACCGTTTTCTGCCTGTTTTTTATTTTTCCAGCGTGAGCCTACCAAGGGAGCCATGAGATCACTTGCTCCCTTTCATCTCTCTAAACCAAAGCAATAGCTAGTGAGTGCTAATGGTGGTTTCCCATGCCTCAGCCGGCTTCGGCTTTGGCTTGCTGGGATCAGACACTTTCCAGAGGACGTTGGTGTGAGTAACAGCCGAGCACCTCAGGGAGGCTGCAAGCCGGGAGGCTGCCACTTTGAGCTCAAAGGGTTCTTCAGGTTGCAGGGCTGGTGGAGGGATTGGCTCTCTCTAACTCCCTGGGTTAGGAATGTACAGACAGAACATTGTCTGTAATCTTCCCCAGCTCAGACGAGAGAAAAACGTGTCTCTCTGCTCCCTTAATTGGGCACTAGGGTTCATTCAATCAGCCATTTATTCACTTGTCAGACATTCACTGCATTTATTCTTGGAATATTTAGGGCTTCCCTGAGTCTTTCATTTATTCATCTGGACTGAGCCTAACTCAGTGCCAGGCCTTGAGCTGGGAGTTGCAAAGGGGAGGAGAAAAGGCCCACCCCTGGTCTCATGGCACTTAAGAGCCAGTGAGAAAGATTTCATTCATTCATTCACTCACTCATTCATTCATTCATTCAACAAATACATATGGACTGCTAATGATGTGCCAGCCCAGTTCTTAGTGCTGGGGCTTCAGAAGTGAATGAGACTGGCCCGGTTCTTGGTGCTGGGGCTTCAGCAGTGAATGAGACTGGCCCAGTTCCTCCCTGTGTGAAACTGATGGTCCGCTGAGGAGACAGGTTACCAGACAAGCTGGAAAGTTAATAAAGGATGTGGTACAGCTGCTGACTAAATACAATGAAGCCAGGTAAGGGATAGAGCAGATCAAGGAGGTAAGGTCTTGGGTGAGCAGGGAGGGCTTATCTGCAAGGTGACATTTAGAAGGATGAGGAGACTCCAGCCATGGGAATATCTGGGACAAGACTACACCAATCAGAGGGAACAGCCAGTGCCAAGACCCTGAGACAGGAGCAGTCAGATGCATGCACAGAGCGCAGAGGAGGACAGAGGAGCTGGAGCGGAACAGAGACAGGAGAGGGATGGAGCCTAGAGCAGTCAGCCGGGCTGAGCCTTGGAGCTGGTGTCACTTGACCACCTTGGAGTGGTTATAGAGGGCTTGAGCATTGTGAGCAGAAAAGTAGCATGACATCACTTATGCATTTGAGATAGGGAGAATGGAGGGCAGGGAAGCAGGAATAGAGGTGGGGAGATCAAGGAGGAGGTTCTTCGGGAATCAGGGGAGTTAGGATGGTGGAGAGGATGGGGTGGCTGGCTTTGATGGATAATTTGGAGGTGAAGCCGACCAGCCCTAGGTTGGATTAGACGAGAACTGTAAAGGAAGAAAAGAATCAGGGCTGACTCCTACTTCTCCAGCCTGAGCACAAGATGAGCAATGGTAGAGCTATTCACTGAAATAGGAAAATCCAGGGGAGAGACAAATATGGGGAAATGGGTAATTGGTTGTAGTCTGAAATTGCTTTGAAAGAGAAGAACACAGTGTTTTGAGAATGGAGTTTGGGGGTTCAGTTAAGATTTCTCCAAGACAAGACTGTTTAAAATAGCATCTGAAGGAAGAAAAGGATTGAAGCAGATGAAGAGGCAGCAGCCCAAAGCATGCAAAGGCCCTGGGGCAGCCTGACTGGCATTCATTCCAAGTCACTGTTTTTGAGCACATGTGGTGAGGAAGCATGGCAGGCAGGCAGACAGCAATAGAAACCAGATATGCAGATAGACAGGAGATCTGAGATTGTCACGGAGGGGCAGCCCAGCCAGCCCAGCACCGTCGGCAGAGCCATCACAAGGTGACACCATAGTTGAATCTTGAAGGAGACACGAAAGTTAGCCAAGAAGAAAAATGATCAAGGGGGTCCTTCATGCTGCTATTGAATCATGAAGTACATAACATCAAATGTACCCCCCCCTGAAATATTTGGTGGGTAGATGAGTGGGTACATGAGGACAGGGCAGTGAATTAGCCTGGAGGCAGCACGCCAGGCCACGTGGGACACGGAGCAGGGCGATGAGTTGGATTTGAACCAGCCAGCCAGTGGGGAGCTCCAGGAAGGCTGGAGGCCAGTAGGGTGGGGACAGATCTGTGTGATCTTCCCCAGCGGACGTGGCCCTGCTCCTGGAGGGTTCTTTCTGTGGCCACGTGGGGCTTGTCATGTCTCAGAACTGCTTTCGGAGCCAAGCACTCATGCCAAATCCATTAATAACCCTGCTGCCAAGCCCCACTGCTCATTTCTGACATTATCCATGCTAACATCCCCGGGGTTGCCGGCTTGAGAATTTACACAACTTCTGCCAAGCCAGTGGCTCTGGTATGCTCATCACCTTGACCGTGACCCTCCAGTGAGTCAAGCCGTGGCCTCCAATTACAGAAGCAAGTGCATGAACAACTTCTTTGATTAACTTGGACATCTTGGTCTTTTTCTTTTCTTTCTTTAATGATGATACATAGATGTTTATAATACAGAACATTTGGAGAATATGGGAAACTAAAAAGGAGAAAAAAAATACCATGCAAAGACCACTGCAGTTTGCATTTTGCTATGTTTCCTTCCAGTGTTATCCACACATTTTTCATAATTGAGATAATCCCACAGAGAATTTTCCTTTTTCACTTATCATTTTAATGTAAGCATTTGTAACTTAAAAAAAAACCTCCTCATAAACCTTTTAAATCTTTATCTGTGGATTTATCCTAATTTCCCTAACCAGTCCCAATTGGCAGAACCCTAAGATATAAACCTCCCCCATCCCGCCCTTGACAAATGCCTTTGTGTTGAAAGCGTTTTCTATATTTTGAATTCCCCCAAAAAAAGTGCAATTATGAGTCAAAAGGATGAGGACATCTTCCAAGCTCTTGATTTTGCCAGCTGCTTCCCAAAAGGATTGTACTGGTTTGCCTCTCCCACCAGCGACGTATGCAAGCTCCAGTTCATTTCACCATAGCTTCCCCAACACCAAGTATTATAATTTTTAAACATCCTTGCCAATAGAGTAGGTTAAAAAAAAAAGATAGTGCATTGTTTACAATTCCTTTTTAATGAGATTGACCCCTTTGTCCAAACATTTGATGTGCAGTTGTGTTTCTATTATGAGTCCTTCATCCATGTCCTCAACCCATATAGAAAGTGGAGCCTAAATGTTATTCTTATCAATTTGCATGAGCACTTTAGATAGTGAGGGTATTTTTATCTGTGTGTCTCTTTCCTTTTTAGGTTGCATGAGCCTGAGAAGAATGCCAGAGAAATAACCCAGGTACAATCCTTGGTGAGATGCCCTTCCTGGGAAACTCCATGGCGTGGTTGCTTCACATCAACCGGAATTGCAGATCTGGTTCTAAATTAAGACTCCCTGTGGGGTGCAGGGTGGAGGATCTTACATTCCTAGCTTTCCCCATGTCCTGTGCATATTCCTTCTCTCTGCTGCAGCCAACAGTGGCTGTTGCAGCCTCCTAACTCAGTGCTACCCATTGCACAACTCCCCAGGGGCACCATTCACAATCCGTCCTATACAATGGTGCCCTGGAGTCAGGCTGCAGCTCCCTTAGTGTGGATTGTGCCTTCCCACCTCTGTGCATTTGCCCAGACCCATCCCTCTACCAGGAACGCCACTCCCAGCTCACTGCCCACTCCTCCTCACAGCCAGGCTTTTCTATGCTGTAACTGCACAGCCAGCCTGCCAGGGCCTCTCCCACCTTTGCTGATGGAAAGACCCCATGTCATTAATTACCTCACACAAGGGCACACTTGCTCAAGCTGGAGGTTTCTGGTCAACATTGCTGAGATGATTTTGCAGGCAACGTGGTTTCTGAGAAACCTAGCCCTGCTTATCACCGGCTGACGCTGTCAGACCTTGAAGGCAGAGGGCTCCTCAGCATCTTGTAACAAGACAGGTCCTGCTCTGAACCCGGAACGAGAGTGCGCCAGCTGTCCTTGACATTTCCAAGGCAGTTGTCATCTTTTTAGATGTAATCTGTTGTCGGGCTGGTGAAAGGCACAGCATTTGTAGACCAAAATGCCTTGGCCCTGCCCTTGTGACCGATGGGGTACCCCGGCAGCCCCGGACATGAGCTCAGGTAGTAATTAGGAAAAACAAAACCATTTCCAGTCATGAGAGAGGGAGACCTTCTCCCCTGTCATTCTACTTCTGGACTTCCTCCTGGAATCTTCTGGGGGAAAAAAATGATGGTGGAAAAACGGGTCATGGACACCTACACGAAATTCACATCAGCAGAGACTTACCGGGCACCCACTATGTGCCACGCACTGGACAGCCAGACAGTCACGGCCCAACTGGCAGAGTGCCTGCGATTCCAGTGCCAGGTGCTAGCCCTGGCCAGGGAGGGAGTTGCATGCTATCAATGTGGATTTCCCAGACAGAAGTAAATGAGAGCACACAGGGCTCAGGACAGGAGCTGTGTGCTAAGAGCACAGCCGCAGAGTCCAACACACTTTGGTTCTTTGCCAGCTGGACAACTTTGTCCACTTTATTTAACCTCCCTTGGTCTCAGTGTCTTCAGCTGTAAAGTGGAATAGATAATCCTTCCCAAGTAGGTTGTGGTAAGAGTGGATGGGTGATCTGTGTGGTTGTGTGCTGCTTGTAAGCCCTGAGAACTGAAATGGGCCATTACCGTGCACCAGCTAGGAGGTGTGCCGGTTGGTGGTAGCTTTATTCTGTTCTATCACGCAGGGGCCGGTCACAGAGGAAGCAAAGTTTATCATTCATGATGGGCGATTTTGAGGTGGCAGTGGCAGGTTGATAGGATTAGCACATGGGAGGTATCCAGATTTGCTAAGTGGTTAATGATTGCGAACATTTATTGAAGACAGATGCTCAATATGTACCAGGCTCTTTTCTAAACGCTTTACCTGGATAATCTCATTTCATTCTCACAGCAACCCTGGCAGTAGACACTATTATCATCCCCCCTTTACAGATGGAGAAACTGAGACCCAGAGAGGTTAAGTGAGTTGCTCAAAATCCCTGAGCTAGAACCAGGATTCAAACCCAGACTTTGTGACTCCAGAATGTTTCCCGCTTTGCTAACTGGCGATCTCATTCTTATACTGCCCCTGTTCTCTGTCTCCCTGTCTCCAGCTTTGCCCTGAGTGAAGCTGAAATTATTGCCATCTTATTTATTCAGTATGAATCAGACTTCTTCTGTGCCAGCCTTGGTTTCTGAATCATAACAAATGCCCAGTGAATATTTGTAGAATAAATGCGTACATTAATGAATGTCCCCACACACATCACCATCAGCACCTACTCAGGCCCCCAAACAGACACGGTCCTGGGTGGTGGGTCCTGTGATGGAAAACAAACATGGGCTGAGGAAGCACAAAGAAGGAACCTGGACCCTGCCAGGAGAGGGGAGGGCCAGGAAGGGTCTTAGGATGAGCCGTGCTTCATCTGAAATTTACAGGGTGGATTGGGATTTGTTACAAGGAGAAGCAGGACAGACACCCTTGGCAGAGGGAGGAACATGAGAAATGGGCGAAGACTACAGGTGGTTCAGGCTTGGAGGAGGCAGGAGCGGGAGGAGGTGACACTGAGGCGGGGCTGTGAGGGGACCACACTGTGTGGGTCAGAAAGACCCTTCAGGCAGGGTGAGGAGGAGGGTGGATGGGAAGGGGCAAGGCTGGAGGCAAGTAACGTTGGCAAGAGATGAGGGGAACAGGACTTATGGCTGAGCCAGTGTGGGCCGAGAGGACACAGAAGCATCCAGACTTGGTATTTAGTTTGAGTGAGTGGGCCAGGGCCTCTAGAATGACCTTCTCATGACTTTCTCTTTGGGTATTTTAAATCCAGGACACAAATGATATCACATATGCAGACCTGAACCTGCCCAAGGGGAAGAAGCCCGCTCCCCGGGCCGCGGAGCCCAACAACCACACAGAGTATGCCAGCATTCAGACCAGCCCGCAGCCCGCATCGGAGGACACCCTCACCTACGCTGACCTGGACATGGTCCACCTCAACCGAACCCCCAAGCAGCCGGCCCCCAAGCCCGAGCCATCCTTCTCAGAGTATGCCAGCGTCCAGGTCCCGAGGAAGTGAATGGGACCGTGGTTTGCTCTAGCACCCATCTCCACGTGCTTTCTTGTCCCACAGGGAGCCGCCGTGATGAGCACAGCCAACCCAGTTCCCAGAGGGCTGGGGCGGTGCAGGCTCTGGGACCCAGGGGCCAGGGTGGCTCTTCTCTCCCCACCCCTCCTTGGCTCTCCAGCACTTCCTGGGCAGCCACGGCCCCCTCCCCCCACATTGCCACACACCTGGAGGCTGATGGTGCCAAACCAGCCAGGGAACCGACCTGGGAAGTGGCCAGAACTGCCTGGGGTCCAAGAACTCTTGTGCCTCCGTCCATCACCACGTGGGTCTCGAAGACCCTTAACTGCCTCCCCGATGCTCCGAAGCCTGAGCTTCCAGGGTGGCCCCCTGACCACCACCACCACCACCACCACCACCCCCACCCAACTGGGGCTTAAGGGGGGAAGATTTCCCCTTTAGATCAAACTGCCCCTTCCATGGAAAAGCTGGAAAAAAATCTCTGGAACCCATATCCAGACTTGGTGAGGTTGCTGCCAACAGTCCTGGCCTCCCCCATCCCTAGGCTAAAGAGCCATGAGTCCTGGAGGAGGGGAGGACCCCTCCCAAAGGACTGGAGACAAAACCCTCCGCTTCCTTGGGTCTCTCCAAGACTCCCTGGGGCCCAACTGCGTTGCTCCACCCAGACCCATCTCTCCCTTCTAGACCTGAGCTTGCCCCTCCAGCTAGCACTAAGCAACATCTCGCTGTGGACGCCTGTAAATTACTGAGAAATGTGAAACGTGCAATCTTGAAACTGAGGTGTTAGAAAACTTGATCTGTGGTGTTTTGTTTTGTTTTTTTCTTAAAACAACAGCAACGTGATCTTGGCTCTCTGTCATGTGTTGAAGTCCATGGTTGGGTCTTGTGAAGTCTGAGGTTTAACAGTTTGTTGTCCTGGAGGGATTTTCTTACAGCAAAGACTGAGTTCCTCCAAGTCCCAGAACCCCAAGAACGGGCAAGAAGGATCAGGTCAGCTGCTCCCTGGAGACACTTAGCCTTCTGACTGGGACTGACTTGGCCAAGTTCTCAGCCGAGCCACGCGGCTGGTACTGCAGCCTTCTGTGACCCCGCCGTGGTAAGTCCAGCCTGCTGAGGGCTGCCTCTTGACAGTGCAGTCTTGTCGAGACCTAACGCCTCAGTCTGCTTATCCGTAAAGTGGGGATAGTGAAGATGACACCCCTCCCCACCACCTCTCATAAGCACTTTAGGAACACATAGTAAAGGGTAGGGAGAGTGGCCCTGGCCGTCTGTCCTACCCCTTTAGTGTCCACCCCCATCCCGGCTTTCCGAGCTGATCCTTGAAGAAGAAAGAAATCTTCCATTTCTGTGCTCAAACCCTACTGGGATCAAACTGGAATAAATTGAAGACAGCCAGGGGGGTGGTACAGCTGTGAAGCTCGGGCTGATTCCCACTCTGTCCCAGAAGGTTGGCCAGAGGGGTGACCCAGTATTCAGTCTTCACTGTAACTCTTAAGAGTTGAGACGCTAATGTTCATGACTCCTGGCCTTGGGATGCCCAAGGGATTTCTGGCTCAGGCTGTAAAAGTGAGAAGCTGAGCCATCCTGCCCATTCCTGAAGGTCCTACAGGTGGAACTGCAGGAGCTCAGCACAGACCCAGCTCTCTGGGGCCTGGTCACTTGGTGATTTCAATGATGGCATCCAGGAATTAGCTGAGCCAATAGACCATGTGGACAGCTTTGGCCAGAGCTCCCGTGTGGCATCTGGGAGCCACAGTGGCCCAGCCACCTGGCTCGGGCTAGTTCCAAATTCCAAAAGATTGGCTTGTAAACCTTCGTCTCCCTCTCTTCTACCAGAGATAGCACATACGTGTGCACATGCATGCACACACACACATTCAGTATTTTAAAAGAATGTTTTCTTGGTGCCATTTTCATTTTATTTTATTTTAATTCTTGGAGGGGGAAATAAGGGAATAAGGCCAAGGAAGATGTATAGCTTTAGCTTTAGCCTGGCAACCTGGAGATTCCACATACCTTGTGTATTGAACCC
Source organism: Mandrillus leucophaeus (assembly GCF_000951045.1). NCBI lineage: Eukaryota > Metazoa > Chordata > Mammalia > Primates > Cercopithecidae > Mandrillus > Mandrillus leucophaeus. Next base: position 627,274 of record NW_012098210.1, read on the forward strand.
CAGGAAAAGGAAGAGGTCGAACCGACCCTGCGGAAGGAGCATGGTTTCAGGAGTTTATTTTAAGACTGCTGGGAAGGAAACAGGCCCCATTTTGTATATAGTTGCAACTTAAACTTTTTGGCTTGCAAAATATTTTTGTAATAAAGATTTCTGGGTAATAATGAGTCCTTCCGGTGTTCAGTATTCTTGTCTTTGTGAGCGTGTCCCGGGGCCGCGTCAGGGGCTGCCCGCCCTCCTGCCAAGGCCTGGAAGAGGATTGAATGGACCCCAGGGTTTGGAAACAACCTACAGCATTTGAGCTTCTCACTTAGGTTTTAGAGACATACGATTTTGGTTTCCCCTGGCTCAGAAGGAGCCAGTGTAAGGTTGAGATAAAATTCCATACAGACAACTGAGTTTGGATCTCGGCTCTGCTGCTTTGTAGCTGTGGGAATTCAAACAGCACCTCTTTGAGACTTGGGCCCCACGTCTGCACAGTGGGGCAGGAAGAGTCCCTGCCAGGGTGACTGTGCGGATTCAAGGAGGTTGGGAGCACTGAGCCCATGCTTGGCACTGGGCAGGCCATCACTGAGGCTTGTGTCTTTCCTTCCTGCCCTGACCCTGCATAGCTGAGTCTCGTGGCCTCTTACACTGATGGGATCTTGGACACCTGGCTCCCCCTCCTGGGGCCTCACTTTCCTTCCCCACCAAATGCAGAAATCTAATGCTTGTCTTGTAATATCCTTGCCAGATGACTGATGTCAAGTGCTGGTTTATAGTGGGTGCTCAATAAATGTTAGTTTCCTTTCTCTCCCTCCATTAGATCATTAATGATATTAGTGCTAATTATGTAATAAAGTTAAGGCATAAATATGTTAATATTTAGTGGTTACTATGTGTCAACACTTTGATGAATTCTTAAACCTTGTGACTCAAGGGCAATCATGTTACTGATTCTATTTTATAGATGACACAGAGAGGGGGTGTAACTTATACAAGGTCACAGAGCTAATGAGCGATGTTACTGAGCCTCCAATTCCAACTGGATGACTGCAGTGCCTGATGCTTAGCCACTGGGTTAATAATCAGTACATCATGTATTGAGCACTGACTGCAAAATTAACCACTATGATAGCTAATAACAGCTATGACAAGTGTGGTGCCAAGTGCTTCACAGCTATAACCCATTTCATTCTCCCAACTACCACATGAGGGAGGAACTCTTGTTCTCTGTGCTTTACAGATGAGGAAACTAAGACACGGAGAAGTCATTTCTCCAATGTCCTATGGCAGAGCAGTTTGAAGCCAGGGAATCTGGCTCTTTCCCACACTGTACTTACTGCCTCATTTAATTCTCATGACTATCAGATCGCTCTGGTTGTGCCCATTTTGCAAAGAACGAAAGATAAGGTTCTGGAAGTGCATGTGACATGACCAGTCTCACGCAATGAGTCTTTAGTCAAGTTGAGACTTGAACTCAGATCCATAAGCCCACTGGGGATCATCTCTACACCCTTGGCCTGGTCCATGTGATCAGAGACCACCTGAAACAAGGAGCTGCCTGCAGGGCTCAGAGAGGTCACCCTTCTCTCAGGCCAGGACTTTGGCTGTAACAGACAGCTCAGCAGTTTCCTGGCCTGTGGCCTGAGTTCAGCTTTCCACCTCCCTCTGGGAGCAACCCATGAAATATGTGCACTGCTTGCAGGAATGGGGTGTTCAAGGCATGAATCCAGGCCGAGTGGGTGGGGAAATGCCTTCCATTCTCAGGGAAGGTGGGGGATGATGGACTGCGTGTCCGGGCAAGGAGACTTGGGGGGTGTATTTTAGGCAGCACCTGGGCCTTGCTTCTTCACAGCCAAATCTCCAGGGCTGGAGGTTGGCAAGCAAAATGAAAGTTGATGGGAGCTAAGTGGCCCTTGTCCAGCCCGCCAGGAAATCAGTCAAGCATTTGGCATTTATCAGGCACCTCCTTGGGGTTCCTCCTGGTGCAAAGGAGAATGTTAAGACTCCCTTCCTCCATGAGGACCAGGCCAGAGTCCTCTGCCTTCCGCCTGAAGCCTCTGCCCATTTTACGTGATAATCAGGAAAATCTCCACCGACCCCCAACCCCAAGATTCGAATGCCCAACTGTAAAAACCCATGCGTCTTCTAGCACATTTCCAACAGCCAAGTTTTGATGAAAGTTTATTGAATTTTGGCATAAGCATATACTACATATTAGATACTCTTCTAAACTCTGGGCAGGTATTTATTAAAATTAATTCACTTTATTCTCTTGACACACCTATGAGTTAAGTACTATGATTATCCCCCATTTAAGAAAGAAATGGAAACACAGAGATTAAGCATTTTGCTCCAAGGTCACCATCCAGGAAACGACGTCACTGTGGGTATGGTCCAGTCCAGCACTGAATGGGCATATAATGGGGATTGGGGCTGCTGGAGAGAAAGTGGGGGGCATAGATAATGTTCAGGATACACTGGACACTGTCAGTAGCCAGGAAACACCACATCATCTCACCACCAAAGTGTTAGAACGTCAGGGTGGTATGGCTACCTGCCTGCTCACCAGCCAGCCAAGGCACCCTTGAACCTGCCACTGCTGGGATCCCCGACACCACCCGCTTCACCACCCTCTTCACTGTGCCTGACCAGGTTCTTGGTTTCTTTTCTGAATACAAGATCATGACATTGAAGATGCTTTTTAAGAAGACGTGCTCCTGATGTTCAAAAACAGGCAAAACCTTGGCAACAGAGATCAGAAGAGTGGCTGCCCTTGGAGGGAGGACAAGGAGAAGCCTGGGGTGGCACATGCTCTACATCTTCCCGAGTCATGGTTATCTGGGGGTTGCATAAGTAAAAACTCTCCCAGCTGCACATTTAAGATGGGTGCATTTCCCTGTATATAAGTTATACCTTGAATTTTTTAAAAGATGGATGCCCCTGCCCTGCCCCCCTCAACCTTTGATGCCTGCCCCAATCTGTTTTTCAAAGTTAGTGTCAACACCTTATCTTTGGTCCCTGAACCCAGCCCAGGGCCTGGCCCCAGTGAGAGGCCCAAGGAGTGTCGCTGAGTTCATTTGAAAGATGAACATCCCTGTGATCAAAATAGCACACAAAACAGTGAAAGAAAAGATGTCAAACAGCACAAAGATTAAGGATGCCTACAAGGATAAGCCATTATCTGTCATCACTTCATCCCCTGAAATTCCCTCCATCACTTTTCCTCCTCCTCCACCCATGGGAATTGGATACAACCTCACCCCGGAGTCCTTGCCCTGTGACCTTGGGCAAACAGATTCACCACTGAGCCTCTGCTTTGTCATCTGTGAAACAGGGATAGTAGCAGCCTTCACCTCCTAGGGTTCTGGCGAGGGTTCGATGAGAAAGTAGATTTAAGACTCTTTGCAGCAGTGTGGTGCAGACAGCAGTCGACATATGCACACAAACACACGCTCACATTCACACTCACGTTGACACCCACACACTCACATGTCAGGCCAGGTTATTACAGCAGCTCTGCAATGGTGGGTCTTCTCTTCTGACAAATAATTTTATCAAGTCCCTCTCTTTCTCATTAGCCTGAGATAGGTCTCTCTTACTAACCTTTGGGGGATGGGGTCCAACACCCCAGCTTGGGTTTTGGAGTCCTCTGCCTTACACCACCACCTGACCTGTTCAAGAACATTTCCTGCTCCTCCCCAGCCCCTACTGGACTCCCTGGCCAGGCTGATCTTCCTCTCCCGAGAAATACTAGATAGCAACTCCTTTGACTTCCCTAACCCCAACATGAGTCATTCCTCCAGGGACTTGGTGTCCTCTCGACCAGACATGAGCTCTGAAACCAGAACTTCACATTCTACCTTTGGGATTCAGCCCCTAGGATAAGGGAGACTAAAGCCCACCGTGTGCCACACTGGACTCTGGACACTCGAATTCTTTATTTCATGGAAAATTCACATTCTTTACAAATGGAATGTCAATTTCACAGAGAAGAAAATTGAGGCTCAGAGAGGTGGAGAGTTAATAAGTTCAAGATCTTTCAACCAGTAATTATTTATCAAGCTCCTATTGGAACCTGGCCCTGTGCAAAATTCTGAGGACACAATGTTGACCAAAAATGGACCACACCCATATGAGCTCATATATGAGGGAGCCCGAGCCACTGGCAAGCCCAGTGCTGGGATGAGTGCTGCTGAGAAGGGCGTGACAAACATGACATACAAGTGCAGAATTAACACACTAATGAGTGAGCCAGCAAGGGGGCAAGAGCTGGTTCCAAGAGTAAATGGGCATTTAGAGGCTTTGAAAAAGGAAGGTGAGAATAACATTTTCAAGTTAGAGATCAATCTGGTTAATGTTCTACAAGGCAACAAGGCCATATCTTTGGAGCTATTTTTTTTCTGCCAGACAGAAGCCATTTGCACCCCCGCCAGACAGAAGTCTGCAAATTAGCCCCAATCTGGGCCTTAATCAAATACGAAAGACAAACTCAGGTATATTCTTCTACAGAACTAACTAATCCTTCAGTGGGGCTTTTAAACCATGCCCCAGTATGGCAACGAAATGAAGCACTGTCTTGTTTTGCCTTATTTCCAAATTTGGGATACTCTGTCTTATTAAAGGAAAGTATACTGGCTTCATTCAGCCTGCACAGGGCAGAAAAGACTTCTTGAAGAGGAAATCCCTGAACTGAGATCTAAAAAATAAGTAAGAAGCCAGATCAGTGCAAAGGAGCCAGTGCAAAGGAGTTCCAAGGAGCCAGCGCCTGGCAGAGACCAGCCTTCCCTGTGTGCACTGGCCCCTACTGAGCTCTCCAGCCCGATTCACACCACTCTCTCCATCACTCCCTGCACTGGCAACACCAGCCTCCTGCCAGTTTCTAAAATGAACCACGGGACCCCTGCATGAGCTACTCCCTCTGCCTACAACACTCCCTGGATCTTTCCTGCTGGTCCTCCAATCCAGAGGCTGGGCTAAGTTCCCTTGTCAAACACTTCCATAGTAACCATGTCCAGCACTTCTTTGTAGCCCTCATCACGATTTGTAACTATAAATTGGCCCTGTGATTACGTGATTAATATCCCTCTCCTCTACTGCCCTAGTTGCTGCACTCATCAATGTAACTCTTATGCTAAGCCCATAGGAGGCACCCAACAAATATTAGAGGAATGGGAGGATGTATGGAGTGATGAGAAGAAGGAGGACGAGAGGATAGATGGATGGGAAGGAGGGAGGTTGAATGGGTGGCTGGATTGATGCAGGAGAGTATGGATGGGTGGATGGGTGGGAAGGAAGAAAGGAAGGCAGAGAGGGAGGGAGGGAAGAGAGCAAAAGGGGAGAAAGAAGAGCATAAAAGTTGGAGTCTGCTTGGCATCTTAGGAGAACTGAGAGTCCCTGGCTGGCAGGTTTGGAACTAGAAGCAAACCTCAGTACATCTGACTTTTCCCACTGAGTTTCTCTGCCTTTCATCATGATCCTGGGTTCAGGGCAATCACCTTTTTAAAAAAATGACGCACGATCCCCAACAGGCAAGAAGCCAATGACCCTTGTCTGAGCCTTTGGTTCCTCTTCTAGAGAAACTGGGGCTATACTTAGAAAACAGGATAAAAGATTGCAAAAAATCTGTCTACTCTCAAATTGCACAACCCTAGTGTGGCTGGTCAGTGGCTCAACTTTGGGAGCTGGCAGGGCTCAGCCTCTCAACAGACTTGTCCTCCTGGCTCTGCTTCAGTGACAACAGGCTAAGCCCTCATGGTAGAAGGTGCCGTTTCTACCAACCTGGGCCTTCTGCCCCCGCAGGCCCTCTCCGGGCAAGGTCAGATGGTGCGGCAGCCGGTCGCATGGATCTGGGCCACAGACCTGTCTCTAGAATGAGGTCGGGTGAGAGTTTAATGGCAAGAAGGCTACAGCCTGACTAAGGCTGTGGGCTCGATTCTGCCATGGCTCCCCCCATGCCAGTAAATGGACCCTGTGCACATGCAGATAAACGCATTATCACTAATGTTTTGTGCCAGATGCAAAGGCACTTGGGCAGCCAGGCCGAGAGCTGCCATTACCACAGGACCTTTTGCTAGAAAATTTTTCTTGGGGCAATTAAATCTTCAGCTGTCTCCTCCAAGGGAGTGCCAGCTTGCATTTTAATTATCCTCAAAAGAGGGAAGTAGGGGAAAGGACACGAGGCAAAGAATGAAAAAATAACAACCTGCTTTATAAACTCAGTGGTTTCTCCCCCATCCACTCCACAGCGCCCTTGACCTTTAGACTCCTGCCTCCCAATACCCTTGGAAGGACCCCTTTAAGGGGAAGAAGGGAGAGGAGGTAGGAAACAGCATTTCTTGAGTGTGGAATAAGTGTTAGTGCACTGCATTATGCCTGGTTAATTTTTTATTTATTTATTTATTATCATTATTATTATTTTTTTTTTTTGTAGAGACAAGGTTTTCCTATGTTGCCCAGAATGGTCTCAAACTCCTGGGCTCAAGTGATCTTCCTGCCTCAGCCGCCCAGTAGCTGGGACTACAGATGCATGCCAACAAGTCCAGCTAATTTAAAAAAAAAAAAAATTTGTAGAGACTGGGTCTCCCTGTGTTGCCCAGTCTAGTCTTGAATTCCTGGGCTCAAGTGGTCCTCCTGCCTCCGTCTCCCAAAATGCTGGGGTTAGAGGCGTGAACCACCATTCCCAGCCTCATGGAAAGTTTGAGAACCAGCAAAACTCATCTCTCAGGTGCTGGTGAAAGGGAAGCAATTGACTAAAAGGGACAAATGGAACTTTTGGGGAACTGGAAATGCTTATCTTGATTGAGGTGGTGCTTACATGGGTGTATATATCAGTCAAAACTCATCAAACTGTGTACTTACAAATGAGTACATTTTATTGTTTGTAAGTTAATACTTTAATAAAGTTGATATTAAAATAAATAATAATAAAATAATACGTGTTAATATTTATCTAGACCTTACTATGTGCCGTCCTAGTTGTGCTTCCTATGTGTTAAGCCCTTTATCCCTCACTCCAATGTGTGACATAGGCACTGAGTGCCCCATTGCCCAGATGAGGACATTGAAACACAGAGAAGTTTGGCAACTTTCTAAAGTGACGCAGTTAGTAAGAGGTAGGGCCTGGGTTCAAATGGAGGCAGATTTTGAGCCTATAGCTGAACAGCGAAGTCCAAGATTCCCAACTGGTTATTACTAGAGGCAGGATTAAATCCAGGTGCCTTTCCAACGTGATGTAACTGGTGGAAGAGGAAAACGCATTCATTCACTGGGGAAATATTTACTCAGCCCCTACTGCAGGTCGAACTGTAGACACAGAGAGCAACCTACAAATCCCAGGCCCTTGTCGGGGAGGAAAGAGATCATGAAATAATCAGAAAAATAAATGCGAAATGCGGCCAGCGATGAAAGCTCAGAAAGCGAGTTTACTCCGGACCGAAATGCGCGATACTAACCCGGAGTGTGAGGAAGCCACGCCCTCCTCACGTATTTGTGCCCAAACGAGCTGCCTCCCCAGCGTGCACCAAATTCCTGAGCCACCTGCTCCGAGCTCGATTTCCCTTTCAAGCTGTGTGTTCTGCGGGGGCAGGGCGAGTTGCAAAGGCTCATCTTTCAGGACAGGCTGCAAAGGTCCTTTGAAGTCATCCGCCCTGCTCTTGGCACCTCGCGCCTGGAGCTGAGCTCTTCCAAAAATGACCCCTGCGCATTCCGCTGGTGCGGCAGTGCAGCCCATACAGTCGCGGTCCAGAGCAGGGGAGGCAGCAGGGCGTGCGACAGCTGGGAGAGCCGAGGCCCTGAGGGAGGACTCTGCCTCCAGCCAAGCAACCAGGCCCTGCGGCCCTCTCCCCACCTCTCTGTGGCCCTGGCTCAAGGAACCGGGACGGGGCTTTCAGGCCTTGAAGGGCAGACCTGCTCCACCAAACATTCCCATCGTTGGCAGATGGAGGGCCCCGAGCTGGGCGCTGTGGGTATGTTATCCAATTTACTTCTCTCGGTAGCCCTGCACCATCGCCTCTGGTTCTCAGGTGAGCACAGAGAAGCAGATGACTTGCCCAAGATAACACAGTACTGCAGGAATAGAACTGGCGTCTGGACCTCTCCCCTAATATCCCACGGCCTCCAGAATCTCACCTCAGCCCCTTTCCATCCCCTGAAATAAACACTCTACACCACTTAGTGAATGTTCTTTCGGAAGTCAGAGCCTATAAATTCATTTCCTGGCTCCTCCATTTCCTGGCTGTGTGACCTTAAGCAAGTTTCTTAACCTCTCTGTGTCAGTGTCCTCCTCTGTAGAACGGTGCCAAAAACTGTACCTATCCCAGAAGGTTGCTGTGAAGACCAAATGAGACAAGACAATAAATGTAAAAGTGGTTAAAACTGTGCCCAGATGATAGTGAGCCCTCAAAAACTCATCACTATTCTAATTCCATAGACTTGATTAATTTCTGGTTTTTCATAAGTGAATTTACATCCATACATTTAAGGCATCTTTCCAAGTAAGACATACAGGTCTACCTCATTCTTTCAAGCAGCTTCATAACATTCTTATATTCATTCATTCATTCATTCATTCATTCACCAAACATGTGTAGAGCGAGCAGCTCCTGTACACCAGGCAAGGTCACACAACACACTCAGTCCTTGCTCTGAGTTCTCGTGGGAGGGATAATTGACAAATGCATGAATAAATACTTGAGAGCATTTCACCTAACACTGAGTGCTATGAAGAAAATAAGATGGGGCCAGGCACTGTGGCTCATGCCTGCAATCCGAGCACTTTGGGAGGCCGAGGCAGGCAGATCATTTGAGGCCAGGCATTCAAGACCAGCCTAGGGTTTTAGTAGAGAAAATCCGTCTCTACTAAAAATACAAAAAAGAAAAAAGCTGGATGTGGTGGTGCATGCCTGTAATCCCAGCTACTCCGGAGGCTGAGGCACAAGGATTGTTTAAACCTGGGAGGCAGTTTGCAGTGAGCCGAGATCTCACCACCGCACTCCAGCCTGGGTGACAGAGTGAGACTCTGTCTCAAAAAAAAAAGGAAGAAGAAAAGATGGACAAACAGAGAGACACTGGTTGGGAGAGGGAAAACAATTTACAGACAGTGTGTGAAGTCCCCAGGGATATGTCATTTTACTGCCACCGGAAGGAAGAGAAGGAAGGAGCATGGAGCAGTCCAGGCAGAGGAAGCAGCCAGGGCAAAGGCTAGGAGGCTGGACTAAGCTCAAGTGTGATTCAACTGGAAGTAGAGAATGAGCATTTTTGAAACCAGGTTGGAGAGTCAGGCCAGGGCCCAGTGAGACAGTGCCTGTGGATTTTATCCTGAGAGACATGTGAAGTCCCTGAACCCGGGGTTCCTGCAGCTGTGTAGGAATGGATTGGAGAGGCACCAATGGAGGAACCAGGAAATTTGTCAGGCTACAGGATTCAGAGGCACTGGCAAGAGGCAATGGTGGCAGGGACTAGGATGCAGCCTCCAGCCTGGAACTTGCCTCAGTGGCAGAGCCCACAGGACCAGCTGATGGGGAAGACAGAGTTGAAGGAAAAGAAGAAACAAGTTGCCACTGACAGACATCACCATAATAATTTAATTAACGAATTCCCTATTGATGGAGAGCTGGACTGTTTCTGTTTTTTCCTTACTTGCAACAATTTTGTCTTAAACATTATGGCATAGATATCCCCAGATGTGAGATGCTTGGATCAAAGGCGTGAATGTTTTGTTTGCTTTGTTTTGTTTTGTTTTGATCACATCCAGATGGTCACATTGCCTCCATTCCACTTGTGTCCAGCATGCAGGAGTTCCAGTTTCTACCCTGGAACTTTCTCCTCCTGCTGTGCTCCTGGGAACACTCTGCCCAACCCCTCCACCTCTGGCACAGACCCGGTCTCCAATGCATTTGTATTTCTTGCTGCAATCTGGAATTATAAGTTAAGAAGAAAACCTCAGAACCAGGCTAAGTGGCTAAAAAGACTGCCCAGGGGCCTCTTTTTCCAGCAGGAGGCAGAGAGAGGCTTCCAACACCCCAAAGAGGGCCAATTTACCCCTATTCTTCCAAACACAAGGAATTGGCTTTTTTTCCCCCGCAACCCCGTTCAGCCCTGAAAACAAGCCAGGGCATTGAGAAGGCCATAAAAACAAGTGGTGAAAACAAGCCCTGAGGTTACAGGAAACCCTTCTCCCCATCACTCTCTGAGCGGCGGGAAGGAAGGGAGCCACTGTCCTCTGGGTCCTCTGCCCTTCAGCCCCTCTGGAGCCCCACTGGCCTTCCCCATCTCACATCTGATCAATGCCCCCTGGTTGTGGCCACCACCTGCTGCCTGACCCCCATTCCATGCCAGCTTTTGCTACCAGAGTTTCCTTTTCATAAGTGGCCTTTTTAAAGGAAGTATTTTCTTTTAATCAGCAGTCACTGCATCTGCAACAGTGCTGAAGCAGAATTTTGTTATTTTCCCATCACTTAGCGCTTATTCGTTCCATTTATTTGGGGGAAGAGTCGCTAAGATTTCAGAGATTCATAACTAGCTTGTGCGCAGTATCTGATTTTCACTTTGGCATTTGGAGGTGCTTTTGAAGGTGGTTTATGTTACCTTTCCAAGACTTACCTGGTGAGTTACTTAATCAAGAGAGGATTTTGAAACATACTGCTTCTTAATATCTTGTCTTTTGTTTTTGTTTTGTTTTTTTGAGACAGAGTCTCACTCTGTCACCCAGGCTAGAGTGCAGTGTCATGATCTCGGCTCACAGCAACCTCTGCCTCCCCAGTTCAAGCGATTCTCCCACCTCAACCTCCCAAGTAGCTGGGATTACAGGTGCACACCAGCACACCTGGCTAATTTTTGTATTTTTAGTAGAGACGGGGTTTTGCCATGTTGGCCAGGCTGGTCTCGAACTCCTGACCTCAAGTGGTCCAGCCACCTTGGCTCCCCAAAGCGCTGGGATTACAGGCGTGAGCCATTGTACACAGCCTATCTTGTCTTTTAAAACAAGTGACTTTTTTTTTTGTAGCAAAATAAATGGATAGCAACTCTTTGACACTGCTAGTAACTATTATTAATTGACTGCTTAGGGAATGTCAGCTGCCAGCCTGGGCTCATTCCCATTGGATCTTCTCCGCAACTCTCTAAGGGAGGTGTGAATTTTTGTATACATTTAATGTGTGAGGACACCAAGGCATGGAGAAGTTGACTACTATTAGTAACTTACCCAAAGTTACAGACCAGGGCAGAACTGAGGTGCAGATTCCATATTCTCTAGGGCCCTTCCTTTGTAACCATGGTTACAAAGCCTCTCGGAGGGAAGGTGGCGGGTTCTCCTGCAGGTCACTGCGGCAGCGACCTGGGTGGGGGTGGCAGACAGACACATGTTCTTGTTTGTCCTTACTCTTATCTGTGGCAGCTCTTCCTTCCGACTGCTGGTCCAGCTGATCCATGGGCCTTCCAAGTCCACACTAGAGGTAGAATCCCTTGTTCTAGATGACTCCTAGAGGCTCAGCATCTCTAATTCTCTGATGGGATGCTGACTAAGGCACAGGGGTTTCAATTCTACTTGGGAAGTGACCTGTTCCCCTCCATCTAGACTAGACAGATTTAACAAATAAAAATATAGGACCCCCAATCACATTTGAATTTCATAAAAATAATGAATACTTTTAGCATATATCATGCAATATTTGAGATATAAAAATCACTTGCTGTTTGTCTGAAGTTCAAATGGAACTGGGCATAGATATCCTGTATTTTCTCTGTCCCCCAATAGATGCCCTTCCAGAGAGACCTGCCAGACTGAGCCGCTTCCATCAGCCAGACATGAGAGTAAGGGTATTTAGGTAAGTGCTTGGTCAGCGTGGAAGAGTCCTGGGGAACTGCGTGGGATGGGACAGGCTGACAAACCTTACAGGGCCTCAGTTTTCCTGGCTGTATAACCCTGAACAGGTTGCTAACTCCTCTGTGCCTGGGGCTCCTCATCTGTAAAGTGGGCATAAGAAAAGTACCAACCTCACAAGGTTGTTGAGAGGATAAAATGAGCTTAACACCTGTGAAGTGCCCACAGTAGCTCCTAATACACGCCAACATTAGATTATATTATGATCTAATATTACCCCAGCCAGTACCCTCTGTGGAAGCTCCAGGGCTGCAGGGAACCCTAACTGTGCTGGACTCACTAGCAGAAAAAATATCAGTGCCCAACCTCGTGTCTCTGAGGATTTGCCGGGGGTACTTTTCATTACACTTGATTTTTGTTTTCCAAGCTGACTTGACTGAGTAGCACCCTTAGAGAAATCTAACCATCAGATAGACAGTCCTGGGTGAAAATTCCCATCCACCATTTCTCTAATAGTTGTGTGACCTTTGGCGAGTCACACTTTGTGTGAGCTCTGCTCACTTCACCTGTCAAATGGAGACGATGACCCCCACTCCCAGGGCATGAGGAGTTAACACCTGTGCTGATGCCTGCTACCTGGTAGACACCTGATACCAAGGCCGCTGTGATTAATTTACTCTTTCCACAGCAGCTGTTGTTACAGTGTGTTTCATTTTCAGTTTACATGCTCTTCGCCCCACAGCCTGGGAACCCACAAGGATGGGGATTCCTTCCAGTCAGCTCAGGCTCCCATGGTCAAGTCTATACCAAAAACCAGGGAGGCACTCAAATATGGGAGAGGGAGGGAGGGAGGGAGGAAAGAAGGAAGGAAGGAAGGAAGGAAGGAAGGAAGGAAGGAAGGAAGGAAGGAAGGAAGGA
>NW_012098210.1:640211-663806 GCF_000951045.1 Mandrillus leucophaeus
GATGGAAGAAGGAAAAAGAGAGGAAGAAGGGAAGGAAGGAAGGAAAAGAGGGAGGAAGGGTAGGAAGGAAGGAAGGGAGGGATGGAGGAAGGAAGGAATAAGGAATCAAACTCTTCTTTCTCAGGCTCCAGGCTTGTCTGACTGATCAGAGGAATGGATCAATAGCCCTCATTCATTCTACTATCTCTTTCTGGAATCACAACTTAGGTTTGTAGGTATCTAATTTATTATTATATGGTGCAGTGCAGGGTAATTATACACTGTGGTATAATTTGTTATAACTTGGACTGAGGCCTATAACTGTATAATTTAAATTATTATACAGTACAGTGTTGAATAATATAAAGAGTATATAATTTATTTCAGGCTTACGAGCCTAACCTGTAATCCAAATGCAACACGCAGCCTATGCAGATGAGTTAATGTTTCTACGGAAACCTCAACTTAGATATTTCTTCATCTCTAGTTCCTTTCTTTGGGCTTCTCAGAACACCTGTGTTACCAGGTCTGGTACTTTTTGTTTGGTGCAAGGCTCACATGTCGGGTAGCTCTGGCCCAGGTTGAACCGGTCTTGCATATTGGGTCATAGAAAAGAAGGGCCCAGAGTTGTCACCCTGCCCAATGACAGTTGTCATCACAGGGAGGCCACAGCTTGCCAAAGGTATTGCTGGCAGCAGATGCAGAACCACGACTAGAGCCCCCATTTCTGGGTCTCCAGGAATGAGGAGGCTTGCAGCACCTCCATCTATTTATTAGATAACTATTCTTTGCTCTGTTCTCAGCACTGGAAATACATCATGGGACCGGGCCCCTCATGAAGCTTACATTCTGGAACTTAAGAGCCTCCATCTCGCTGGTCTCTTGTTTCTTAAAGTGTGGACCCCAGGCCAGCATCGTCAGCATCCTCTGGGAGCTGGCTGGGAATGCAGCATCTTAGCCGCAAGTCCCACTGAGTCTGCATTTTCACAAGACCCCCGGTGATTCATTCACACTGGAGAAGCACTGCTGGAGTTGCTATATGATTTAGGGAATCATTTTCTTCTCTACTTCCCTTCTACCCAAAATATATACCATCTCACTGAGTTTTGAAGCAGAGTTCCTTTTCTTCTGTTTTGAGATGGAGCCTCACTGTGTGTCCCAGGCTGGAGTACAGTGGTGGGATCTCAGCTCACTGTAATCTCTGCATCCCCAGTTCAAGCTATCCTCCCACCTCAGCCTCCCAAGTAGCTGGGATTATAAGCCTGTGCCACCACACCTCGCTAAATTTTATATTTTTAATAGAGACAGGGTTTCACCATGTTGGCCAGGCTGGTCTTGAACTCCTGACCTCAAGTGATTCACCCACCTCGGCCTCCCAAAAAGTACTGGGATAACAGGGGTGAGCCTCCTTGCTTGGCCCCTTCTTTTTTTTTTTTTTTAAAGAAAATATATTTTTTTCTTTTACCTTGGTCACAGAAGTTCATTATATACCTTTTGGAATTATAAAACTATATATATATATATGTATATTGTTTATAAAACAATAAATATGTATATTGTTTATAAAACAATATATATATAAAACTATATATATATCTCTCTCTCTCTCACCCAGAACCCCACCATCCAGAAGTGACACTGTTAATATTTTAATAACCAATCCATCAGACTTTTTTGTACATACATATACTTTTTTTTCAAAATTTCAAGAAAAGATGCAATAGGGTCGTGTTCAGGCTCGGAAAACAATACCCCAGAATCTGGCACTTTGACGTGCTGAACTGAAGAAGTGGTTTCAAGGTCTCTCTCTGACCTTCCCCTACCTCCCTGTCTCTCTGATCCTCTTACTTTCCCACAGCACCAGGAGGGGCTCTCTCTGGAATTTTCTTATCGCCTAAGAAAGCTTCTTTCCAGGAGAAATGCAATTTCTTAAAACTCCGCCTCCCTAGGAATCTCATCAAATATCCAGGAAAGATTAACCACTGGAAAGGAGACTAGATGTAGTCACCACGTTCAGACAGACTTTCATCTATTTTTTCTGAGAGCAGCTCCTAGAGATTACCTGGGAAGCTTTATCTGCATAGTAAGACAATCTTTGTTACAGCGAAGTTCTGCCCCTCACCTTCCCACCGCCTCCCCCAGAGCTCAGAAGAATTTTGCCTCAGGCAGTTGTTCTTTAGGCTCGTTACATTTCCCCTAAAAAATCAGTTACTCCTATGCCTCCCATTTCCCCTTCCCTAATGAAGAAGGGTATATAAGTAGCTGGACCTCATTGGGTTATTGGGTAATCATTCTCCTGCAATTCCCCTGTGTTACTCACATTAAATAGTTTATTTTATTATTATTATTGTTTTTGAGAGACAAGGTGTTCTTCTGTTGCCTGGGCTGGAGCACAGTGGCACAGTCATAGCTCACTGCAGCCCCAAACTCCTGGGTTCAAGTGATCCTCCTGCCTCTGATTACCAAGTAGCTGGGACTACAGATGCACATCACCATGCCTGGCTAATTTTTTTAAAAAATTTTTGTAGAGACAGAATCTTGTTTTGTTACCCAGGGTAGTCTCAAACTTTTGGCTTCAAGTGATCCTCCCACCTTGGCCTCCCAAAGTGCTGGAATTACAAGCATGAGCTACCATGCCCGGCCTCGTTAAATACAATTTCTTATACCTTTTTCTTCTACTAATATGTCTATTATAGTTCGTTTTCAGCAAACCTTCAGAGGACAGAGGAGAAGGTTCCCTTTGGCGCTTACAATTGCACAGTGGCTCTCAAAACTGAGCGCGCATTCACCTGGAAGGGTTGCTCAAACATAGATTGCTGGGCCCTACCCCCAGATCAGAGGGTTTGGGACCAGGCCTGGGATTTGGTACTTCTAACAAGTTCCAGGTGATGTGGGGATGCTGGTCCACGGACCACACCTTGGGAAGCCCTGGCCTCAGTGTTCTGAGATTTCCTAAGCACCGGTAGTTGGAATCCAGCTCTGCCACCCGCTACCTGCTCACAGGAAAGTCAGGCTGCCTCTCCATGATGCAACTTCTAAGTCCACAAGGACAGTCAGTACCTGCCTTATAAGATTATTATTATTATAAGGATTATATGAGTTAATTAAATTAGTAAAGCACAAAGGAAGTATTAATTATGATGAATATGCATATAATTGTGTAATCAAGATTTCTTAACAATTGTTCAAAAACATTTTTCAAGTCATTATTCTTCAACGTATTTGCTTTCAAAGGCTGTGGGCTTATCCTTCATAGTGATGTATTTATCTAGTCCACAGTCTTCAACTAAACAGTGCTGCAATGAGCATTCTCACGGATAAATCACAGTGCACCTGTCTGCTTATTTCCTTAGCATATAATGTGCTAAATGTGAAATTGCTGAGGAAAATTACATGAGCATATTTAAAACTTTTGATATGTTTTGCTAAATGGCCTTCCAGAAAAATTATACTGATTTATAATGCTACCAGCAGAATATGAGGTCATCTTTTCCTTACCTTGTTATTAATATCCCATGTTACTGGTTTTTTAAAATTGTGCCAATATTTTGTTTGTTAATTTGAATTTCTTTGATGACTACTGAAGTTGGATGCCCCGGCTCCAATATTTCAGGACTTTAAATATTTTTAAAAATCCCTCAAAGCTTGTGTTTACAGAATGTTAACTAGCCCTTTTCTCCTCTAATGAATGAACTCTGTGTCTTGGTGTCTCTTTTGTAGGAGTAGGAGCATCATCTCACAGGTAACAGGCGCTTCATTTAAATCCCTCCTGTGCTGCTGGTAACATACCTCCCATTTAATAGACGTGTGTGGACTAGAGGAGGCATGAAACATTAAGAGGGCAAACAGAAGGAGAAAAGTTATTTGTTCCACAAAAATTCCCTCAACATCTCCCACAGGTCAGGCCCTCTGCTAAACTTAGAGGATGCAAAGACAAGGAAGTCTCAAAGTGCAGGGCGGTGGGGTGGGGGAATACACACAAAATAATGTGAAATGTAACAGTGTAAATGAGAACAATGGGGTAAGAATCTCATGAAAGAAATGATGGTATCTTTGAAGTCAGAGAGGACCTGGGTTCAAATCCTGTTTCTCTCAACTCCTAGCTTTGGGCAGTAAAATGCAAAGACTATCTATTTTTAGGCTTAAACTAGTTAAAATAACAGGCAAAAAATACCTGGAAACAGGTAAGGTTTCCTGTTTCCAGGAATCTCACAATTGCAGCCCAAGGGCCAAATATGGCATATAGAAGGTCTTGTTTGGTGCATCCAGTGTTTTTGAAAAAAAATTAATAGAGGAATTAGGATGGCTTAGACCAATAGTTCTCCATCCTGGTTGCCCCCCAACTGAAACACCTGGAAATATATTGGTTCCTTGAGAAGAGATCTGGGCTCATTCACTGACTTCTTCTGATCAAGGTGGAAAAACAGAGAATGGGTTTATCCTCTTAGCTGAAACAAAAAAAATCTGGAGAAAATATATGAATCCACAGTTTTCAAGACGTTGGACATCAGGCAACACACAACTGTGATCCCTGAGAGAGACAAAACCAAAGAAAGCCTAGCAATTGCCTCTGCTTACTACTATCTGGAGAGAGTTTTCAGGCCATGGCACAGGACAGGGAGTCCAGGTAGAGCCCAGGGGTCTTCCTGAGTTGAAGAGATGGAGCTGGGTGGCTGCTACGGCTAGAATGTTTTTGTCTCCTGTAAAAATTTATGTTGAGGCTGGATGCAGTGGCTCATGCCCTTAATCCCAACTCTTTGGGAGGCCAAGGCAGGAGGACTGCTTGAGGCCAGGAGTTCAAGATAAATGAGACCCCATCTCTACAAAATAATTTTTTTTTTAATTAGCCAGGCATGGTGTTGCACACCTGTAGTCCCAGCTACTCAGGAGGCTGAGGTGAAAGGAAGTCTAGGAGGTTAAGGCTGCAACAAGCCATGATTACACCACTGCACTCCAGCCTGGTTAACAGAGCAAAACCCTATCTCCAAAAACAAAAATTAATTAATGTTGAAACTTAACCCCTAATGCAATAGTGTTGGGAGATGGGGCCTTTTGGAACGTGTTTGGGTCATGAGGACTCTGCCCTCATGAATGGATTAATGTTGTTATAAAGGGAGTCTATCCTTTTGCCCTTCTGCCTTCTGCCATATGAAGACACAGCATTTCTCCCCTCTGGAGGACGCGGCATTCAAGGCATCATTTTGGAAGAAGAGAACAGCTCTCGCTAGACACCAACACTGGCATCTTGATCTTGAACTTCCCAGCCTCTAGAACCATGAGAAATAAATTTCTGTTCTTTATAAATTACCCAGGCTTGGGTATTTTTGTTGTAGCAATGCAAACACATTAATCCAGAGGCCAAGGTGTCTGGAGTTCACAGGGCAGAGTATCACTGAGAAGAGAGCTTGTGAGGAGGAGTCGGTACAAGAGCACAGGTGAGCTCTGGAGATCAGCAGAGAGCTCCTCCTGTCTTCTGAGTACTAATGAACACATGCATGTGTGAAACCTACCTGAGGCCAGCAAAGAACCACCTGAAAAGATTAGAGGGAACAACCCCAGGTACCCATACAGGACTGGGAATAGTTTCTGTTCTTAGGAGCTAGAGTGGAAAACCTCACAGGGCTTTAGGCAGAGGATTCACAAGGTTTTTGCCTTAGTAGTTGGACAAAATTTGCTCTGAACTAAGCATTGATATGGTCCCATCTAAAAATGTTTAAAAGCAAAGATTAAACTAATTCCAAGGAACTTAACTGTGTCCCAGAAAAAAGATCAAACGTATTTATAGAAACACACACAAAAAAACCTAGCACACGATGATGTAAATTCAGTGTCTCGTATCCATTAAAAAATCTCCAGGCATGCAAAGAAGCAAGGAAATTCAATCCATTAATGAGGAGAAAATTCAATCATTGGAAACTGACCCAGAAATGACACAAATGATAGAACTGATAAATAAAGACATTAAAACCATGATTATAGCTATATTTCATAGGTTCAGGAAACTAGAGGAAGGACTGAGTATACTAAATTGTGACATGGAAGACAGCAAAAAGACTCGAATAAAAAAGATTAGTAACTTAAATATATAGCAAGAGAAACTATCCAAAATGAACCATAGAGAAAAAAAAAGACTGAAAGAAAATGAGCAGAGCATCAGCGAAATGTGGCACAACTTCTGGTATAATATATATACACACACAACACACAACACACACACTCATACATAGATATGTATATAAGCAGACAGATTTATTTATAAGCAGATAAATATATACATATGTATATATATGTTTGTATATAATATATATATAAAAGAGAGCTTGAAGGAGAAGTAATGGTTGAAAAATTACCAAATTTGATGTAAACAAAACTCACAGACACAAGAAACCCAATGAACCCCAGGCACATTAATTTATCACAGTCTACCTTCTACTTCCAACTGATATTATATATACCACTTTGCCTTACAAGATTATACTTGAGAATCTCAGAACATTAAACAAATGACACCAAGGACCATTTATAATCAAATAACTCAAAACTAGACATAAACAAAAAATCTTAAAAGCGGCCAGAAAATAAACAAACAACCCAGGTTATATATATACGTGAACAAACATAAGGCTGGCATCAGATTTCTCGAAACAAACAATGCGAGTAAGAAGAAAATAGAGTAGCATCTTTAAAATGCTCAGAGAAAAAGAAAGTTGACCTAGAATTCTACATCCAGCAAACATGTTTTTTTTAAAAATGAAAGGCTGGGCAACATGGCAAAACCCTATCTCTACCAAAAAAAAAAAAAAAAAAAAAAAAAAAAAAACCACACACGCACACAAATTAGCCAGGCATAGTGACACATGCCTGTAGTCCCAGCTACTCAAGAGGCTGAGATGGGGAGAATCACCTGAGCCTGGGGAGATGGAGACTGCAGTGAGCCAAGACCACACCACTGTACTCCAGCCTGAGTAACAGAGTGAGACCCTGTCTTAAAAAAAAAAAAAAAAAAAAGTATTCATCATCAGCATACCTGTATACAAAAAAGTGTTGATAAGTCCTTCACGCAAAAAAAAAAAAAAAAAAAAAAATACCAGATGGGAGTCGGAATCTACACAAAGGAATGAAGAGCACTGGAAACGACAACTAGAGTGATTTTACTTTAAAATCACTCTAAAAATAAATTTGACTATTTAAAGCAAAAATAACAACAGTGTACTGTTGAGTTTATAATATGTGAAGCAATACTATGTATAACAATAACAACACAAAGGTCAACAGGGGGGAAATGGGAGTATAATGTTGCAAGGTTCTGATTCTATATGTGAAGTGGTATAATATCACTTGAAAGCAGATTGTGATAAGTTAAAGATGTGTATTATAAACTCTAAACAACTGCTAAAATAATTCAACAATTATAGCTAATAAGCCAACAAAGCAGTTGAAATGGAATCATAAAAAGTATTAATTTAAAAAGGAAGCAGAACAAAAAAGGAACAAATAACAAATGAGAGAAACAGAAAATAAATAGCAACATGGTGGATTTAAACCCAACCATATCAATTATCACATTAAATGTAAATGGTCTAAACACCCCAATTAAAGAGGCAGAAATTATCAGATTGGAACTTGCCAAGGTCATCTCCTAGACAGAGGTGGGGGTGGGCAGCCTGGCAGCTGTGCTCTAGCATCTCATTTTGTTGCCTCTTGGACACGTGGTCCCTTCTCTGTGGGCCAAAAGGGAAGGCAGGGCGCTTTGTGCCAGGAGTAGAGAGTGGAGACTTCCCAGCGTGTGCTGCGGTAATGTCAATGCAGAGCAGCACTGAGTTAACCTCAGAAATCAGCTGCGAGCACCTCAGAATGAGTCTTCATCCACCACCACCTTCTCCCCGAGATCATTGGCTCTGATTCCAGAGTTCACCCGACTACCATAATCCAAGCAGCTGGGTAACCTCTGGGTGGCCCATCCCACCCTCAGGACAGTGATCTGCCAGCCAGCGTTAGAGACAGGATCTCCCTGTGAAGATAAACGCTTGGAAACCAGCCCTAAATGCCAAGCGCCCGGATTGTTTTCCCCACTTGACGTCATGTGAGACTTTGTCCAATGTCTGCAGAGCTTCTCCCATGGAGGATAAGCGGCCAGGCTGGACACACAGTCTCAGAGGACCCAGGAAGCATTACAGGCCTAATTTAAACCCAGACATCCATAGAGATATTTTGTTCTTTCATTCATTTGTCCATAGAATGCTGATTGAGTGAGTACATTCTGTGTGTCAGGCACTGTTTTAGACACTGAGAAAGCAGTGAAGACTGTGAAAAGGCTTGTGCCTCCCAGCGGCTTGCGATCTAGTGAAGGGTGACAGACAGACATGCAATGAACTGTGATGACTGGTAAAATAGCAATCCTGACAAGGTCTGATGGATGCACCCAACCGGGTTTTGAAGGATGAGCAAGAGTCTTCTGAGGTGACAAGGCAGGGAAAGCCACCACAGGCAAAGGTCCAACAGTTACAAGGTGGCGAAGGTGAGTAGAAGCGAGATGTGTTGGGAATGTCTGGGGCTCTGGTCTTCATGGATAGGACACGTGAGGAGGTAAGAGCCAGGCAAACCTGGAGAAATAGCATGTGCCAGATGATAAAGAACCCGAATACCTGGCCAGGGAGTTTGGACTTGACCCCCTGGCCTGGAACAAGGTGTCCTTAAAGGATTTTATGCAGGTGGATGGCATGAGGATATCAGAGCTTCAGAGAGGCTACTCTGGAGGCAGAGGAATGGGCATGTGGGGTCTAGGGGAAGCCGCTAGAGGCAGAGAGGTAAGAGACAGGGCTGGTAGGGAGAGGCTGGCATAATGGGGGTCAGAGTTAGGTAAATATCTGTCTGGCTGACAAGGAGGAGGTGATGAAGAGGTGAAAGGGCAGGGCCTGGAAACCCATCAGACATGGGGGAGGCGTGGAAGCTGGGGAGGGCTGTGCTGGAGCAGATCTAGAAGATGTTTCTGTGGGGGTATCACAGCCCAGGGTATCACCACAGACAAAGGAGAAGGCTGGGGGGGCAGTGTTCTCTTCACCACCGGCTCTGACAGTGATGGAGAGAGGTGGGCCCTGTTACCCACAACACTATGGGTAGCCTGGATTTCTTGCAATCCTATGGGACTGCCCTCTCAAGCTGATAGAGGAGGCCAGAGGGGGACTGGGATAGACAGAGCACCAAATGTGGCCGTCCTCACAATACACAAAGCTAAGAATCTCAGGAAGCAATGCCTGGGAGAGTAGTGGGTGTGATCTCTCCACTGCCTCCCTGCCCTTCCTAAACTCTAGCCACACTTGCCTGTCCCCAGGCACACTGTGCCCACTCTGCCTCCAAGCATGTATATATGTGATTCCCTCTGCCTGAAACTCCTACTGCCTCCATCCTGCTCAATTTGGCTAATTTTTCCTTTAGGACTCAGCCTGGATTTCCCAGCCCTCGGGTGACTTAGGGTTCCTCTGTGCCACCCTCCCCTACCTTCTTGTCACATTTCTAATCACAGTGATATGGTGCCCCTTCTTCTTGTCACTCACCACTACTAGACGGTGCGTGCCTTGGAAATTGGAAATGGGTTGTATTATTTCTTAATTTTCAGGGTCAGCATGAGGCCTGAAAGAATGGACAGGCAATGTAGAGGTGGATGGTGGGAAGAAGGGAGGGATTGATGGAGGAGTGATTGGAGGAACCAATAGATGGAAAGAAAGAAAGAAGGAAGGGAGGTAGAAAAGAAGAAGGGAGGGAGAAATAGAAGGAAGGAAAGAAAGAAGACAGGGAGATATGGGTGGACAGAGGAATGGAGGGATTTATGAGGGATTGATGCATGTATAGGAAGAAGGAAGGATGGATGGATGGAGAGATTTACAGACACATGAGAGTATGAATTAGTGAAGGAATGAGTAAATGATTGATGGAGTAGGAGAATGAACAAATAATGAGCAGGTGAATAAATAAATAAATGATCAAAAGAATGAATGAGCAAGTGAATCAATGTTTGAGTGGATGGATGAATAAGTAAATAAGAAAATAAGTGACTGAGAGAATGGATGAATAAATGAGTCAGTAAAATCTTTGCCTAAAATAAGACAAAAAAATAAATGGATTGATGAATGAGCCGATAAACGAAAGTAGTTAGTAAAGAAATATCGTTGGTAATCTGAGCCTTCCCACCCAGCAATATTTGTAGCCCTAATTTCCTTAGCCAGTTGTGGACGTGGCTGTATCCCCAGTATTTGTAACTGTATCTGGTGCATAGTAGGTATTCAATAAACATTTGATGAATAAATCAATGGATGAATGAATGTTGGTAGACCCATTGACCCAGTGCTGTGGCAAACACTGAGGTTGATATTAGGAGCCTGGTTTCTAATCCTAGCCCTTTGCTTTTCAATGATGTCACTCTGAGCTCAGCCCCTTTCTTCTCTGAGCCTGTTTCTCTATCTGTAAAATGGAAAAATTGCCTTTATTTGTCAAGGCTAAGATAAAGATGTCATTGTTACCAGAAAGGGGTCCTGACCCAGACCTCAAGAGGGGGTTCTTGGACCTCACACAGGAAAGAATTCAGGGGAAGTTCATAGAGTAAAGTGGAAGCGAGTTTATTAGGAAAGTAAAGCATAAGCAGAGCAGTGGTGTGAGCTGCTCAACTGAGTATACTTATAGTTATTTCTTGATTACATGCTAAACAAGGGGTGGATTATTCAAGAGTGCTCCAGGAAAGGGGTGGGCAATTTCCAGAACTGAGGGTTCCTTCCTGCTTTAGACCATATAGGGTAACTTGCTGACATTGCCATGACATTTGTAAATTGTAACGGAGCTGGTGGGAGTGTCTTTTAGCATGTTAATGCATTATAATTAGCACATAATGAGCAGTGAGGATGACCAGAGGTCACTTTCATCACCATCTTGGTTTCAGTGGGTTTTGGCCAGTGGTTTTTTTGTTTTGCTTTGTTTTTTGTTTTGTTTTGTTTTGTTTCCCATATCCTGTTTTATCAGCAGGGTCTTGTGACCTGTATCTTGTGATACTAGTCCTGCCGACTTCCTATCTCATCCTGTGACTAAGATTGATCTCCTGGGAATGCAGCCCAGTAGGTCTCAGTCTTATTTTACCCAGCCCCTATTCAAGATGGAGTCACTCCTGTTCCAATGCCTCTGACACAATAATAAGAGCCACATGGCAACAATAAGGGCTCAACAAGTGTTCATTCACTCTGGTCCCCCAACTCTTTTTGTACTACCTGAAATCCCTTCTGGATAAAGCCCATACCATGTCTCTTCTCTCACAGAAGCACACTTTCTCATTTGCACATCTGAGCAGCTGAATTTCACCCATAGCACCTCCCAGGGCTTGGTCAAAGGAGACAAAGACTCTCTCCTTTGACACAAACTAGTCTGTCTCCTCTGAATCCTCCACTTGCCTAGGCGACCTCTCTGTCCTTGTAGACTCCAGCTGGAGCAAGAATCCTGCTAAATCAGTTTAGCAAAAATCCCCACTCTTGGTATCCGACCACAGTGGATATCTGATCAGCTTGGCCTGCCTTCAGCCATAATCCTATCACGTTAGTTTAGCCAGAAAATCCCTGAGGTTTCCTCTTAGTAATTTTCCATCCACGGACCCCCGCCCTGCTCCTTGGTTATAAATTCTCTCTTGTCCCTGTTGGAGTCAGAACTGAGTCCCAGCTCTCTCCCCATCGTGAGACCCTATTGCAGCCGTCCCTATACCTATCGCCAGGGACTCCTAAATTGGCCTCACCACCTTCAGCGAGTGCCACGAATAACGTTTTCTTTACGAGTTCCGGGCTCATGAAAAGCTCTTCCTCTCAGACGTTCCAACCTTAGTTGAGAGCTCTCAACATTTATAGTTTACTATTTTTGCTTTTATCATCATCATCATTATTGAAAATTTCCCCCAGAGCTTCAGGCAGAGCTAGGTAGACAAAATACTTCGGGCCTGTTTTTATCTTCGTTTTTAATTTTAAATGGAGAAAACATGGGATAGGTGGAGGAAGCAAAAGTGCTTTCTACTCGAGTGAGGCTTAGATTTCTGAACACCACTATCCAAGCTCACTCTCCACTGGTTCCGATGAAAGCTGGGGCAAACCATATTTCCCTTTCTTTGCAGTGAGGAAATTGCTTAATCATTTGCAGGCTAAGAGGAAAAACCGCACCGCACAACAACATATTTTAATAGGAAGCACCAAGATTTCTCATCTTAATGCTAACGACCGCCCGTTTATATTAGATGATCCCTGAGCGCCTCTCTTTTTGTCTCCTTGAGTTCGAACCGTTAAGACCACCTGGACAGTAGGGAAATCCTCCTTCAACGTGCATTGCTCATCTCGCCACGAGGGGGCGCTCCCAGATCAGAGACATGCGGCTGCCGCCCACCCGCCTCGCGGCCGCCACCTCCTGTGCATGCAGCATCTTCGCGCACCGGCCCAGAAGGCGGGGCCAGGGATCTCCTGCCCCATTAGGACTCCCTGAAGTCCAGGTGCAGCCCTGAAGGTTAGAGCAAGGTCACTATCCAGGAACAAGATGTTGCTTGAGACGTCCCGGGATCTCTCTGAAAACTCTGGACCTCTGGGAAGTCAAAGGGGACTGCACTGAGGGCCTACTATGTGCCAGGGCTTTGTGTAACCCAAGTTATTCACTCCACAAACACTGAGGGCCTGCAGAGGTGGCTGTCCAAGAAGGGAAGGAAGTTGAGGGTGAAGGAGGGAGCCTGACCCTCAGACCAGTTTCCCTGGCAGCCAGCAGAGCATTCCGCAGCATGTTGCCAAGCAAGAGAGTGGTCTCAGCTGTGCACTAGCTTCAGCCTGCTCCCAGGGGAGCTCTGGAGCGGGCACTGCACTACCACGAGGTGAGCGACTGGTCTTTTGCACCCCCAGATCTGGAGTGGGGAGGGGTACGACAGCCAGAATCAGGGGCCGGGGTGTGGCTCCCATAGCATCTACCCCAAATGTCAGCAATGATTGTTTTCGGATTGTGGTTACGTTGAGGATCCATCCCTTAGGCAGAGAGCATGGAGGTAGCTCTCAGAGACACTCTGTCTTCCAGGGCTCCCCAGGCTCCTCAGTGTCAGCCCCAACTCTTTCATGAGAGTGTGCTAGGACCTCCTTCTCCAAAAGAAAATCTCCAGTGAAGATCAATGTGTAACCTTGGGAGGTTGAGATGAGAGAGCTGATGAGATGATATGGTGGGGATCCTTTAGGAGTTCCCAAGGCCTGCTGGTGCTCTCTGCATACACACCTGTGCCCAAACTGCACCAAGCTCATTCTCGATGCTTTTCCTCTTTCTGTCTCCCAATCCAGTCAGGTGCCTTGTCCTGCCGATTCCACACCCTTAATGTTCCCTACCCAGACTGGCAGTTACCATGTAGTTAGCAGACAAGCAAGGACTTTGGGGGTTACCCCTAAACCCCAACTTAGCTCCTGAGTGAACTCGGGAATGTCAGTGTGGAAGGGATTTTTTTGGGTGCAGAAAAGGTTTCTTGCAAGTACTTGTTACTTAATATTCAATGTAATATAGTAGCTTTAAAAAAAAAAATCCTAGTCATTCACTTTACAAAACTTATTATTTGATTTCTATGCAGTCGGTTTCAAGGGGCTTTTGATTAATGGTCAATCGACTCACTCGGTTAAACGATCCGTCCCATTTGCAAACTTGCTTAATTAAATTATCTTCAACATTTTACACAGGACTTACTAATTTAACATATTCAATTTCCTTTTTTAAACACTCTCATTGCCTGACCTGACAAGCAAAACTTTCCAAAGTACTTAAACCACTTTGGAAAATCTAATTTAAAAACTTATACAATAGTGAATCTCAAGATCTCTTACACATTCTGGAGTCATTTATAAATTTAGTATAAAAAGATTCGTGTGCTTCTGAACAGAAGAATCACAAGTCTAAACTCAATTACACATTTTAAATAGGAGTCACAAGGCTAATTTGTTCATAATCTAATATGCAAAAAAACCCTCTTCAATGTTATGAATACTTTAAATACCAACTACACAATAACATGAGCTTAACTTCTAAATCTTTGTGAGGTTAAAAGATATCTGCCCAGTGATGGAAAAGTTTTCCATTTTAAGGTAATTGGGGTGACATCTTTCAGTACATTGTACTACCTCAGGGGCAAAGGTTTCATATTGTGGCAGAAACTGCTGGATCCCCGATATCCATGCTCCCCTGCCTCCTTAGAAATAGAACCTCAGACTCTAAATGGGCCAGTTGGCCACCTAGGATAAAGATGGCATTTGCCAGCCTCCTTGCATCTAAGTGTGGCCATGTGACTCAGATCTGGTCAGTGAGATAAGCAGAAATGTTATGTAGCAACTTCCAGAAAACTGTCTGAAAAGACAGCTGGCGTGTATGTCCTTTCCTCCTCTTTTTTATTTGTTCCTCCATCTTGCCACCTGGACCACAGGCGTTGATACAGTTTGGATTTTGCCCTGTCCACATTTCATATTGAGTTGTAATCTCCAATGTTAGAGATGCGGCCTGGTGGGAGGTGTTTGGATCATAAGGGCGGATCCCTTGTGAGTGGTTTGGGCCATCCCCTTGGTGGTGAGTGAGCTCTCACTGAGTTCACATGAGATCTGGTCATTGAAAAGTGTGTGTGGCACCTCCCCCGACCCCTTTCTCTCTCTTGCTCCTGCTTTCGCTCTGTAATGTAGCTGCTCCTCCTTCACGTTCCACCATGGTTGTAAGCTTCCTGAGGCCTCCCTAGAAGCCGAGCAGATGCCAGCACTATGCTTCCTGTACGGCCCACAGAACCATAAGCCAATTAAACTGCTTTCTTTATAAATTACCCAGTATCAGGTATTTCTTTGTAGCAATGTAAGAACAGCCTAACACAGGTGGAATGGTTGGATTCCAGTCACTGTCTTGGACCTGGAGGTCCAGGGTCCCTCTTTAGGGTGGGTGGTGTGATGAGTTAGAAGAATTCTGGGATTCTGACAACTTCATGAACAGAACATCCACTTCAACCTGTGAGAGATTGTTTGGGAAGATCCCTGCCATCCCAGTGCTTCCTGGCAATGTGACTTTGCCCTCTTTCCACCAAGAGACAAAGTTTGTTTCCCTCCCTTGAATCTGGATGTGTCCCTGAATCAACCCAGCACTGCGCTCCCACCTCCGTGTGGCAAAATTGACATTGGGTGACTTTTGGAGCCTGACACTCCCGTGTGAGAAAGCCAGCCTCGCCTCCCATAAGATGAGAGTCTCCAGCCAGGAACATCAGCTGCCGGCACTGGAGTAAGTCCATGTAGGACCCTTCTGCCCAGGCCACCTTCCAGTTGCCTGCAGTTTCAGGAGGCAGCCCAGGAGAAACCCACAGGGGAAGTTCACCAGTGTGCAAAATATGAAGTGTAAATTGTTGTTTTCAGCCACTAAGTTTCAAGGTGGTTTGTTGAAGCAGTGAAAGCTAAATAAAATCCAGCCCTGTGCTGCCCACCTCTGACTTTTTCATGAGAAAGAAACTTTGATCTTGTTTAAGGCATGATGGTTTTGGGTCTTGGGTGAACGGAATCCTGATGCACACATGCACCTCTGGACCAGAGATTTTTGCTTTGATGTGATACCTCAGTGGCCAGGGTGATTCTCTCTTGCTGCTGATGGATGTGCTGAGCCCTTTTTTTTTTTTTCAATTGGTTGCTATGACAACAAGGGACTCCATTTCCTCTAAAGAGGTTGGTATCTTGTGGGCAATTAGATTCTGGCCATACCATTACCTAATTCTTCTGTCAGATCTGAGACCAGAGTTCCCCCCACCTCCCCCCAACAGCCCCCCCAACACCCCCACCTTGCTCTCCTCCTGCCCAGGAGGTCAAAGCTGGCTTCCTTTGCTAATCTCCTTATTGCTTAATTGAATTCTGAAGCTGTTTCTTGCCCTTGCTGTCTGCTCAGGCTGAACTCGGATAGATACTTAGAGGCTTCCTTTTGGTTTCTGCATCTCTCCCTTTCTGAGCTCTGAGCTATAACATCCCTTAAGTCAAGTTAGATAGAGAATGAGAGCCTTCTCCTGCCCCAAGCCTCTGTTTTCTTATCTGCAAGATGGAGACAGTTTACCAACCTAGCAGGGTTGTTGGGAGGTCTCTGAGACTCTGTCTACAAACACCTTGCAGTTCTCAGCCCCCTCACTCCCTGCTAAGGCCCCGAATGGCTTCCTGAACATTGGCAACAAAATCGCAGATGCTCACTGTGACCTTAGGTCCTGCTCGCCTCTTACCTCCTACAGTCCTCACCAGCCTCACTGACCTTCCGAGGGTCTGCAGGCCAGCAGTGCTCCCACCTCTGGGCCCTTGCTCTTGCTCTTCTCTCTGCCTGGGGTATCCTCCCCTCAGCTCTTTCATGGCCACTCCTTCCCCATTCTTCAGGTCTTATTTTATTTTATTTTATTTTATTATTTTATTTTGAGACAGAGTCTTGCTCTGTCACCCAGGCTGTAGTGCAGTGACGTGATCTCGGCTCGCTGCAACCTCCGCCTCCCGGGTTCAAACGGCTCTCTTGCCTCAGCCTCCCAAGTAGCTGGGAGCCTGCTACCACCACGCCTGGCTAATTTTTTGTACTTTTAGTAGAGATGGGGTTTCACCGTGTTAACCAGGATGGTCTCGATCTCCTGACCTCGTGATCCGCCCACATCGGCCTCCAAAAGTGTTGAGATTACAGGCATGAGCCACCGCGCCCGGCTAGGTCTTATTTTAAATGTCATCTCCCCAGAGAAGTTTTCCCTAACTATATCATCAGAAGAGCAGCCAACCCCATCAAAAGTAATAAAAACAACATAATGAAATTATAACTTTAATAAATAGTTCTTAGCTGAAAACTTATGTCCACACAAAAACCCACACGTGAATGTTTGTAGCAGCTTTCTTCATAATTGCCAAAACTTGGAAGCAACCAAGATGTCCTTCAGTAGGTGAATGGATGAACTGTGCAATATCCATCAACAGAATATTATTCAGCGCTAAAAAGAAATGAGCTATCAAGCCACAAAAAGACATGGAGGAACTTAAATGCACATTGCTAAGTGAAAGAAGCCAATCTGAAAATACTACATACTGTGTGACTCCAACTATAAGACATCGTGGAAAAGGCAAAACTATGACAGTACAAAGATCAGTGGTTTCCAAGGGTTTGAGAGGGAGGGATGAATAGGCAAAACACAGAGGGTTTTTAGGACACTGGGACTTTTATTTATATATTATATTACATATTATACATAAAACATATTTATATATTATATATTAGTGGGACTAGTATTTTAATATTATTCTGTGTGTTACTGTAATGGTATATCCATGTCATTACGGGTTTTTCTCAAAACCCACAGAATATACGGTACAAAGAGTGAACTCTAGTAACTGCATCAATATTGGCTCATCAATTGTAACAAATGTTCCACACTAATGCAAGATGTTAATAACAAGGAAAACTGCAGGTGTTGGGAGGAGGTGAAGAGATGTATGGGGATTGGCTGAACTTTCATTCGAGTTTTCTGTAAACACAAAACTAAAAAATAGGCTGGGTGTAGTGGCTCACGCCTGTAATCCCAGCACTTTGGGAGGCTGAGGCGGTTGGATCACCTGAAGTCAGGAGTTCGAGACCAGCCTGGCCAACATGGTGAAACCCCATCTCTACTAAAAATACAAAAATTAGCCAAGCATGGTGGCCTGCACCTATAATCACAATCACTTGGGAGGCTAAGGTAGAAGAATCACTTGAACTCAGAAGGAGGAGGTTGCAGTGAGCCGAGATTACCCCACTGCACCTAGACCAGGTGACAGAGTGTGATTCATTCTTGAAGAAAAAAAAAAACATTAAGTCCATTGTTTTGTTTTGCTTTGTTTTGTTTCATTTTATTTTATTTTATTTTATTTTATTTTATTTTTTAGAGACAGAATCTCACTCTTGTCGCCCAGGCTGGAGTGCAATGGCATGATCTTGGCTCACTGCAACCTCCGCCTCTCAGATTCAAGCAATTCTCCTGCCTAAACCTGAATAGCTGGGATTCCAGGTGCCTGCCACCACACCCGGCTAAATTTTTGTACTTTTAGTAGAGATGGGGTCTCGCCATGTTGGCCAGGCTGGTTTCGAACTCTTGACTTCAAGTGATCTGCCCACCTCGGCCTCCCAAAGTGCTGGGATTGCAGGCGTGAACCACCACGCCTGGCCTATTAATTTTTTAAAAAAATTAAAGCTCTTACAGCCCTTAATGCTCTTACAGCCCTTAATGCATACACACTTACAGTGGGGTTTTCTTTGCTTATTCCTGTTTCATCTCCTAGAGAGTGACTTGATGCATCAGTTGATAGCCCAGGGCTTGGCGCCTGGGCAGCTTTGTTACGTGGTAAGGGGGTAAAACTGTGCCACTCTCACGCTTAAAATGCAGGAGTAAATTCCAAGCTCATTACTGTGCTGCATAGAGGCTGTCCTGATCTGAGGCTACCTTAGCTGTTAACACATACAACTCCCTCGGGTGATGTTGGGTCCAGACCTGCCACCTGGGACCCCAGAGGGAGGAAGCTTTCAATGCTCTTTAAAGCCTTCCAATTCTACTAAAGAGAAAGGCTCTGAGACTAGTAAGTCTTTAACACCCCTCTAATGCTTGCAAAGCTTCCTTTTGTCCTGTCCCTACCAGACTTCGGCTTAGAGCTGGTTCCTCATGGTATTGTTCCTTGAATTGTTGCTTGAATTCATTGTTATGCCACTTCTATTAATGGAATATGATACTGGTTTTCCATTCATGGTAATAACATTAAGCTTCCTTCTTAAATCAGCTCATTCATGGTTTTAAAAAAGTAAGTCGAATTGAAGAAAAATGTTAAAAGATAGTGTCGGCTGTGGCAGATTGCACGTCTGAAGTTTAAGAAACACGACATGAATTCTAAGAGTCTTTGGAGCAATGACGTGATTATTTGGTTTTCAAGCTGAAATATATTTATCACAGAGTTATTTATGATGCAATAATAATAGTAATAACAATGAAAGCAACTCAAATGTTTTTCCCATAGGAAGGGTGACCATATAATTTTTCATCCAGAACTCTTCCAAAAGTGAATGAGGTGCTATTAATAATGACACCGGAGGAAAGGCACAACCTCGGAACATTCTAGGCAAACCATCATGTTCATTAGGAAATGCTGAAGTAAACTATGGTATATCCAGTTTGTGAACTATTATGATTATGCAGATTTATAATTGACACTTACAATGAATGCATAAAAATGCTTAAGACCTTATAATGTTAAACAAGAAAGGCATATCATCCAGTGTTCGGAGACACACAGAGGAACCACCCTGGGAGAATAGATGTTAAAATATTAATCAGAGCTAACTCTGAGAGGTGAGATCAAGGGCGATATTTGTTTTCTTTGTTGGAGACTTATGTATAAATATGTATACCTCAGCTTGTTCTAGAAAACTCTTATTCGACACACCTGACCATGCCACTTCTCTTGAACTTCTCCACATCGTTCTTTTGTTCCTGAAACAAAGTCCACACATCATGGCCACGGCCTAGAGGTCTTGTGTGATCAAGCTCCCTGCAGTGTCTCTGCCCAGCCACCAAAGTCCTCCCTGCGCTCACCCCCACTCACACCAGCTCTGTCCTGCCCCTCCGCAGGTCTCAGTCACCTCCTCAGGAATCCTCAACCCTTGCCAGGCCAGGTCTCTGCTCCTGACACCTGCAGCAACCTTTGCTGTTTAGTCTTCCCAAAGTAACTCTTTTTATTTTCCATAGTTATTTGCTCTGCAAGGTCTTCCTGCTGAACTGCAAACTCCTTGAGCACAGAGGTCATGCGCTCATCTCCAATTTATCCCCATTAATGCGTTAATCCTCACGGTGCCTTGGCCTGGGCAGGGGCTCCGTAAATGATCTTATCTGAACTTCTGACTGTTGATCAATTTCATGGGAACCTTCTTGATACTTTTCTGGGTTTTACCGATGTTCCTAAATGGACAAGAGATACTGTCGCAATCTGTAAAATCAGTGAGGACATTGAATAGCAACATTCCCCAGTGGATTAAAATACAATTCGATTTGCCAAACTTTGATTTATACACTTTCTAATGATCTGTATTTTATGTAAAGCAAGCCCCAATTCAGAGATTTTTCTCCCCAAAAACTCAAACTACGAGGCTACATTTTTCAAGGCTGAGACGGGAATGGGGAGAGGAGGGCTCCAGGCTGGCTTCTGCAGACTAGTGTCTTAAATGCCATCCACCACTACCACTGGCAGTGTCTGAGAGTCCTGATGCCTGTGGCTGCATATTAAGGGGAGAACACTGTGACTGGGGCTTTGATCTCAAGAAAGAAAAGCTCCCAAGTCACTCCTGGTACTTCCATCTCTCACGTTCACTTTGGAGAGTGCCATTCGCAGACAGGGACGCAGAACGTTCCCTGGAGCTCCCTGCAGCCTGCTCTTTATACAGCACAGTCCCTTTAAATCTGGGTCAGATCAGGCCCCTCCTGTGCTGAAAATCCTCCAGTGGCTCCCATCTCGCCATAGGTCAAAAGTCAATATCCATGGCCCATAAGTGAAGCATCAATACTATACATTATCCAAACCAGGATACTTTGAGAGTAAAAAAGCAACTCCACAGTCACACGGGGTGACAGTGTAAAGCGGGATGGTGCAAGGTGCGGGATGCCCTCCACCATCTGATCTCTTCCACTTCTGCACCCTGTTTCCCACCCTCTGCTCTGACTTGCTGCCGTAGCTCCTGACTCTTCTGTACACAAACAGCCACAAATCCTTCTCGAGGGCTTTGCATTTGCTGTTCCCTGTTCCTGGGAGGCTATTTCCCTCACTCCCTCACCCAGACACCCACAGGCTTACCTGCTGCACATCTCTGGTCAAATATCACCTGCCAGAGAGCCTTGTGCCCTCTCTGAGTGATAGCCTCCCTGCCCCTGTCACTTGCATCCCTCACGCTGTATTTCCCTTCACAGCACAAGCAAGCGCCTGCAAACTGGAGACCCTGGTTCATCTGTAGGCAACTGGTCTCCCTGTTAGAAAATGAGCCCCAGGAAGTACAGATTTTGCTTAATCACTGCTGAATCTCCTGCCGCTAGCCCAGCGCAGGGCACACAACAGCGGCTTAGTAAATGTTTATCAAAGATTGGAGGAATATGGGAGGGGAGGGCATGAACACTGACTATGCAACAACTTTGGGCCAGACACTATCCCTGTGTCTTCTCGCATGACCTCCCTCTGTTCATCAGGGCAGAAACCATCATCCCCATTTTGGGATGAGGCAACTGAGGCCTTGTTGCTTAGTTGACTGACTGACAGGTACAGAGCAGGTGATGTGTGTCAGCTCCTGAAAGGACAAAAGACCTTACCATATTTCACCATCATTTTCTCTACCAAAGAGAAAACTCTTTGGGGGAGGCCACAGCCCACCTCCAGTGACTGGTTAGCAGAGCTGGGACTATCCTCACACTCCCAAGTGAGACTCTAACTCCAGTGCTCCTTCTTCAAGTCCAGACAGAGCATGGATCTTACAATAACCAGAAAACCCTTTCTGATTTTCCAAACCTGAGGACAGGCCTGTAGGGGCTCACCAGGTGTAACTGGGGTTTAAGACTGAGACAGATGCACGTTTTCAGAAGGCACACTTCCTGTCAAAGGTGATGAAGGATGAGGGGAGCCCTGGGAATAAAGAATAATGGGGCTTGGTGTAAGTTAGACAGAGATGAGCCAAATCGTGGGGGAATGCAACATAGATGCAGATTTACATATTAGAGGGGTGATTATAAATCTTTGTTATAAATCTGCATAGCTAATGGGAGGCGACATGGAGCCAGCACATGAATCAAGAATGCCGAGATGACATCTATTAGGGAACCATTGTTCCTGACACTGTCGTGGGGATTTTTGTTGTTTTCACTTTGTGGCCTTTAATTAACAGACAAGCCCCATGGCCGGGCTCATTTGTGTGAAGGGCTTGGAGCTGGGGGTGGGGGCGGGGGGATCCAAATCCGAGGGATCATAATGATTGTCATGATCATTATGACAAGACTTTCCTCGCTAGTGATGGTGTACGGCGTTGTCGTGGAAACCGTGTGCTTATTAGTAACGTGCTCTTTTAAGGTTACCGGGATGTTGGCATCCCTTAACCAATGCCTGCTCTGTGATCACTGCACAGTGGCCTTTGTAGCATGGACAAAGAACCAGTAATCCACAAGGCCCTCAATGTTTTTATTCCAATTCTAACTCTGGCTTGCTCCACATCCCCCACAAACAGCCTATTAAAATGATCTCCTTGAGCCCTCTGGGTGCTGGAAATGTTCTATAGTGTGATCTGAGTGGTGACCACACAGGTGTATGCAAATGCAAGACTCCTTTGAGTGCCACACTTAAGATAAGTACACTTTTATAGCACGTATGTTACAGCTCTATTAAAAAATTTTAATTTCACGCTTTTCTTACCACCAGCATAATTTTGTCCCTTCAACAGGTGTGTGCCTCACTCAGGTGACATCAGAAATACCACAATCAGAGGCACACACCTTTAAGAGGGAGCAACAATGCAAAAATAGCATGCGGGTATAAACAAAGCTTCTGCCAGTCATCTTAAAAGCACATGGAGCCTTAGAATGAACCCAACACAGAGAAGAAGAGAGCCTAGGGATGCAGAGATTGTGATGTCCTTATTGAGTCCCTTGATCAAACTCTACCTGAAGCTAAATATGCCTCGGTTTTTCATTTATGTGAACCAACAAATTACTTGGGATTTTATTGTTGTTGTTTATTTGTTAAACCCATTTGAGAGAGTTAGGAGTCATAAACTCTTATGTATCAAGTGCACTTCATATTACTGAATACATTACTGAATCCAGTGAAATCACTATTTTTCTCTCCATTTGACAGACTGCAAACTGAGGCACAGTGGCATTCAGGGGCTTGCTCAGAGTCACCCAGGGAAGCAGAATCTGAACCCAGTTCTCTGTGGCTCCTACCATGCTTTTTCCATCCTATGCAGACGTGCTTCCTTGACCAAATGAAATCAGTCCAGAAAAGAAAGTCCAGAACAACAGTGTTCTGCAGTCCATAGCATAAGGGGAAAAGTACTAAAAATGAAAAAAGAGTATTTTTCATAAAAAAAAGATTTAGAAAGAACTCACAGAATAATGTGAGAGGGTGATGTGTCTTATCCTAAACATGTTGTCTTACTCAGTACTTTAAAAAAATTACCTGCCTAGAGATTGAAAAACAGAGATGTCATATGCATACTGAGATCTCTGCAATCTCTTGGAAATCAGAGAAGGTTTTGCCACTCTAGGGCCACATTTGCCACAGCGTATACTCTCCAGTGGGCCCCAACCCCCACCAGTTCGCCTTACTCATTGGCATCCACCTATGCTGTGTCAAAATTGATGTATTGATAATAAACTTTAATCTGCTTGAACACTTTTGTTGACTTGGATTCCACAACATATTCCGACTCCATACCCTAGGAGGTCTAGCATTCGTTTGCTCTCCTACTGGGATCCATGCTCCATTTTCCTCTTGAGAACAACCCACTTCCTTCCCCACTATTTCGAGTGGGGTCGAATCCATCCCTGGCTCCAGTAGTGTCCATATG
>NW_012098210.1:665741-668174 GCF_000951045.1 Mandrillus leucophaeus
TCTCCTATCCAGTCCCATCTCCTGGACCCACAAACCAAAAAAGAGTGCCTGGGAATGAGAGAGCAAAAGAGAGAGAGACAGAGAGAGAGGGCTTTGATTGAAACCAAGACATCGGGAGGTCTCTGTCTATGAATCAGGGTTATTTGAATCAAGGGAACTCATTTGGCCTCAAGCACTTAATCATTTTATTCCTCTTTCTGGTTTTATTTTGAGACATTAAGAGGAAAGAAGCATCATGGGGACTGAAGAGAGCCTTTTTCTCTTTCTAGCTGCTGCTTCTGGAGTCCCTTACCCAATGCCCAGTGCATATGTTAGGCCAGATGGCTTGGACTCTTGGCAGCCAATTCAGCTGCTCAAGAACATGGTCGTGCTTAACTTCATCAACTTGACTCTGCTTCAGTTCACCATGGAGTAGAAGCATGATACCGATCAGTTTAATTAGTTTAATGAGGGCTGAGGGAACTGGTCCACATTTTGAGTTTGCTGCACAGAACAAATTGGTTTGCCTTGCTCCCTCCTTGATCATTTAAGCATTCAAGAGGCTGCTCTCAATCATTCCCTAAAGGGGTTTTCACTCGCTTCTGTAAGGAGTACCAACATGACTGGGAGTTCAGGAAGTCAGTTCTTCAAGAGGTTCTTTTCTGAACAATGAAGACTCAGAGTACACTAACTAAACATTAAACCCACTAGAAGACTGGACCCTCTGCTGTAAGGGTTCCTGATCCAATATAAGGCAATGTTTAAGCTTTGTACCTAAAGCATCGTCCCCAAAGTGGGGTGCACAGGAGATCTTTTGAGATTTGGGAATATAATGTCAGGATTTCTGTGTATGATTATTTATCTTATGTTAAAGCTCTACTCTTTGTTTATGATGCGTATACTATCTGCATGAGGGAGCATGCTCATATTTCTTCTGAGAGGGGCATGTGATTGGTTAAGTTTGGAGATCCTAGACCTACAGGTACAAAGAACAGGTCGCTCTGGTTCCCTGGAATTGAGGAGTCACGAGAACAGGTTGGAAGGACTGAAATCACAAGCTGCTGCTGCTGCTGCTGCTGGTAGTTTTAGAGTTTAGGCATCTGAGCCAAGCATTAAGCCTGTTGTGGGGAAGGGACATCCACCCTTCCCTATCACAGACCCCAGAGAAATCCCGTACTCCCAGCCAGGAGAGAGACAGGCTGGGCTTGGATATTTTGTACACAGTGCTGAGCTGAGCATGGGGAAGGGGCACATACAAGAGGATGAATGAGTGCACTCCAACCTGAAAAGGTGTCAGGGGATGCTCCTGACTCTACTCCATAATGAGAGGTGCTTATGCATCAAAAAGCTCTCCAGAGTAAGCATTCGGATCTTCCTGAGACCGAGTCACCACCTTGAACTGGCGCCGGAGAAAACCGCCATAGCGCTTCTGGTTGTCCCACTTGAGCTTGGGACGAATGCGCCGCAAGAAGCCCCCATAGCGTTTGTACAGGTCCTCGTGGCCCATGCTATCACCATCCCCCTCCCCAGCCACCTCTGAGCTCCTCTTGGGGTATTTGCGCAAAAAGCCCCCATAGCGTTTGACCTGCTCCTTGGGGTCCTCCTCAGTGAAATCGAGTGTGCCAGTCTCCATGGCACCATTGTTCAGCTGGGCATCCCTCATCAGCTCAGACTCTGCTCCCTCCCCAAACCCGCCAGAGAGACCCCTGAGCTTCTCCTCCAAGGTCTTGCTCAGAGTGTTCTCTGTTGAGATACTTGGGAGAAACTTGCTTTTCTCCAGCTCCTTCAGGAAGGACCCAGAGAGCTTGGCCAGCTCACTGTAGGGCCCTTCCCCAACCGACTTGCTCCCCAAGTCCCCCTTGTCATTGAGCCCAAGGGTGGAGGGGGTGAAAAAAGACAGAAAGCTCTGGCATCTCTCCCATTCATCAGAGGGCAGCAGGGCAGCCTGGCATTGCAGGGAGCAAATCTGTAAAAGACCCAAAAAGATCACAGTGGCAAATGATTAAAACACATGCACTGCTCTGCCCTAGGCTCCCCTGTCCAGTGTCTGACAAAATAAAAATAAGCACCACTGCTAAGCCCTGGGCTACCCATGTTCATACTCCTGGTGGTGCATAAAGGTAGGGGACTTTGTGCCTGTGAGAAAGAGAAGACAGACTTGGAGAGGTGAAATGGCTTTAGACCCAGGACACATGGCTGCAGGTGGCAATTGCCAGAATTGGAAGTAAGATCTTCCCGGAGTGTTCTGTGTGCTCACCCTTCCCCTTCCACGTCTGACTCCCAGACAGGAAACCCCACCTCCATTAAAAATACAAATTCTCTCCCAGGCTTCTGCAGGTGTGAAGCACGCTGCTAACTCTTGGTAAAGTAGGACAGAGAAGTGCAGAATGGCAGAGAATACACAAGAGGACACAGGAGGGTTCATCAGGCTTGGGGTGGGGGGCAATGGCATCA
>NW_012098210.1:670749-673474 GCF_000951045.1 Mandrillus leucophaeus
TCCCTTGATCAAACTCTATCTGAAGCTAAATATCCCTGGATTTTTAAATTTATGTGATCCAACAAATTACTTGGGTTTTGTTGTTGTAGTCTCTTTGTTTAACCCATCTGAGAGAGTTAGGAGTCATTTGTTTTCAAGTGGCAGACAGTTCTTCCCTGGAGAATCTCCCAGGCTAGTGACAACAGGATTGGGACTCAGTGGGTAAAAATAACAGAAACCTGAACTTCAACCTAACATGAAGATGGGACTTTCCAACACTGAATCACTGAGGAATAGGAATATGTTGTGAAATACAAGTCAACAAAAGTATTCAAGCAGATTAAAGTTTCCTATCAATGTGTCAATTTTGGCACAGGGTAGGTGGATGGATAAGATGAACCCAAGCCTTAGGTTCCTTCCATCTTGATAAGCCTATGAATATGAAGAATGACACAGTCCTCAGAGAAGGATTTCCTAAATACCCTAGGGAGGTTTCTCCTCTATCCTTGTTATCCTTTATCTCCACATCCCAACTATTTCCCAACAATTACCATTATTTTAAATGTTTGACTTATATTTTTGTCCCTGTGTTTGTCTCTCCTACTAGACTGTTAGTTCCATAACAGAAGACATCTTGTCCATTTCATTTTTCTGTACTTCCACCACCTAGCAAAAGGCCTGCCAAACACAGTAGACCTTTAATTAAGAGTTTGTTGAATGAATGAGAGAATGAATGAGAGCTTCCTCACTCTGCATTTTCTATGAAGTCACTCAGAAAGCCAATATCCAAATGGAACCCATGAGGTCTGTAGCCATTAAATCTCACATTCATCCTATTTAAAGACATCTCATTGACAACATTTAATGTAAAATGTCATTTTAGTAAAGGACATTATGCCACCCAAGGGCTAGAGCATCCTCCATCCTTAATTCACTCATCCTTGTCTAGGAACATGTGTCTATCTCCTGTCCTGGTCATCCAGCATAGAAAACAGCCCATGGGAATTATGTGGGATGCAGACTCCCTCTGCAGCACCTCTCCCCACTCTCCTCATTGTGGTGCTCAAGGCTCAAGCTTTGTCACCGTCCCTTAAGACAATGTAGGAAAGAAAACTCACTTACTGAGCACCTACTGTGTACCAGGATCTTTGCATATATGAGCTCATCTAATCCTCACAGCGACTCTACAAAATTGGCACTATTAGTCTTTATTTTATGGAGGCAGGAAATAAGGCTGAGAGAAACCAAATGGCTTACTCAAGGTCTCACAGATCCAATGTTCCAATTTAAAGCTGTGACACTCCACAGTTTTTGCTCTTTCTGTTATCCCACACTTGGTTTTCCAACCTGGATGTGTGTGTGTGTGTGTGTGTGTGTGTGTGTGTATGTGTGTGTGTAACTCTTCTTTATTTCCAGCACTCTTTTCTGCAATTTTTTTTCTCTCTGAGGACTGAGGCTCACACACATGTGCACGTGCATGTACACACACACCCACCAAGTCATCAACATCTTTCTTTTATTTATTGTACTGGAGGAGCAGGAAATTACACAGGCCTATTAAAGACTAAGCAAATTCCAAGTAAATTGCATAAATGGGATTTTTTTAAAGCACACAAAATAACTCTGAAACAATCTATCCATTTCAGAACATCATCAGATACCTGGGGACTGCACATGAAGAGATGTGTTCAGCAGCATCTTACACAAATTATCCAAACTCAAGCCTGTTTCATCTCCTATCCAGTCCCATCTCCTGGACCCACAAACCAAAAAAGAGTGCCTGGGAATGAGAGAGCAAAAGAGAGAGAGACAGAGAGAGAGGGCTTTGATTGAAACCAAGACATCGGGAGGTCTCTGTCTATGAATCAGGGTTATTTGAATCAAGGGAACTCATTTGGCCTCAAGCACTTAATCATTTTATTCCTCTTTCTGGTTTTATTTTGAGACATTAAGAGGAAAGAAGCATCATGGGGACTGAAGAGAGCCTTTTTCTCTTTCTAGCTGCTGCTTCTGGAGTCCCTTACCCAATGCCCAGTGCATATGTTGGGCCAGATGGCTTGGACTCTTGGCAGCCAATTCAGCTGCTCAAGAACATGGTCGTGCTTAACTTCATCAACTTGACTCTGCTTCAGTTCACCATGGAGTAGAAGCATGATACCGATCAGTTTAATTAGTTTAATGAGGGCTGAGGGAACTGGTCCACATTTTGAGTTTGCTGCACAGAACAAATTGGTTTGCCTTGCTCCCTCCTTGATCATTTAAGCATTCAAGAGGCTGCTCTCAATCATTCCCTAAAGGGGTTTTCACTCGCTTCTGTAAGGAGTACCAACATGACTGGGAGTTCAGGAAGTCAGTTCTTCAAGAGGTTCTTTTCTGAACAATGAAGACTCAGAGTACACTAACTAAACATTAAACCCACTAGAAGACTGGACCCTCTGCTGTAAGGGTTCCTGATCCAATATAAGGCAATGTTTAAGCTTTGTACCTAAAGCATCGTCCCCAAAGTGGGGTGCACAGGAGATCTTTTGAGATTTGGGAATATAATGTCAGGATTTCTGTGTATGATTATTTATCTTATGTTAAAGCTCTACTCTTTGTTTATGATGCGTATACTATCTGCATGAGGGAGCATGCTCATATTTCTTCTGAGAGGGGCATGTGATTGGTTAAGTTTGGAGATCCTAGACCTACAGGTACAAAGAACAGGTCGCTCTGGTTCCCTGGAATTGAGGAGTCACGAGAACAG
>NW_012098210.1:673524-676047 GCF_000951045.1 Mandrillus leucophaeus
AAAGTCTGTGTTCTGTCCCCATTCCCTTGGTACCTCTATTCCAGCCTTTCTGCTGTCATGGGAGAGACACGTGGGGGAGCTTAACTCAAAGCAAAGCCAACAAGGTGGGGCCAAGAGGTGCTAAGGCCCAGGAGAGGGGTCAAAGCTTTGATTCTGTCAGCCAGATCTTTGCATTTAGGGGTGGTGGAGACAGCTCCTCTCATGGAACTGTCTAGATTTGGAGGTGCTCATCAGTCCGGGAATAAGAAGCCCTAAAAAGTCAATCTAGGGCTGCTGACTGCCAAAGTCAGCACCACCTCAGCAATGACACTCCCTGTTGCCAGGCATCACTCTCCCTGGACACCTGAGTCTCTTGTCGTGGCCTGAGTGAACCCATGGTGGTGAGGTCTGGAGTGGGGATAGGAGATGGAAAACAGCAGCCCCTGGTGTCCAGGCCATCTACAGGGCAGGACACCCGCCACCCTGCACAGGTGGGATGGATCTACAGGACAGCACACAGCTGCCAAGGCCTGCAACCTCCCCTCTCTGGGCTCCCTCACCCAGGCCCCAGGACCTGGGCATTGAAGAACCTTGCCTGAAACCTACCAGGGGGTTGATGGGTTTGGGCCCATCCTGGGTCTTTACCGCACACAAGGAGCACCGCGACAGGCAGTCTGCTGTGGCAGAGGGGAACACGAGGAGGCAGGCAGCCAGCACCAGCCCCTGCCAGGTCATCCTGTCTCAGCAATTCCTGCTGGGGAGGAAGAAAGAGAAGATAATGAAATCCGTGATCACCCCTCTGCAGGTTGTGTTCTGAGCCCACAAATTCATCTCTTTAACTCCTGCCCACAGCACTGCAAAGCATTCTGATTCCCATTCTACAGTCAAGAAAACAGGCCCAGGGAGGTAAAGTGGAGGCCCAAAGCCAAGGGTCAAGGAAGGGAATGAGCGCCTACTGTATACCCAGAGCTTTCCTGTACATTCACTCCCAATCTGCACAATACTTCTTCAATGTGGGCTGTGTGCCAGTTTCATTCAACAGATGGGGAAGTTGAGGCTCAGAGCAGGGAAGTGGTTGCACACAGCTAGGAAGTGGACAAGCCACGACTTGCTCTGGGTCTTTCAGACTTCAAAACCCACTTTGGCCACCTGCCAAGCCAGAAGATACTTAGTTAAATGCTTTTCTGAGTTCTCCGAGGTCTTTGTCCCTGTGTCCCAGGCTGTCCCACATCAGTCCTTTCGGCTTTGTGAGAGCTCCAGAATTTTTCTCTCCCACTCTAGTACTGTCACTGATCTCAGCCACGGCTCCACCTTCACTCCCTCTCCCTGCTGGCCTCCCCGCCTGCCTCCAGTTCCTTCTTTGATTCCTCCTTCCCATTCTGAAATGCTCTTCCTGGCAATATCAATTCTGTGAACAGACCCATTGGGTGGGGTCAGGCCTGGCCCTTCTGCCTAAATGTCAGGGTACCCTCAGTCCCATTCCTGCAGTCCCACACT
This sequence comes from Mandrillus leucophaeus, assembly GCF_000951045.1. Taxonomy (NCBI): domain Eukaryota; kingdom Metazoa; phylum Chordata; class Mammalia; order Primates; family Cercopithecidae; genus Mandrillus; species Mandrillus leucophaeus. The sequence goes on from NW_012098210.1 coordinate 675,001, forward strand.
TCAGCTCTGGGCTTCAACCACATCAGCTTCTTGCAATCCCCTTAATGAATGCATCAGGCTCTGACCCACCCCCAGGCCTTTGCACATGCTGTTCCCTCTGCCTGGAGAACCCTTCATCTCCTCTTCTGTTACCTGTCATTTAGGTCCTGGATTAGATATTACTTCCTCCAGGCAGCTCTCCCTGATTGCCTAGGCTAGATGAGATGTTCCTCCTTTCTATTCTCCCAGCAGTGTGTGCCTCTTCCATGAAAATCGTCCATGTGAGTCTTCAGGTTTTGGTTCCATGTCTTGTCTTTTTCTCTGAAGTGGTCACTCTGTGCCTCAAATATGCCAAGGTTGCTCCTACCTCAGGGCTTTGCACTTTCTGTTCTTCTGCTGCAGTATTTTGACCTCAGACTTCTACATCACTAGCTCCTTCTTTGTCATTAAATTAGTTGTCATACTGGCAGAGAGGCATTTACTGATCACTATGTGTCTAATGAGGCTTCTTTGGGCTCTCTCTTACATCACCCTTTGTTTGCATCAGAACACTCCCACCTCATAGTCTCCTACTTATTTGATGTTTGGTTGTTGGTGGTGGTGTGTACGTTGTGGTTATCACCACCCCAATAGAATGTTAGCTCCTTGAGGGCACGGACCCTGTCTTACTCTCTGCTGTATACTAGCTCCTAAAACCCTGGTCAGCACATCACAGGTCCTCAATAAATTCCTGGCAGATGAATTAATGCTTCATAAATACTCTGTTAAAAGTTATCTGTTTTGCTAGACATGGTGGCTCACAACTGTAAACCCAGCACTTTGGGAGGCTGAGGCAGGCAGATCACTTGAGGTCAGGAGTTCCTGACCAGCCTGGCCAACATAGTGAAACCCCATCTCCTTTAAAAATACAAAAATTAGCTGGGAAGAGTGACACGCACCTGTAGCCCCATCTACTCAGGAGACTGAGACAGGAGAATCACTTGAACCCAGGAGGTAGAGGTTGCAGTGAGCAGAGATCGTGCCACTGCACCCCAGACTGGGCAACACAGTGAGACTCTGTCTCAAAAA
>NW_012098210.1:676097-764506 GCF_000951045.1 Mandrillus leucophaeus
GAACCCAGGCCATCCAATGCCATGAGTCTTCATGCTTAAACACGGTGCTCTTTGAGATTGGGCATGGCCCATTGTGTGCATCTCTCAGTGACTAGAATTATGTATTAAATAACTTATTTTGCCAGGTGCAGTGGCTCACACCTGTAATCCCAGCACTTTGGGAGACCAAGGCGGGCGGATCACTTGAGACCAGGAGTTTGAGACCAGCCTGGTGGACATGGCAAAACCCCATCTCTACTAAAAATACAAAAATTAGCTGGGTGTGGTGGTGTGCACCTGCAGTCTCAGCTGCTCGGGAGGCTGATGTACAAGAATCACTTGAACCCAGGAGGCGGAGGTTGCAGTGAGCTGTGATAGTGCCACTGCACTCTAGCCTGGGCAACAGAGCAAGATTCTGTCTCAAACAAACCAAAATAAATAACTTCTGGCCAGGTGTGATAGCCCACGCCTGTAATCCCAGCACTTTGGGAGGCCGAGGTGGGCAAATCACTTGAGGTCAAGAGTCTAAGACCAGCCTGGCCAACATGGTGAACCCCTGTCTCTACTAAAAATACAAAAATTAGCCAGGTGTGGTGGTGGGTGCCCATAGTCCCAGCTACTCGGGAGGCTGAGGCAGGAGAATCATTTGAATTCGGGAGGCAGAGGTTTCAGTGAGCCGACATCGCGCCACTGCACTCAAGTGTGAGCTACTGAGTGAGACCCTGTCTCAGAAAAAGTAAATAAATAAATAACTTCTTTCACTATCTCATGGAATCACCTCCATTTTGCAGATGAAGAAACCTAGAGAGGGGGTTCCAAGGTCATGGAGCTAGAAAGGGGCAGAATCAAAAGTCTGTGTTCTGTCCCCATTCCCTTGGTACCTCTATTCCAGCCTTTCTGCTGTCATGGGAGAGACACGTGGGGGAGCTTAACTCAAAGCAAAGCCAACAAGGTGGGGCCAAGAGGTGCTAAGGCCCAGGAGAGGGGTCAAAGCTTTGATTCTGTCAGCCAGATCTTTGCATTTAGGGGTGGTGGAGACAGCTCCTCTCATGGAACTGTCTAGATTTGGAGGTGCTCATCAGTCCGGGAATAAGAAGCCCTAAAAAGTCAATCTAGGGCTGCTGACTGCCAAAGTCAGCACCACCTCAGCAATGACACTCCCTGTTGCCAGGCATCACTCTCCCTGGACACCTGAGTCTCTTGTCGTGGCCTGAGTGAACCCATGGTGGTGAGGTCTGGAGTGGGGATAGGAGATGGAAAACAGCAGCCCCTGGTGTCCAGGCCATCTACAGGGCAGGACACCCGCCACCCTGCACAGGTGGGATGGATCTACAGGACAGCACACAGCTGCCAAGGCCTGCAACCTCCCCTCTCTGGGCTCCCTCACCCAGGCCCCAGGACCTGGGCATTGAAGAACCTTGCCTGAAACCTACCAGGGGGTTGATGGGTTTGGGCCCATCCTGGGTCTTTACCGCACACAAGGAGCACCGCGACAGGCAGTCTGCTGTGGCAGAGGGGAACACGAGGAGGCAGGCAGCCAGCACCAGCCCCTGCCAGGTCATCCTGTCTCAGCAATTCCTGCTGGGGAGGAAGAAAGAGAAGATAATGAAATCCGTGATCACCCCTCTGCAGGTTGTGTTCTGAGCCCACAAATTCATCTCTTTAACTCCTGCCCACAGCACTGCAAAGCATTCTGATTCCCATTCTACAGTCAAGAAAACAGGCCCAGGGAGGTAAAGTGGAGGCCCAAAGCCAAGGGTCAAGGAAGGGAATGAGCGCCTACTGTATACCCAGAGCTTTCCTGTACATTCACTCCCAATCTGCACAATACTTCTTCAATGTGGGCTGTGTGCCAGTTTCATTCAACAGATGGGGAAGTTGAGGCTCAGAGCAGGGAAGTGGTTGCACACAGCTAGGAAGTGGACAAGCCACGACTTGCTCTGGGTCTTTCAGACTTCAAAACCCACTTTGGCCACCTGCCAAGCCAGAAGATACTTAGTTAAATGCTTTTCTGAGTTCTCCGAGGTCTTTGTCCCTGTGTCCCAGGCTGTCCCACATCAGTCCTTTCGGCTTTGTGAGAGCTCCAGAATTTTTCTCTCCCACTCTAGTACTGTCACTGATCTCAGCCACGGCTCCACCTTCACTCCCTCTCCCTGCTGGCCTCCCCGCCTGCCTCCAGTTCCTTCTTTGATTCCTCCTTCCCATTCTGAAATGCTCTTCCTGGCAATATCAATTCTGTGAACAGACCCATTGGGTGGGGTCAGGCCTGGCCCTTCTGCCTAAATGTCAGGGTACCCTCAGTCCCATTCCTGCAGTCCCACACTTCAGCTCTGGGCTTCAACCACATCAGCTTCTTGCAATCCCCTTAATGAATGCATCAGGCTCTGACCCACCCCCAGGCCTTTGCACATGCTGTTCCCTCTGCCTGGAGAACCCTTCATCTCCTCTTCTGTTACCTGTCATTTAGGTCCTGGATTAGATATTACTTCCTCCAGGCAGCTCTCCCTGATTGCCTAGGCTAGATGAGATGTTCCTCCTTTCTATTCTCCCAGCAGTGTGTGCCTCTTCCATGAAAATCGTCCATGTGAGTCTTCAGGTTTTGGTTCCATGTCTTGTCTTTTTCTCTGAAGTGGTCACTCTGTGCCTCAAATATGCCAAGGTTGCTCCTACCTCAGGGCTTTGCACTTTCTGTTCTTCTGCAGTATTTTGACCTCAGACTTCTACATCACTAGCTCCTTCTTTGTCATTAAATTAGTTGTCATACTGGCAGAGAGGCATTTACTGATCACTATGTGTCTAATGAGGCTTCTTTGGGCTCTCTCTTACATCACCCTTTGTTTGCATCAGAACACTCCCACCTCATAGTCTCCTACTTATTTGATGTTTGGTTGTTGGTGGTGGTGTGTACGTTGTGGTTATCACCACCCCAATAGAATGTTAGCTCCTTGAGGGCACGGACCCTGTCTTACTCTCTGCTGTATACTAGCTCCTAAAACCCTGGTCAGCACATCACAGGTCCTCAATAAATTCCTGGCAGATGAATTAATGCTTCATAAATACTCTGTTAAAAGTTATCTGTTTTGCTAGACATGGTGGCTCACACCTGTAAACCCAGCACTTTGGGAGGCTGAGGCAGGCAGATCACTTGAGGTCAGGAGTTCCTGACCAGCCTGGCCAACATAGTGAAACCCCATCTCCTTTAAAAATACAAAAATTAGCTGGGAAGAGTGACACGCACCTGTAGCCCCATCTACTCAGGAGACTGAGACAGGAGAATCACTTGAACCCAGGAGGTAGAGGTTGCAGTGAGCAGAGATCGTGCCACTGCACCCCAGACTGGGCAACACAGTGAGACTCTGTCTCAAAAAAAAAAAAAAAAAAAAAGGTTGTCTGTTTCATAGTCAGCCCTTTATAAATCAGATATCAAGATTCAGGGCCTTTATATTTGATTTATGAGGGCACAGTACAGTTCTTTCAACTGGAAGTGCCTAGTTCCCCTAAGACACCCACCCCACCCTGGTTAGGGGCTTCACACTTGGCCCAGCATGGTCTTTGTAACCCGACACCAACAATCTACTCTCAGAAATGGCTGTCCTCTTTTCCTCCAACTTCCCCATCCCTGCAAACCACCTTGTTTGCTCAGGTGTTCAGGGTGTTTCAAAGCTTTCACCCCCGGGCCCCAGAACCCCACGCTGTAGCCAAAGCAGGGTCTCTGTGTTAAAGCATGCAGTAGGCTCTCCCACCGGAGCATGCTTAATAGTGATCCCAGTCACCATTTCTCAAACCCCTACTGTGCTAAGTTTTTCAATTTATCACCTCATTTATTCCTTCAGGGAAGTGGCCACTTCTGGTCTGGTGAATTGCCCATGTCCTACCTCGATAGTGAGGCTGGGGTGCAAGGTCTGTTCTGTTTGACCCCCTACACTTAATGACTACAATTTCTAAGCAATTTCAATTCATTAACAGCTGCGCCCTCCGTGAGATCCAAGGGACTTTATATATAAAGCCCCCACTTTATAGACAAGAAAACTGGTGCTCAGAGAGGCTTAGTAAATCTCCTGAGGTCACACAACAATTCAAGACACAAGCTCAGCTCCATGTGCCTTGCTTGAGGCTGGCAAGGTCTGCTCCCCTGAACCAGGGAGGCTCAGTGGAAAAGTCAGGGAAGCGGACTTGGGTCCATCCTGTGTCTTTCTCTTCCCCTTGCGTTTCTCTCACGCCCTATCAGCTGCGGACTGGATTACGTTTCCCCACCAGTGAACCGTATAGAGCAGGCAGCTCATGTTTTCTCTGATATCAGCGATGGCGGCCTGGCCTGTTAGAAGATCAGCAGTGAATTAACCTACTGGGGAGGGGGTGCCTACCACAACATCTAACTCCTGGCTGAAGGCTTCCCACACAGCTTAGCTGCTAAGGTAGGGGACTCACTTTAAGATCTCTTTGTCTCAGGCAAAAATAGTGTTGGCATCCTTGTCTTTCATCCATTAACTTTATATTTATGATAATTCTGGTTGATCTGATGGTAATTAAGTACCCACGATGTTCTGAGCAATTCTCATGGATTAACTCACACATAGTCACAGAAACTCTACAGCATCGGTGCTATTGTCATGCCCACTTTACAGATGAGGAAACTGAGTTAAAATTCTAGAGCCTGCCAAGATTCTACAGTGAGTAAGTGGCAAAGTTGGGATTTGTACCAGGCTGTCTGGCTCCGGAGTTACCTTCGTAACCGCTGTATACTGCCCAGGCCCCTTCAGTCCCCTCATCTCCAGCCTCCAACTTCTCCCTCCAGGGTCCATCTCAACCTCCACCTGGTTCTGGAGTAGCCTCCAATCTTTCCCTCGTAAACACTTTCCACATAGCAGCTGGAGGACCCTTCTGAAACTCAGATCTGACTGCACCTCTGCCCTGTGTCCTCTGGCTTCCAGAAGAAGCTTGTCCCTGTCACCAGCACCCCCAGGCTCTCCTAATACCGACAGCTGACATTTGCTAGTGCTCCCTGCGTGCCTGCCCCTGTGCTCAGAACTGTATGTGTCTTATTGGAAGGGGGTCCTTATGACAACTCCATAAGGCTGGGACTCACATTCTCCCCATTCATGGATGAGAAAATGGAGACACAGAAAGATCACATAGTCTGTCCAAGGTATCCCAGCAAGTACACACAAGTACACAGCACCCAGACAGATTGGATGTGAGTTCTGCCCGTCCTGGGCTTGACCAAACCACCTGCAATTTCAAAACAAATGCTCTATGCACCCCGCCCTCCAAGCCTTTGCACACAGGGTTTCCTCTGCCAGGAACATCTCTGTCACGCCACTCATCCACTCCCATCATGCTTTGACCTGGCTAATTCTTATTCATTATTCAAAACTCAGCCTCAGTTGCCTCTTCCAGGAAGTATGTCTGGATTAGTTCCCTCCTTTGAGATCCCACAGCCTCCTATGCTGGCTTCATCACGAAATGACCACTTACCTGTCTGAGTCCCTTATGGGCACATGGTGGGGGGAGGGGGTCGCTGAGGTGCGAGTGTGTCGTGCTTGAGGATGACAAAGAGGCCAGGGTGGATGAAGGGACGTAAGGGGAGAGACTGGGGTTGAAAAGCAAAGAGGTGGGCAGAGGACGGATAATGCCGGCTCTCACAGGCCAAGGGAGAGTTTGCATTTGATCTAAATGTGACTGGCAGACTAAGGAAGTTTGAGTGATGGATGAATGAATCAATCAATGAATGAATGGTGTCCCAGTACTTCATATAGGGCTAGAATGAGCAGGAGCTGCACACCAATTAGTTATGAAAATAAACAGGCAATATTTTAAAATTAGGAAATTGTACATTTAAAAAAAAAATCTCAATTTTCAATTTGTCTTGAAAAAACAAAAGGCCTGGGGACATTGAGCCTGTATTTCAATATGGCAACAGTCACAGAGGAAGAGCCATGCTGCCCATCACCACCCGCAGAACCACCCGGGACTTCCCTCACTGCCGAGTACCTGACAGACGTGTGAGTCTGCAGCCCCTGAATTACCCTCTCTAACTTGGAGAAGCAGCATGGGGTGGCGAGGACACAGCTGGTGAGAAAGGAGAGGTGGGACCGCAAATGCTTTCCTGACCCCAAAGCAGGATCAGCAAATGGTCAGTAACGTGGGCTCAGGTCTCAGCCCACCACTTACCACCACTTTAGGAAAATGACTTAGCTTTACCGTGCCTCAGTTTTCTCAGCTGCAAAACGGGGCTAATAATAATGCTTCAGAGCATGGGCATAGGAATTAAATAAATGATCACATGTGAAGCACCTGGCATGTGCTTGAAGTACCTGGCACATGCTTGAAGTACCTGGCACATAGTAGGTGCTTTGGAGAGTGGAGTATGAAGGCTCCAGTCTAGTCTTACTGGAGCTGTAGGAGATAGGAAAAGAAGAGGGCAAAAAGGAGAGATCATAAAGAGCTTGGCACACTGCAGAAATGAAAAATGCTGCTGCATGACTCACTGCCGTGGACAGAGGGCCTGCTGGGTGTTGGTCTGGGCTGAGTGCCCTTCATCCACGATCCTGTCAACCCAGCAACAGTCACCAATTCTCAGGAGGCTACTGGGAGCCGGGTTGTGCATTACGGCTTTGTACATATTAGCTCCAATCCTCACAGCAACCCCAGAGGTGCATGTTTTTTTAATATCCATTTTACAGAGGGCCAGACTGAGGCTGAGAAAGGGGAACTTGCTCGTCTAAGTTCACCTGGACTCATGAATGGGGGAGTTGGGCTCCTGTCCAGATCCCTCTGGGTTAAAAGACGACCCTAGTAGAGATACATTCGCCCTCACAATTTCACAGGTGATCCTATTTCCTTCCTTTTATAGGATAAATACTTTACAGAACAATGTCAGATGGGCCCCGGGGGAAGCATTTCGACCTTTCTGATGGGGATTTGCCAAGGAATGGAGCTGGGAGAGAGCCCTGCCTGCCTATCATGTCTGCTTAGGGATGGGCCAAGGAGGAAAGGAACTTGGTCGATCACCGGGATGAGAAGTAGGAAGCAGGCCCCCTCGGTGAGCGGGAGGCGTGATGTCAGCGTCTCACCCTGATGGAGGGCCTGTATGGTGTTCTTTCACAGACTTGGCCGAGGACCCGGAGGCCGCACAAAGCAAAGTCCTTTGCACTTGGCAGTTTGTGAAGCTTTATCTCAGCCGCTACCTCAGGTGCTTTGTAACAGCCCAGTAGGGGAAAGAGGGGCTGTTGGGGCAGTGGGGTGATTCTCCCCTAACAGGAGTGGTTGCTTCAGACTCACCAGCCTCCCTAATTGCATCAGCCAATTCCTTCCGTAAATCTCTTTCTGTGGATAGGCACACCTTGTTGGTTCTGCCTCCCCGGAGAACCTTGGCTAATGCAACACCCATGCCCCGTTGTTTGCATCTATGTCTGTGGTTGTTTTCATGCTGCAAAAGCCGTGTTAATTGTTGAAACAGAGACTGTGGGGCCCAGAAAGCCCAAAATATTTACTCTCTGGTCCTTTACAGACAAGGTTTGCTGACCGTACTTTCACTGGTTTTATAAACATTTTATGGTTCTAATAGTTTTAAGCTAACTTTCTTGAGTCCTCAGGCATGTGAACATATTCTCAAATAATAAAATATTTTTTATGTCTTGCTAGTGGATGGATCTCTCACCAGGAGGTCAGGTAGGTTTCCCGATGGAAAAGGCAGGAGGAAACTGGCCCTGTTCCTCAGCCCTGAGCCCTTTCTAGTTGCCTGGGCTGTTCTCCCGGCAAATACCGAGAGGACCTAGGGAGGCTTGCCGTGGGATTTTGCTTTCCCTTGAGAGGGAAAGGCATGGGCTCTGCGGTCATTTGGTACCACCTCCTCCACAAGCCTCACAAGCCTCAGTCTTCTCATCTGTGAATGGGGCATATCATCTTCCTGCACTGAGACAGCACCGCTTAAAGGGCCAGCACAAAGCAGACGCTCTCTTCACCCAGGGCCCAAAGTTCCTTGAAAGGGAATGATCTTTTTGACCTCTTGGCTCCTCGATGACATTTCTATATTGTAGTCAGCTGAGGGCTCAGAGGAGCCGCAAGCATTTTTATTTAAAAAGCCAGCACGGAATAATAATGGCTTGATTTAACATCGCAATTATCTCTGTGAGCACTTTAGCGCATATGATTATCCCTATTTGATGAAAGAGGAAATGGGAAAAGGTAGAAATGAAGTCACTTGTTTAAGGTCACATCATGAGTCAGGAGGGAAATGGAAACAGAACTCCAGCCTCCCACACCCGAACCATGACTCCCACTAAAGAGATGGCATTGTTTCAATGACCCTGCAATGACAACCATCCTAACAGCCAGCAAAGACTGAGACGCTGCTCTGCACCAAGCACCGCGCACTCCAGCTGCCTCCTGTGGACGCTACGGGGCAGGGGCTCATATTACAGGCTTGGGATCCGGATGGGAAGGTGAGGACCAAGTGATAAAGTACCTCTCCGCGGCCACAGAACATGACAGAGCTGGGACTCTGAGTCCATCGCATTCCCCATTTAGGGTGTAACTCTGAGAAGAGACAAGCTCTTCGCTATCCACTTTATCTCAATTATTTCTCTCTTCTCTTGAAGAGAATCCAGTGGGTTGGGAACTACGAGTTCCATTTCCAGATGGGGAAAACAGAGGCTCAGAGAATCTAAAAGACTGGGCCAAGACCAAGAAGCAAGGAAACAGCAGAATAAGATTTCAAAGTCAGTCTGCTGACTCCATGCCACAAACCATCCTGAGGCCTAAATATGTCTCAACTGTCTTTCGGATAACCTCCCAAACTCTCCCACTCCTGATGTTGAAATCATTTCAGGAACTTTTACCCCACACTCAAAAGTATAAAGTTCACCCTTGTGGGTCTCCAGGAGGTTGGCAAAGGGAGCCCCTGAACTTGAAACAGTGGTGCCCCTTGTTAGGTGTTAGCGTCATAACAGAAGACGAATGATCAATGAGAAGGAGGCTTGGGTTCTGAACAGAAAGTAAACCCACCCTTTAGCCTGGCAAAGATCAAAGCACAGAATTGGACGAGGGTCCCATTTGGTGGTCAGCTGCATTTGCTGTGCAGAGACCAGAGGGAAAGACGGCCTTGCAGGCGATGGTCCTGGTGGGATCACTCACTGCATATTTAAAAGAATGTTTTTCAAGAGCAAGGCTTGCATGGAACCGCCACCCTTTTTGTTTTCTGGTGCAATTAAGGGATGGGGAGAAAGGCAAAAAGAGGATGAGCTAGAGAGATATGGAGATGAAGGGACACAGGGAGAGAGAGAGAGACATAAAAAGAGTTAGAGACGGAGACACAGAGAAAAAGACATGGGCCCAAAAGAATGGCAGAGGTGAGACCTGCACACACAGAAAAAGAGACTAAGATACCAGGAAAAAGCAGAGAGAGGTGGAGGACCATGTGGGAAAAAAACACAAGATGAGACATACAGATGGGGAGAGGACAAATAGGAATAGAAGGGGAGGGGATGAGGAGGAGGGGAAGAAGAGGAAAAAGAGAGAAGGGAAGTGAACAAAATAAGAGAGAGAAGTGGGGAGGGAAAGAAGATTTTGATTCAGGATGCTGACCTATTGTGTGACTCACAAACACCAATTCTCTCCCTCTTGCTGCTCTCTGAGTCTGCCCTTTGTTCCTAGGGACCAGTGGGCAAGAGACCCTGCCACATAATAACTGCTCAGTAAACCGTTGTCAAGTTAAATCAAATTGTCCAGGAATAGGACAGGGACCAAATGGCAGTTCAAGCCAATGCATCAACAGATTGCCTCGGTGCATATGTCTGCAGCTTGTGGCCAACCGCTCTGGCCAGTGGGATGACCTGGATGGACTCCAGGAGGAGCCCCCTGAGCCAAGCCATGTGCCTCATGGACCTGGGCCATTGTCCTCCTGCCAGAAGCATCAGTTTGGATCCAGCCTGGGAGGGACTAATGAGGCTGCGCTTCAAAGCACTAACAGACCTCACTCCATATCGAGCGTCTGATCCTGGGCTTACCTGGGTGTCTCCAGCCGATGTTTACTGCCTACCACAGTGGCCAGCTCTGTCTCAGTGAAACAGGTTTATCACTTTGTCAGACCCAGCAAGATTAGCCAACAATCGCGGGCTGAGACGAGTGAATACGGTGAGAGAAATCAGCTGTGTAACCACACTTTCTCAGGCATGCATTGAAATCGAACCAGTAACTATTGATCTCTCTTACCATGATGGAAGAGACCTAATAAATACAACAATTGTGCAGGAATGGCCCAAGGAGGTGGGTAGTGGGAGGGGGAGTGAGGGAGTATCGATCAAAAAGAGACTTCATGATCCTGATGCAGCAGATGAAATAAAAAGTCTTCTGTTGGGATGGGGAGGGGAAAGGAGCACCAGCCCCGCAGATGACGATTTTAGATGTTAGATCATATTTCCTGGACATAGCACACAGCATGATGGAGTGGGATGATCAGCGATATGATAATCGATAGAGAGAAAGGTCCAACCTCACCACTTTGCAACAGTGAAAATCTGAGCAGTCATATCAGTATTTATTGAGCACCTACTGAATGCCAGACATATTGCTGTATCCCGTGGAGGCTTGCAATAACCTTAGGAGGTGAATATTATTATTATTCTCATCATACAGGTAAGGAAAGTGAGACTCAGGGAGGGACTGCTACTGTTCCAAAGTCACACAGTAAGTGAGTGGTAGGATCTGGGATTTCAGCCCAGCACTGTTTCAGGTGTTGTGAGACACACGTGTAGATGACAGATGGAAAATTCCTGGCTCCCAGGAGTTACTTCAAGAAACCTTAACTCCTTCCACGTGTTTTAAGATGGCAAATTTCTCATATAGCCCCAGAGCCGATCCCTTTGCCTGCTCCCTTAAAATGTGCTGCTTTCTGCCACAGAGCCTCGGGAACCAGTGTGACATCCCCCTCCCAGCTGCCAACAGAGACATAGGATTTGCCTGCCACCTATCACAGCTGGGGCAAAGCAGTGGGCTTGAGATCCCGTCAGTGAACGCAAACCACCCCCAGGCAGCATAACTCACCGGCTTGGGCTGCTGCAACAGCTCCCCCCACGCAGATATCAAAGCCTGGAGATAAATGACCTGCAAAAATAGAACAAAGGCAAGGTGTGGTGGGACTAGGGGGAGGAGAGGAAGGGAAAAGAGAAGGAAGGTGCCACAGCAGGGTGGGAGTGAGGCCTGGGGTGAGAAAGAACAGAAGAGGATGGACACTCTGCAGTGCTTTGCAATGGATCTCGACTGGGATGCCTGTCAAATTAGAAAGGCAAGCCTTGTGTATTTCAGCAACCCTTGGAAGAAAGATGATAATGAAGACTTTCAGTCTGTGGGAGGGGAACTGAAATCAGATCCAATAATCGAAAGAGCTTGTTTCCCCTGGGAAGCCTGGAGACTTAATTAAGTAATGTTTGTAGAGCTTGGAGGGATTCTTGGATCCCCAGAAAAAAGTAAGCAGTTGCAGAATTTACTCTTCAACCTTGGAGTAGTCAGCAGGCTTTTTTTTCTTTCTTTCTTTCTTTTTTTTCTTTTTTTCCCGAAGCTCATCAGCTTTTTGCTAGAATCAAACTTTGAGACCCGGTACTTTCTGAACATGGATCTCTGGACCAGCGAGCAAATGGCTTTCCCTTTGAGCTTCCTCCTGGCCTTGGACTCCTCTGGCTGTAATTAATAGGGGAGCAACAAGTCCTTTCCAAGTAAAATTGACAAGCAAACGCCTGCTAAGCCTGGGCCTCCTGGCTTGTTGTCACTCCCTTTTCCCATTCCCTTCCAACGAAACACCCCCAAACTTCATCCTGTATCAAATTCCATCGAAAGAAGCCACTCAAACCAGCACGCTGTCAGCAATTAAACACAATCCGAAAAGAATGAAAAGGCCGAAACTGGCTGTACATTGATGTACATGTTATGTGATAAATGCCAGAGCCTTAGATCTCATTAATGTCCCCAAGCCCTTGTTCTCTAAGTCCAGTGAGACTCATTGACCTTTAAAATCACCCTGATTAGTGAAACCTCTCACTTCTCCCACCCAGGGTGTCCCATTCCCCCCAGATCCTGGGAAAGGCATGGGAACTGCTGTGTGGGAGACTGCAAGGGGAAGGAGACCCTGGAGCTAAAGCCATAGTGTGGTCCTCTTGGGAGACAGCTTACCACCTGTTTAAGCTAGGACTGTGCAGAAAGGGAGATTCCAAACAGCAGTCTCTCACTGGTCTGGCTTTTGTGAACTAGCCTCCTAACTGTAACTACCTTTGCTCCTTTGCTAGATAATCAGACCCAAACCTAAAATCCCCAGCCCGAGCTCCCACCATCTCTAGGTCCAGAGGACCAGGAATAAGCAAATAAAACCAAGAGATAGAATTCCAGTGCCCCCTCTGGATATTACCTGTGCTCTGCTTTGTCCCTGGGCAGCTTCTGGCTGAGCAGGTCGGAGGTGGCAGGTGGCCGGTCCAAGGCTCAGGGGCCTCCCTGACTCCGGCTTGGGAGGAGGTGCTAAATAGGCAGCTGTGAACACCACCAAAGCCCCTTCGAATGGCAGTTCTGGTGCCTCTTCCCCTCTTTTATGGACGAGAGCCTCCCCTGTCGCTCAGCCCTTGCTGAGCACAGGCTGCTGGGAGCCAATGGGGAAGTGGCTGAGAGCAGTCAGAGCGCAGACCCCCAGGCCCTTCAACTCGAACTCCCTGGGCCCGACACAATAGGCTTCTCTTCGTGACAGGGATGTGGAGGAGGAAGGCAGCCGTGTTGGGGAGGGGGGCGGATTCTGGGTGTAGTGCTGTTTGTCACTTGAAATCCGGCCACTTCAGTATTTGATGCGTTTCTAGGAGAGTGTCATAGAAAAAGGAGACAGGGAAGGACAGAGACAGAAGAGTTAGAGAAAGAAAGAGAGAGAGAGAGAGAGTCAGAAAAACAGAGAGAATCAGAAATGGAGAAAGAGGCAATGTCGGACCTACGGAGTGTTACAAAGGAGGGGAGAAAGAGAAAGAAAAACAGAGACAGAGAGTGGCAGAGATAGGGAGATGGGTAGAAACACAAGGAGAGAGGGACAGAGCAAGAGAAAAAGAAACCAACCGGGAAGACAGTCAGACTCAGAACACACTGATCCACAGACAGACAGACACGGAGACAGACAGAGGCTGAGAGAGTCTTCTGATCATGGAAGACAGTGGGGAGATGACAGCCGAGTCAGCAGGCACGTGCGTGGCCCGGTGTTGTGTGCCGTGGCAACTCTGTGTTGGCTGGTGCACGCGTGTGCTGGAATCTTTTTGTGTGTACATTTGCCTGCAAACAGCATTCAGCTCTGGTACATGCCTGAGCTGGTGCCAGGCACACTAGCCCTGGCAGAAGCACAGCTCTTCCCCGACAGCCAGGAGCTGTAGTTTAGTTTTCTTTGGCGGCAACACAAAATGAATAGCAGGAAAAACCCCTCAAAATATGGGCTGCAATGTGCCTCAGCACACACTCTGGGTGAGAGACGGACCCACCTAGATATACCCTTGGCCTGGACCAGTAGCAGCTTGAAGGTAGCACTCCTCACTGCTACAAAGATCTTCCAGAACATAGGGGTCTCTGAGTTTGGAAGAGAACATGCTTCTCTTCTCAGTCAATAGCAGACAGTTTGTGGTGGGAGGCACAACTATTTCAGAAGTCTGGCAGGGCTGCCCATCTTGTGGGCACCTGGCTGTACCAGGCAGTTAGCTAGAGTCGTCAGATTCAATCCTCATGACCTAGTCAGTTGGTTAATATTATCCCCATCTTGCAGATGAGAAAACAGAGGTTTGAGAGCTGAGAAACTTGCCTAAAGACACACAGCAAGTCATCTAGCTAGAATCCAGTCAGGATGACATGTCCTCCAAGTTTCTGCCCCGTCCCTTGCCTCTCCCCAGGTTTGAATCTGCCCACACTGAGGGCTGGGGCCAGTTTCCTTCTCTGGGACTCAGCCTCTCCATATACAGGCTGTGCTTAATGACATTTAAGATGTGAATTTGACTCAGGTCTGCCACTCACCATCAGGGAGACCTTAGACAAGCTGACAACTTCAACCTCTAATTGCTCATCTGTACAATGGGGACAACAGTATCATGGGGCTCTCGGGCTCTTGAGCTCTTGTGAGGGTGAAAGGAGGATGTGTCAACAGCACTTAAAGCAGCTGGTACGGAGCGAGTGTTCTGCTCCCATCACTCCTGATAAACCACATCACTCCAGCTCTGATGCAGCAGGTTCTCCGGGTCATCCTCCTCTCCCTGCACCTGGCTCGTTAAACTCTCACATAAGGGGGAAGGTAGAAGGGGCTGTTTGCTGAGCACTTACTATGCCTCAGACATTTCCACGTTCCATCACATCCTCACAACAAGAAAACCTGTGGTGTAGATCTCACAATGCGTCCTCAGATGGAGAAGGCAGCAGAAGTTCAGAGAGCCCCAGTCACCCAGGGAGGGAGGAGGAACAGAGACCCATCCCTCAGGTCACTGCAGCCCCGCCATACTCCCCTCTGGACCCACAGCCTCACTTTCCTTCTCCTCCCTGTCTCCTCTTTCCGAGGCAGCACAAGGGGTCTGACTGGCAGGTGCAAGCGACTCCTGGTGCCCTAAGGGCAAGCCCCTGCCCAGTGTGTGATAGCCAGTGCACAGGGTCCACAAGCACTTGACCACATCTCAGGCTGGCTTCTTGCATGGTGCCAGAGGACACGGGTGGAGTCTATTTGTTGCCACCCCGGGAATCTGGGAGCCCAAGAGTGAACGTCTTCTTCATCCCCAAGGCTAAAGCCTCACTCCAGCTGCTCTCTATCCTCATTTTTCATTTCCTCCTTCTCCTAATCTCTGTCTCTATAAACTCTTGGCAATAACCTTCGAATACACGGAGACTCTTAGAGAGGGAGTACAATGGCTCCCATGGCTGGCAGTCAGCAGGCACTGGAAGAGCAGAGGAGCAGGGGCCTCTCCTGACTGTTATTCACCAGAGGGAAGTCGGGGCGGTGAAAGTAGAGACACTCGTGGATAATCCTCATCAAGCCATTGATGTTTAATATCCTTCACCCCCTGAGTCTACTGTCGCCTCAAGAGCAAATAGTTCCTGCATTTGCTTTTCCTTTCCTTCCGCAACCTCCTTTACACACACACACGTAGGAGGAGGCCAGGAGCAGCCTTCCTCCTCAGTCTTGGAGAAACTTGCCATAAAGCTCACCCTCTCCTGGGCTCAGTGATGCACCAGTCATGGTGCCGGCCCTGTGGGCAGCAGCCTGAGGGGTGGGTACCATGGCTCAGCCAGACTCACTTGAACTTAGATCCCGACGCCACTGCTTCCTCACTGTGTGACAACTGATGGATACTTCACCTCTCTGAGTGCCTGAGTCATCTTCTGAAGACAGGAGGATGCTGCTACCTTTTATACAGACGTCAGGGCTCATTCCAAAACTCTAGCATGCTCCCTTCCCTGCACATCCTCCATGCACAACCAGTGTCTACTGCAGATCTCGAGGTGGGCAAAAGGCAAAGAATAAAGAAAAGGAAATACTTAAAACAACCAGTCCTCAAATCATTCCATTAGGTAGGATTCAGGAAGCACATGGTGGAAGATGGAAAAGTTACGAAACAAAGCCAGCATTTCTGAAGGGCTGTCTGCTACCAGGCCCCATTGTAAACACTTGACACGGATCAACACCTGATTCTCCCCGCCATTCTGCCGTTAGATGCAATTCCTGCCCCCACCTTACAGAGAAGGAAACAGAGACTGGAAGAAGTTAAGTCACTCGCACAAAGCCATGTAACTAGAAAGTGGCAGAGCACAGCCTGATCCCAGGCAATCCGACTCCAGGCTTGTACCCCAGCCATGAGCTGCACCACGTCTGCGCTTCTGCTCCCCGCTCTGCTTCATGCACGGAGCTCTGTGTGCATTCTCTATTCCCCTGTCGGCCTGGAAAAGTGGCGGCAGGCAACATGGATCACTCAGGAGGACTTCAGTGGAATTAAGTTCCGGTCCTCTGGTCAGCATCAAGTCTCCCAAATCACTTTTCATGCTACAATGTGTCCAGCGTGAATGTCCACACCGGGGCTGGGTGGGCGAGCGCGTGAGACACTCCCACTGCCCAAGCCATCTTGTTTGTGCCTCGCTGCTGCAAGAGGGAGTCAGGAGCTGTGGTCATTCTCTTTCTCTCTCTCTCTCTCTCTCTCTCTTATTCTTTTTATTGAAACATCCCAATGTACCATTCTCTGTGCTGAGTCCTTAGGGCTTAACATACCACACACAACTTTGCCCTCTTTGTCCTCACCATCCAGGTTGAGGAGCAGATATAGGAACAGCCACTCACAGCAGTATGGCAAGTAGGGGCTAGGAGGCCTGGAAAACTGTGGGAACAGAAGAGGGGCTCCCAAGCCAGTCTGCTGAGGAGATGGGAGAAGGCTTCCTGGAGAAAGTGAGCATGAAACTGAGGACTGAGGCACAGGTGGGAGTTTTCCAGGCAGAGGGCAAGAAAGGGCATCTCAGGCAGAGGGAACAGCTCAGGCAAAGGCCTAGAAGCAAGAAGAGTTGAGTGGGATGGTGGGGGAGTCACTCTTGACTCCCCTCTTTCTCTTGCCCTGACACCTCCTCAGCACATCTTCACTGCCTCTGGCTCTATTGTCTGGGCCCCCAGTCGCTGTCACTTCTCTCCTAGATGGCTGGCTCCTGCCTCTGCCCTTACCCATCCTAGTATTCGCTCCTCAGCAGCCAGAGAGATTCTTTTAAATGCAACTCAGGCCAGGTGATGTGGCTCATACTACTGTAATCCCAGCACTTTGGGAGGCCGAGGCAGGTGGATCACCTGAGGTTGGGAGTTCAAGACCAGCTTGGCCAACATGGTGAAATCCTGTCTCTACTAAAAATACAAAAACTAGCCAGGGATGGTGGTAGGTGCCTGTGATCCCAGCTACTTGGGAGGCTGAGGCAGGAGAATCGGTTGCACCTGGGAGGCAGAGGTTGCAGTTGAGCGGAGATCATGCCATTGCACTCCAGCCTGAGTGAAAGGAGTGAAACCTTGTCTCAAAAAAAAAAAAAAAAAAAAAGCAACTCAGATTGTACTTCACCCCTGCTTAAAACAATCCAGTGGTTTTCATCTGACTTGGAAGAAGGTCCACATGCCTCATTTGGAGGGTCTGCTCTCTGCTGACCTCCTGTCCTCCCCACTTCCTGTAGTTGCCCTGGCCTCCCTGCTGCTCCTCAAACACACCAAGCACGTTCCTGCTTCGGGGACTTTGCGCTTGCTGTGTCTTCTCTGAGGAACACACTTTTCCCCATATTCCTTCCATCACTGCATCTGGTTTTGGGCTTAAACGTCACTTCCCGAAACAGGTCTCTTCTGCAAAATCTATGTTCTGTCCCTCTCCATCCCTCACCTACCTCTGTCAGTCTCCACAGCAATTATCCCTCCCTGATGCAATATATGTATTGGTTTATCTGATTATTGCCTGTTTCCACTGGTGGAGGGTAAACTCTAGGGAGGTAGGCCTTTTGTCTTGCCTGGCACATTGTGGGTGCTCAGTACACATTCGTTGAGTTAGTGACTAAGAGAACAACAAGTGGTTCAGTGTGGCTGGAGCACAGAGTGAAAGATGGGAAATGGAGAAGTCACACAGGACCCAAGGGCCAGGTCAACACAGCACTTTATCTGAAGCGCGTTTGGAGGCTGGAAAAGGTTGGCAATGGCTCTCCATGTGGACAGAGAACTCAGAGATCTGGAGGGAAGTTACTCAATCATTTAATCTGGCTCATGAGCATTTCTTGTTGCTCTGGTGCTGGTGATTCAGATTCAAATCCAACATGATTCCTACGCTCAACAAGCTCACAGTCCAGTAAGGGATAGCTGTTGTCATAAAACGCCATGGAGTGGGTGCAAAAGCAAAACAATGCAAGATACGAGGCAGCAGTGATGTACTCTGTCTGGGGATCCCTGAGTAGGTAAACTCTGAGGTGGATTTTGAAGGATTAATAGGAGTTTGCCAAACAAAGATGGGTCTCCTAATGCATCTCAAAGAGCCAATGTCAAGGAAATGGAGACATTGAAAACTTCATGTGTTATGACTGGAATGTAAAATGGTACAGTGCTATGGGAAAAAAAATTTTGATGGTTCCTCAAAATGTTAACCATAGAATTACCATATGACCCAGCAGTTTCATTCCTACATATATACCCAAAATAATTGAAAATAAGGACTCAAACAGATACCTGTACACCAAAGTTTATAGCATCATTATCATCATCATCATCACCATTAATTTAGAGACAGTGTTTCACTCTATCACCCAGGTTGGAGTGTAGTGATGTGATCACAGTTCCCTGTAAGCCAGCTTATTTATTTATTTATTTATTTATTTATTTATTTATTTTAGGGACAGGATCTCATTATGTTGCCCAGGCTAGTCTCAAACTCCTGGCCTCAAGTGATCCTCCCACTTCAGTCTCCCAAAGTGCTAGGATTGCAAGTGTGATCACCATGCCCCGCCTATACCAGCATTATTCACAATCAGCAAAAGTTAAAAACAATCTGAGTGTTCATCAACAGAAGAATAGATAAACGACATGCGGCAGATGCACATACAACAAATAATTATTTAGTTATAAAAAGGAACAAAGTTCGGATCATGCTACAGCTTGGGCAAACCTTGAAAACATTACGCTAAGCGAAATAAACCAGACGCAAAAGGACAAATACTGTACGATTCCACCTCTATGAGGTACCTAGAACAGGAAAATTCAGAGAGAAAGAGTAACGTTTATCAAGAGCTAGGCGGAGGGGAAGGGGGGAGTTATTGCTTAAATGGCCCGGAGTTTCTGCTTGGGGTGATGAAAACGTTCTGGTAGTAGATAGTGGTAATGGTTGCAACAGCATTAGGAATCCACCAAACTACCCACTCCCAGTGGGCAAAACTTCACCTTCTCTCCTATTTTGCCTCAGCTGGCAGCACAACTTCCACACTCTAAGCTAATAGACATTGTCCGTCTACTTGGTGCCCATCACTCTGCTAGTTCGTCCCTATGTATTATTATCTCATTTAATCCTCATAGCAAATCAACAAGGTAGGTGCTATTTTTGCCTTCATCTGCCAGAGGAAGAAACTGAACTTAGAGAGGTGGCCAGTTGCCTGAGGTCATACAGCTCATAAGTGGAATAGACCCCAAGTTCCTCTGACTGCAAAGACCATGCTTTGCACTACTACCTCACAGAGGCAAGCTGAAACCCAAAAGCAGCAAATGCATACATGCTATTATCCACCGAGAGTCACCCTGCGCCAGGCAGAACACTAAGAACAGGGATACATGATCTTTAGTAACCTCTCAGTAGCCCAGTTAGGCAGGCACTGTAAGTTCTACTTTGCAGATGAAGAAACTGAGACACTGAGAGGTGAAATGACTTCCTAAGTAGCACAGCAGGACAGGGACAGAGTCAGGACTCACATCAAGGTCTGTATAGCTCCAAAGTCTGTGCCCCTTTCTGCTTTGTCACATCCACCCATGATGCTCCTCTGTCCTTCCTAGCCTTCTGGGACCAAGACCTGAACAAGAATTTGACCAGCACATGGTAAGGAGGGACACCTGTTTACTGAGCACCTACTATGTTCTAGGTCCGGACTACAGGCTTAATATTTATGATCACGTGTCTGGAACATGCACCTGACCTCTGCTGCCAGTCGAACAAGAGGTCAGTGGCAGGACTGGATGCCTGGTCTAGATTTCACTGTGTAATAATGTGGAATGCTTTTAGCCCCCTGCAAAAATAAAAAAAAAGAGAAAAACCTTACATCTCAAATCTAAAAATCTAAAAATCACTAAAATCTAATCACAGCCTCCACACATCAAGTCTCTGCTGGTGCCAGACACATCTCCTAAACTATCTCATTTAACCCTCACAACAACTCTAGGAGGTAAATATCATTAGCTCCACTTTGTAGATGAGGAAACTGAGCTGAGGGCTCAGTCACTTGTCTGAGATTACACAGAATGTGTTATAGCTGGGATATAAACCCCAGTCTGTCTGCCTCAAAAGCCAGGGCTCTTTTCACTCATCAAGCTACCTCTCAAACACCACCAGCTCCTAATTCCTCAGCAGCAGCCTGGGCATCAGCAAGAGGATAGACCTGCCCAGAGATCCTGGGTATTTGATCTGAAATAAGACCCCTCATCTAAGACCTGCTCCTCATCATCCCATGAGCCCCATAATGTACCTCACTCCGAATAATAGCTCTGTATGCCAGGTAAGTTTCTTTTTGCCAAAGGGGGAGTTAAATTGCTTTTTTCTCAGTCATAAATCTTACAGTTTCTCCTAAATCCTATTGAGCTGACAAATTGTGTGGCCTTTTCTTTTTTTGTTGTTTCTTTTTTTTTTTTTTTTTGGCACAATCTCAGCTCACTGCAAGCTCCGCCTTCCGGGTTCACGCCATTCTCCTGCCTCAGCCTCCCTAGTAGCTGGGACTATGGGCGCCCGCCACCATGCCTGGCTAATTTTTTTTTTTTTTTTATTTTTTTAGTAGAGACAGGGCTTCACCACGCTAGCCAGGATGGTCTCGATCTCCTGACCTCGTGATCCGCCCGCCTTGGCCTCCCAAAGTGCTGGGATTACAGGCATGAGCCACCACACCTGGCCAAATTGTGTCCTTTTCTGTACTAATTCCACAAAACACCTGGAGTGTGTATTATAGGCCAGGTTTTCTGCTAAACACTCAGCTACATGACTGAGATGACCCAGTTCCTATCCTCTGGGGATCACAAGCTGGCAGGGATGATAGCAAGTAAACAGTACTTCCAGTAATTTCAGCACCACCTGGACAGGGCTGAGATACAGGTATGGATATACAGAAGTACCCAGGCTAGTCTGTTCAATATGGGAAGTCATCCTGGAGCTGGAGACCAAGGCTGGGTTTTGAAGGCTGAGTAGAAGTGCTCCATGGTGATCAGAAATGGTTCTGTGCAGCGGAAAGAAATCATCCAGGCTTTTTAAAGCAAAAGTTGATTTAACATAGGGGATAAGGAACTCTAAAAGGTGCTAGGGGAGGAAAGGTGCTGGAGGAGTCAACAGGGCCTCCGTAAATGACTCCCAGAATGCTACCTGACCAACCAGGCATGCAATCAGACAGTCAGGCAAACGGGAGACCACCCCTGCAAATAGTGAGTTCAAGAACTTACTGTCACCCTTGGGTCCAGGGATCTGGAAGCTGCGGCTGAGGAGCCACCATGACATCATCACAACTGCCTCTCAACACCCATGGGGGTGGCCAGACTCTGAGATGCTGCTGCAAACCCCCCCTCCATGCTGCCATGATGGCTCTTGCTGGAGGAAAGAGCCACAGCAGCAGAGAGATGGCCTCTGTTTCAATTCCAGAGTCAAATCTCATACAGCCTAGATAATTGACAGAATATAATCAACATCGAGAACTTTAGCTGCAAGGGAGGCTGGGGAAAATAGTTTTCAACTCCTATCTCTGCAATACAGGAAAGTGCAGCAAGGAGAAGAGGGGGCGTGGATGGGAATGGGGGCTGAGGCCCAAGCAGGTGCATCCCCCACAACTGGGAAGGAAAGGAGTGAGTGTCCTAGGCCAGGTGGACACAGATCTTGAATTTCCTCTTCTGTCTCCGCACAGAGGCCCTTTTTCAGGTCAACAATCCCCAGGTGGTATAGGGACCACCCACAAAGACCCCATCCCTGTGGCCCTGTCAGAGCAGGAGACAATGAATCCAGATTCTCACTTCTGTGGTGAGGAAATGGAGGTGCAGAGGGGAGACTATTGTCTTAAGGCCACACAACTCCATGGGCAAGCGGGGCCTAGAACCTTGTTCTCCCTTTGTGTTGTGCCTGCTCTGCCATCCTCTTCTTCACGTTCTGGGGCTGGAGTCTGGCTGGAGCTGGGGTAGTGGCTGGTGTAGGTGAAGAATTGCAGTCTGGAGAGGGGAAAAAACTCAGCCTCTGGTGTCAATTATGCCTGAGTTCTCCTCCGGGCTCCACTCCTGCTAACTGTGTGACCCTGGGCAAGTTACTCAACCTCTCTGAGCTCCAGTTGCCTCCTTGGTGAAATGGACATAGAGAAAAGCACAGAGTTGTCATGAGAATGGCAGATGCTAAATATAATGAAGCATACAGTAGGTATTCTTGAAATGGGAGCTGATGTGACTGGTTCCACAATACTACTATTAATTATAAACTGCTATTATTATTAACAGTAACTGATCCTCCCCGAATTGAAGATGAAAACTTTTTAAAGGTTTTATATGTGGTGTAACATCACCGCTTTTTATTCTCCTACCTCATTAGTGGCATCAAAAGACCCGCACTGTAACTACTTCCATTATTCTAGCCCACCTGCATTTGCCAATTTCTAACTAAACATCTAGGATTCCTCCCCTCATAGAGATCCTCACCCAGAGACCCACAAGTACCCACAGACCAATATACACAGATTCACACCAAACAAACATACATACACCTGGTTTTGAACAGACACACACAAGCATGGCCAAATACACAGACCCTCACTAGTACTCAGATTCACACACAAACCTACAGAAGCACAACCTCACCCAAATACACACAGACAAACACACACAGAGAGAAACAAGAGTAGCACTCATGCAAATACATCCTTCAACACGCACACTCCACACCCTCCCAGTTTTGTGACACACTCAGGAATATTAAAAGTTGTGGGGAATGGAAGTAGCTGGTAGCCTTGCTTCTGAGTTCTCTTTAAATAAATGGTCAGTGACAACTCAGGACTCCTTGGAGCCCTCACTGAAGGACCTTTATCAGCCTAAAGCTGAGCCTTCAGCCTGGGTCCCATCTCAGATAAGATCATTAATTTTCCATTGCAGCTTCTCTCTCTCTCTCTCTCTCTCTCTCTCTCTCTGAGTCATCTTTACAAGCCCCTGAAACAATGGCATTTAAGGAGGGAGCTTTCTCAACACCCCAAATCCATACAGAAAAGTTCAGCTTCCCTGGTAAAGCATTTACATGTTGGGGTAGGGTGCATGGAGTGACATGGTTTTCACATTTGAGAAAGGTGAGTGGGAGGGAATATCAGACAACCGCACAGTGCAGATCATCATTTAAATACAGTCCCCATGGGGCTCGCTGGCAGCATTAAAATTGCTCCGTGCCTCTGTGGGGGTGTCACAGAACAGCCTCTCTCCTTTGTTCTGCTTTACCACAGAAAGAGGCAGTGTGGTGCAGTGGAAATACCCTAGGGCTGAATCCTAGGATTCAAGTCTGATCCATCATTTCTGGCCTGTGTATAACTAACTAGGCAATTCACTTACCTCTCTGAGTAATGATGTTTTTATCAATAGAATACAGTGATTAGGAGCAATGAAGGGCTCCAGAGCCAGACTGCCTGGCTCGGCCCTGGACTAGCTGTGTGATCTTTGGCAAGTTGCTTAATCTCTCTGGGCTTCAATTTTCTTATCAGTGAAATAGAGGAATAACTTCACTTTCCTCATAGGGTTGATGCAAGTATGAAATTAATATATGTAAATGCTTAGCACAGTGTCTACTGCATACTCAGTGATCAATAAATGATAGCAGGTGCATCAGTAACTGTCATTTTGTGTTTTTCATATTCCAGACACCCTGCTTTGTCCTCCTCAAGACCTACAGGATCTGGTCTTCGTGTCCCCTAATGTCTAATCTGCTCCACTCACACTGGCTCCCTTTCTGGTCCTTGGATATGCATATTGTTCCCATCTCAGGGTGTTTGCTCTTGTTGTTGCTTCTAGTTGGAAAGCTGCCTCCCTTAATATTTGCATGTCTTATTCTCTCAATTCATTCACATCTGTGCTCAAATGACACCTCCTCAAAGAGGTCTCCCATGATCACCTTATCTAAAAGACACCTTATCTATCATCATCTATCCTCTTGCTTGGAATTATTCTACACATTTGTGTACTTGTTTATTCTTTCTCTCATCCACTAGAATGTAAGTTTCAGGAAGCCAGAAATCTTGTCTTTCTTGTACTTGACTGTATAGCTGTAGCTCCTATAACAGTTCCAGGCCATGGGAAGCACTCAATAAATATTTATAGAATGCATGAAATAAATGTGGGTCAAAATGAAACACTTACTCAGTTTCAGCCTGTTAATCCCAGACCTATCTCTCTTGGGCTACTGTATACCACATATATGACTCTACCATATACATCTGAGTATCTGAGTCAGAACTTCCACAGCCCGTTCTGACTCAGAGCTGCCTACATTCTTGGGTGACAGACATGGATGAAAGCAGCTGGAGAAGGCATCGATGACTGCTGCCTTTTCCTTGCCCAGGAAGAATCTGGAGAAAGAATCCACCATTTTTTCAGAACACTTTAAAATAGGACTTTATGGGGCTATGGACTCCCAGTACCCTCTCCCTCCCGCCATTGTAGAGATGATCATCCTGCATCACCTATCTGCCCAGTGTTTCCAGTTAGCAAGAAATGCCAAGTGGGGACATCTGGAAAAAGAAATATCAGCTTTGGATTCCAAGAGCGGCAGAATGAAGATGTCACTAATAGTCAGTGAAAAGCTGGCTCATTCTTCCTCTCTTTATTCACTTCCCCTGGGCTCCATTTTCTGCTCAGCACCTGCGCCGCCTCATGCTCGGGAGCAGGAATTTGGTTTTCAGCACCACGGACAGCGATTGGCTTGCAGCCGGGGAGTCCAGGAAGCCAGAACGTGGGACTTTGATGCAACCAAACAAATGTTTACTGAGCACATCCGGGGGGCAGGCATACTGAAGAATACAGAGATTTATGTGGTCTTGACCTTTAAATAACTTAATCTCTTCGAGTCATCAATATTCCTAAATTGATACAGCTAGGGCAAGGCCCCAAGCCTCCTGATATTTGGAAAGTGGAGAATCAAAGGGAAAATGTTGCCCTTCTCAAATGAATTTATGCTGTGTATTTGCATATGTTATCTAACACTCTCATTATACTGCCACCCTAAAAACAAACAAGAAAGCAAAAAACAGGTACTGCAATGTTCTATTCACCATTATACCGCAAGTACCCAGCATGGTGCATGGCCCACAGTAGACACTCAATAGGTTTTTAATAAATGTGTGGATGAATGAATCCTCACAAAATCCTATTTTACCCATTTTAATTTTACCTCGATTAATTTTACCCCTATTTCCTAGATGAGAAAACTGGGTCTCTGAGAACTCCCTTCTCATGACAGCTATTAAGTGGCACAGCTCAGGTTTGAATCCAGGACCTCCGAATTTCATGCTGTGCTGTCAAGCAGAGCCACTTAACTATGCGCTGGGCACTCTCAGAGCCTAGAAAAGGCGCTAGCTTGGGAGAGGCTGATTCTAACAATAGCACTGACTCACTATTCAACCTTGAGGGAATCATGTTTTTCTTTCTGGCCTCAACTTCTCCATATGTAAAATGGAAAAGGAGATTGTGTGGCTAAGGGCTCCCCTCCCCACTCCACAAATGGCTTGTAAGGTGCTCCCTCGAAGGCTTGGATCTTGCATCTGTTGCAGCTGGACAACGCGACCAGCAGGGGGCGCTACAAAATGAATTTAAAACATCCTTCCCTTGCCTCCGCAGGGCGTCAAAGGAGAAGTGTATTGATATCCCAGCAGACCTCAAAATCCTTTTTCATCTTCCTGCTATAACCAGAATATGTGCGCAAGCAGTGCAGGCGCTCTTCTTTTTAGAGTGCAACAAATGAACTTCAACCCCTCTCGAGAAGTGAGTAAAGAGGCAGCCCTAGGACACAGAGACAGTGCAGTAAGGCTGCGGTGACTTATCGCCCAGGAACCCACTGATTGAGTAACTTTGGATAAAGCCTCGAGCAAAGATAACTGTTTAAATGGCTGCGGCAGCGGAAAAATCAGTTTGGCTGATTGATGTCCTGGGTTTCTTGTTAGTGGGTGGCTTCCAGCCATGGCTCTGCCTCAGCTCCCAGAATTACTCCAATAAGTGATTTGCTCATCCCTAACTCTTCCCAGGGGGTGGGGAGAGGGAGCTGAATCAGCCCTCTCACAACCCTGATTTGGACTTAATAGGGGACTAGTGGGCATTGGTGCACTGGGGGCAATGTAGGGAGAGAAGCAGATTTGCCAGGCTTGGCAAAAATATCTGGCTCCTGCCTGTGGGTGTGGAGGGGAAAATAAAGTCAGAAAAGAAGTGATTGCAGAGTGAATGTCTTTCAATTCTTTGAAAAGAATGTAAATCAAATGTGTCACGAAGGCTGTTTCTGTGACCAAATCCTAGTCATTGAAATCTAGATTGACCAAAGTGGGTCTCCAGATTGAAGGGCAGCAATGGGGGAGCTTGGGAGATGTTTGTCAGGGAGCCTTACTCAGTATAGGAGTCACCTGGGATCATCACAAGGGAGCAGGCTCTGCAATTAACCAGACCTTGATTCAATCGTGGCTCTACCATTGACTGTCTGCAAGGCCTGAATCGAGTTGCTTCATCTTTCTGAAACTCAGCTTCCTCATTTGTAAGATGGGAGAATACTAATAATATATCAACTGTCTCAGCTCTCTATTCTTGCAGATTAAACCACATTAACACTTTGTGGAATAACAAAGCAATCACTCGATTGTGCTCACAGAGTCTCAGATCAGAAATTTAGACAGGACATAACAGGTATGGCTTGTGTCTGCAGCATGATGTCTGGGGTCTCAGATGGGAAAACTCAAATGGCTGGGGGTTGGAATAACCTGAGGCTTTTTCACATAGTCCCAGGCAGGGTTGCCTCAAAGGCTGGGTTCAGCTGGAACAATGACTTACCTGTGGCCTCTCCAGCAGGATTCTAAAAGCTAGTGTTCCAGTGAACAGGCGGAAGTTGCATGACCTTTTATGATCTAGCTTTGCAAGTCACATAGTGTCACCTCCTTTGCACTCTGTTGGTCAAAACCATCACAAGCCCACTCAGATTAAGAGGAGGGGACATAGACCCTATCTCTAAGTGGGAGGAGTGTCAATTTAAAGCCAAGTTTGAAAACTACCACACCTGCCATGCATGGGTATTACAATAATTAAATGCCAAGTACTTGACAGCAGCTACTACTCCTGTTCCCTCAGAGGATCAAACAGTTCTTGGTGAGAGCTTTTCATAATTCTTAGATAAAATCTATACATCTTTACCTGGCCTACAAGGCCTGGCATGCTCTGGGCCTGATTTCTTCCCTAGCTTCTTTCAGCCCATCTCATCTCTCAAATGCTTTGCCATGTGCCTTCCTTCAGCAACTAAAAGGCATCATGCTCCTTCCCAACTGCCAAGTCCCTTTGCTCTGCTGCTCCCTCTGCCTGGAACACTCCTTGCTCATTTCATGGCCTGGCAAAAATTATGTATACCTAGGCCACTGCTTCAGGGAAATCCTTTCCAATTCTCCAGACCTACATCAGGACCCCCTTTATATGCTGTTAGAGAACCCAATACTTTTACATCATAGCACTAATCACAATCACTATATAATTATTTATCTAACAGCCCTCCCTTGCCCCATGCTCTACCTGACCACCATCATGTTAACTAATAGACAGGGGCCCCTGTCTGTCTTGTGTTCTCAGCACCTAGCACAGAGAATACCACAGAGTAGGTGCTCATTAAATATTTGCTGAATAAAGAGTGATTGGATGATTAGGCCACCAAAGCTTTGTGTTTGGGCTGGAATCACATTTACTAACAGTAATTAGCTCAAATTAATCAGAGACCTGGTTGGCTTTGATGTCACCATAGGGCTTACTGGTATTCCAGGGAGAAGATTTTGGTATTGAAATGAGACCTCCTGGGGTACACTTTTGAGGGTTGGTCTTCTGGCGAGGCCGCAATAGCTCCCATCTCAGTTGTTACACTCAGTACTCCCTGGGACAGCAGAGAATGTAGAGGATGTCTATCTGAACTCTGTAAGGTGCAGCAAGAATTTTGGTGTACTAATTCATCTAAGCCCAGCTTCTTTTCATCCAAGTGGTGCCAACAACACCAAAAACATTAAATAAATAATTAAACCATAGAATTGTACACACTTAACACACTCTGTGTGCTAGGCACTGTGCCAGGCAGTAAAAATACTGTGAGAATGAGGGCAGACATATCCCCTGTTCTCCTGGGCCTTACAGTCAAATGGGGAGAAAGATTCAAAGCAGATAACTAGAGAATAGTAAAAGTTACATTACACAGGCATCCCAAGGACCTGTGAGAGGACAGGGATGGCAACCATCCTACCTAGGATGGTGGGGGAGAGGGGTTAGTTAAGGAAAGCTTTATTGAAAAGGTGATATCCAAACAAAGATCTTAAGAATGTATAGGCAGTATTGGAGAAGGTGACAAAAAAGAGCTCCAAGAATGGGAATAGTGAAAAGCACTAAAGGAGAAAAATAGCATGGCTTTGTCAAGGAAGTGCAAAAAGTGAGTGAGAAAGAGTGGCACAGGATGAGGCTACAGAGCAGGCAGAGGCCCTAGAATTAAGGACAAACTCTTGGCCATGTTAGGGAGCTTGTATTTTATCCTGAGAGCAATGGGAAGGCACTGAAGGATTTTGAGCATGGAGGTCACAGGCTTCAATGTGGAAAACAGGTTATACGGGAAGACACTGGAAGCAGGAAACCAGTTGGAAGGCTGATCATTGTCCACACAGGAGGTAATGGTGGCCTGTACCTGAGAGGCACGATGGAGTAAGAAGAAATTGGCAAGTTCCAGGGATGCCTGGGAAGAATAACAATGATTCGTTTTAAAATGAGGAATAGAGGAAACAGACGAGTCAAGGAGACCTCCAGAGTTCTGTCTTGAGCACCTGGATGAAAGAGGAGTCAGAGTCTCAAGAATAAAAACAGGTTTTGGCAGCGGAAGGTGATGCGCTCACCTTTTCATGTATCGGGCTGGAGATGCCTGTGAACACCCATGTGGAAATGCTATGCTGGTCCTGGAATAGCCTGGTCCTGGAATTCCCTAAGGATTTGTCTTTATTTAGGGAGTGGCCGGAGTTATGAGGAGAGGGTTTCATTTTGGCCAAGAGTCTTCTTAAAACTCAAAACCTGACCGAATCTTCTGAGTTCTCAAATCCAATCAGCTTCCTCTGGGATCAGCTTAGGATGCAGACAATCTCCTGGCATGTGCCTGCCCTGTGGTATAAGAGAACACGGTGTAAAGAATCAGACACTAAGGGCTCTCATTAGAACTGGAAACTGAGTTCTCTCCCAGTAGATGTATTTAAGCACAGGCTTCAGAGAGCTGTTGTACAGGAGACTCAAGTACTGGATAAGGAATCAGAGCAGGTGACCTTTAAATACCCTTAGAGTCTTGACCTCTACTTATTGTAATTCTCTATCTGCCACCTAAAAAAACAAAACTAAAAAACTAAGTAGCTCATTATCTCACTCGCCTCATCTGCAGAAGAGGGTGCAGAGTATGATTTCAAAGGACTCTTCTAGTGTGGTAACTACAACTGTTTTTTCAACAGCCTCATGTTGATAGATCCCAAGGGCCCTTCTCAGTTCTTATCTTGACTGATCCCCTACAAGTATTTTACGCTGTTAATTACTCTCTATTTCTTGACTCATTCTCTTTCTGGGGCTTTCGTGACAAAGAACTCGCCTGTGTCTCTAAGTACTCCTCTCATTCTCTTCCACGGGCTCCTCTTCCTACCTGTCTTTTAAAATGGGCTTCTCTTTTCTTGTCTCTTGACACATTCTTGTTCCACAATCTCATTCACCACCATTGCTTCCATGCTCACGAGAGGCATACATATCACTCAAAACTCTTTTACTAGACCTGATCTCACCTAGTTTAGGAAATAAAAAAATTATTGGCACAAGTGATTGAGAAGTCTGGAGACCAAGCACAGATTGACCATGGGCTCAAACAATATCCCCTAGACTGGCTAGGGATTCTCATCATCCTCAGCTCTGGGTGCTCTCCTGCTGATGTATGGCTCTCTCTCTCGCTCTCGCTCTCTCTCTCTCTCTCTCTCTCTCTGCCACTTACCCTCAGAAGGCAGCCGAAGAAAGGGATCTAATAAAATAGTCTATGTATCCCTGGACTTATCTCTGAAATAAGCATATATGCATCCAATCCTAAACATATACCAAAGACTTTGAGAACTGAACTAGAGAACAGACCACCACCAAGATCCCAGGGTGGCCAATGGACAATAAATATATGCAGAATACATCTGACTAGCACCAGAAATCCGTTGAAAACTAAACTGATAATGAAACTACAGCCCACAGAAAGTGGATCAAAACTTGTAGCCCAAAACTAAGTGGGTCAATTTCCTGGCTAAAAATAATAATAACAATCAGCATTCTATATAGGATTTAAACAAATATGAGACCCAGAGTCTCATGCCATGATATTCCAATGGCCAGGATACAATACAAAAAGTACTCCACATATAAAGAATCAAGAAAAACTTTAACAATTTCAGGTAAAAAACACAACAGATGCTAATGGCAAGAGGGTCTAGATGTTGAAATGATTAGACAAAGACTTTAAGGTACTATAATCCAAGAAGGCAAACACTGTTGAAATGAATGAAAAGCTGAGAAGTCTCAGTAGAAAAATAGAAGCTATAAAAAATAACCAAATTAAATTTGAGAACTGAGAAATACAATAACCAAAATTTTAAAATGTGGCTACTTGATAAACTCAATAGCACAATGAAAATAACAGAGGGGAGTCAGTGAACTTGAAAACAGATTAATGGAAATTATCCAATAAAAAAAATTGAAAAATTGAAGAGAGCCTCAGGAACCTACGGGGCAATACAGAAAGGTCTACTTTCATGTTACTGGTGTCCCAGAAGGAGAGAGAAAATCACGTGGTACAGAAAAAAGAAGTATTAAAAATATAATGGCTGGAAAATTCCCATAGTTTGTGTAACACATAAACTTGATTCAAGAAAATAAGCAAATCCTAAACAGAATAAATTAAGAAATCCATGCTCAAGCATATTATAATAAAAATTGCTGAATGTTTAAGACAAAAAAAAACTCTTGGCTGGATACAGTGGCTCATGCCTGTAATCCCAGCACTTTGGGAGGCTGAGGCAGGAGAATCACTTGAGGCCAGGAGTTTGAGCCCAGACTGGGTAATATAGGGAGACTCTGCTTCTACAGAAAAGTTAAAAATTAGCTCAGCGTGGTGATGCATGCCTGTAGCCCTAGCCACTTGGGAGGCTGAGATGGGAAGATCATTCGAGCCCAGGAGGTCAAGACTACAGTGAGCTATGATCATGCCTAGCCAGGGCAACAGAGCAAGAATGTCAGTCTAAAAAATAAATCATCTCAAAAGCGGCCAGAGAAAAATAATGTATGACATATAGAGAAACAATTATCCAAATGACTGCAGATTTCTCATTAGGAATCACAGAGGCCAAGAGAAGGTATAACAACATTTTAAAGAGATAAAAGAATTGTCAACCCAGAATGCTATATCCAGCAAAAATATCCCTCAGGAGTAATAACAAAACAAAGGCATTCTTGGATGAAGGCAAACTAAGATTTTGTCACCAGAATACCTGTTCTAAAAGAACTATTAGAAGCTCTTCAGAAGGAAAGGAAATACCAGAAGGAAACTTGGAACATGAGCACTGAAGAAGGAGCAATAAGAATGGTAAATATCTGGATAAATAGATTGTCTGTCTCCTCTTAACTTTAAAATAGACTGGCACAGTGGCTCACGCCTGCAATCCCAGCACTTTGGGAGGCCAAGGCAGGCAGATGGTTTGAGGCCAGGAGTTAGAGATCAGCCTGGCCAACATGGAGAAGCTCTGTCTCTACTAAAAACAAAATACAAAAATTAGCCAGGTGTGGTGGTGCATGCCTATAATCCCAGCTACTCAGGAGGCTGAGGCTCGAGAATCTCTTGAACCCAGGAGGCGGAGGTTGCAGTGAGCCAAGATCACACCACTGCCTGCCAGCTTGGGCAACAGAGCGAGACTCTGTCTGAAAGAAAGAAAGAAAGAAAGAAAGAAAGAAAGAAAGGGCAGTTGAAAGCAAAAAGTTATAACATTGTTTAGTTGGGTTACATACAGATGTAGTATGTATGAGAAATACGACATAATAGGAGGGCTCAGGGACCCGTTTAGGATAAAGTTACATATAAGACCAGAAGTGGTAAAACACTGATTCTAGTAAACTGTAAAGTCATGTATGTATATTATAATCCCTAGAGCAACCATTAAAAACTATATACAAAGAGATATAGTAAAATAACAATAGAAAAATTTTAATGAAATACTAAAAAGTATTCAAATACTCCAAAAGAAGCCAGGAAAGAGAAAATACAGCAAAGAAAAACAGAGTTGACAGCCAAAAAAAAAAAAAAAAAAACCCAACCCATAAAATAGTAGACCTAAATTCAAACTTGTCAGTAATTACAGTAAAGGAAAATTGTCTAAACACACCACACACCAGGTAAAGGACAGAGATTGCCAGATTTGGACAAAAAAAAACAAGATTCAACTATAAGTGTCTAAAAGAATTCCATTTTTAATATAAGGACATAGGCATTGAAAAGTAAAAGGATGAAAAATAATATACCATGGAAATACTAATAAAAAGAAAAGTCACTGGAGTAGCTCTGTTAATATCAGACAAAGTAGACTTCAGAGAAAAGAAAATTACCAGAGATCAAGAGGGTTTTAAATAATGAAAAAGCATCAATCAGAAAGAAGTCATAACACTCTTAAAGATGTATGTATCTAACAACAGAGTTTCAAAATATGTGATGCAAAAACTGCTAGAACTGAAAAGAGAAATGAACAAGCCCACAATTAGAGCTGAAGAAGTGAACGCTACTCACTCAGGAGCTGATAGGACAAGTACACAGAGAATCAGCAAGAACAGAGAAGAACCGAACAACACCGTCAGTAAACTCATGTAATTGACATTTGCAGAATACTCCATTCAAGAACAGCAGAATTCACATTCTTTTTAAATGTTGAAGGAACAGTCACCAAAATAGATCATATTCTGTGCCATAAAACAAACACTAACAGTTTAAAAGAGTTTAAATCATCCTAAGAATGTCTCTGAACACAATGGACTTAAATTAAAAATTAACATAGGAAAGTTATCTGGAAAATTCCCCTAACACTTAGAAATTTTTTAAAAAGACCTTTCTAAATAATCGATAAGTCAGTGTGGAAGTCTCGAGGGAAATTACAAAATTTTTAACTGAAAGAAGATGAAAATACATCTCAAAGTTTGTGGGATGCTGCTACAGCAGTGTTCAGAAGAAAAATGTATATAATTAAATAATTATATTTGAAGAGAAGGAAAGTGTCAAATCAACAATCTAAGATTCCACTTTAAAGAACTAGAAAAAGGAGCAAAATAAACCCAAAGCAATCAGAAGAAAGGAAATAATAAAGATAAGGCCAGAAATCAATGAAATTGAAAACAGAAAAATAATAGAGAAAATCAATCAAACCAAAAGCTGTTTCTGTGAAAAGATCAATAAAATTGATAAACCTCTAGCCAGACTAAGAAAAATAGAGAGAAGACACAAATTACCAATCTCTAGAGTAAAAGTATTGGAATATTACTACAGACCGCACAGACATAAATGGATAATAAAAAATACTATGAACAACTCTATCCACTTAAATTTGATAACTTAGCTGAAATGGGCCAATTTCTTGAAAGCCACAAACTATCAAGACTCACCCAAGAAGAAACAGATGACCTAAATACTCCCATGTCCATTACAAAATTAAATTAATATTAATAGTTAAAAAAATTCAACAATATAACTCCAAACTCATACATATGGTTTCAACAAAATATCAGCAAATCATGTACAGTCATCCACCATGTAACAACTTTTTGGTCAATAATGGACCAAGTATACAACGGTGGTCTCATAAGATTATAGAGACAAAAAGTTCCTAATACCTAGTGATGTTATAGCCATCCTAATGTCATAGTGAAACACCTTACTAGCATGTTTGTGTGGATGCTGTCATAAGCAAGCCTACAGTACTGCCAATCATATTAAAGTATAGCAATACAATTATGTACAGTACATATGTGGTAATGATAATAAAAGACTGTGTTATTGGTTTATGTGTTTATTATGCTATATTTTTAATCCTTATTTTAAAGTGCACTTCTACTATTTATTTTTAAAAAGTTAACTTTAGGCCAGTCGTGGTGGCTCATGCCTGTAATCCTAGCACTTTGGGAGGCCGAGGTGGGCGAATCACAAGGTCAGGAGATCGAGACCATCCTGCCTAACAAGGTGAAACCCCCTCTCTACTAAAAATACAAAAAAATGAGCCAGGCGTGGTGGCGAGCGCCTGTAGTCCCAGCTACTCGGGAGGCTGAGGCAGCAGAATGGCGTGAACCCGGAAGGCGGAGCTTGCAGTGAGCCGAGATTGCACCACTGCACTCCAGCCTGGGCAACAGTGCGAGACTCCGTCTCAAAAATAAATAAATAAAATAAAAACTAAATAAAATAATTTTTTTTTTAAAAAAAAGTTAACTTGAAAACAGCCTCAGGCAAGTCTTTCAGGAAGTATCATAGAAGAAGACACTGTTGTCGTAGGAGATGGCAGCTTCACGTGTGTTATTGCCCCTGAACACCTCCCCCTGCAACAAGATGTGGAAGTGAAAGACAGTGATGCTGATGATCGTGACCATGTGTAGCCCTAGGCTAATATAGGTGCTATGTTTTAATTTTTATCAAAAAAGTTTTAAAAAATAAAAAATTTTTAAAAGGGAATAGAATAAAAATGTAAAGAAATAAAATACTTTTGTGCAAATGTGCAATGTGTTTTAGGCTGTTCTTTCAAAAGAGTCAAAAAGTTTTTTAAATTAAAAAGGCTATAGTCCAGATGCAGTGGCTCACGCCTGTAATCCCAGCACTTTGGGAGAGTGAGGCGGATGGATCACCTGAGGTAGGGAGTTCGAGACCAGCCTGACCAACATGGAGAAACCCTGTCTCTACTAAAAATGCAAAAAATTAGCCAAGCGTGGTGGCACATGCCTGTTATCCCAGCTACTCCCGAGGCTGAGGCAGGAGAATCGCTTGAACCCGGGAGGCTGAGATTGCACTCCAGCCTGGGCAACAAGAGTGAAAGTCCATCTCAAAAATAAAAAATAAATAAAAATTAAAAGTCTATAAAGTTACAGTAAGCTAAGGGTTAATTTATTATGGAAGAAAGAAAAATGATTTTTATAAATTTTGTAGCCTAAGTATATAGCGTTTATAAAGTTCACAGTCATGTGCAGTAATGTCATTCACATTCACTCAACACTCACTGACTCACCCAGAGCAACTTACAGTCCCGCAAGCTCCATTCATGAGAAATGCCCTATACAGGTGTACTTTTTTTTTTTTACCTCTTATACTATATTTTTACAGTACCTTTTTTATGTTTAGAAATATTTACATACACAAACACCATCGTGTTAAAACTGCCTGCAGCATTCAGTACAGTAACGTATTATACAGGTTTGTAGCCTCAGAGCAATAAACGATACCACACATAGTAGTGTACGGTAGGTTATACCACCAAGGTATATTTAAGTACACTCTATGATGTTCACACAGTGATGAAATCACCTGACAACACATTTCTCAGAATGTATCCTCATTGATAAGTGATACACGACTGTGTATATATGGATATGCAAATCACACACACACATACATGCACACACCCACACATGCATACACACACACAAAAATATATATATATGTATGTTTTGGCCAAGTGAAATTTATCTTGGGAGTCCAATGACAGTTCAACACTTGAAAATCAACGTAATCTAACATATTAACACAGTAAGGAAGGAAACCAAATAATCATATTAATTGATGCAGAAAATGCATTTAACCACACTCAATATTCATCCTTTTTTTTAAATGTCTCTCAGCAAACTAGAATTAAAAGGCAGCTTCCTTAACCTAATAAAGGGCATCTACAAAAAGCCTACAACTAACATAATACTTAATGGTGCAAGAGGGAGATTTTCCTCTGAAATTGGGACCCAGGCAAGGAGGTCCACCAACACCACTCCTATCCCACATTGTACTGAAGGTCTTAGCCACTGCAGTAAGTCAAGAAAAGAAATAAAAGGCATACAGATAGGAAAGTAAGAAATAAAACTGCCCCTATTCCCAGACAATATGATTGTTTCAGACAATCGGAAATTCCAAGGTATCTAAAAACAAAAAAGCAACTAATAGGTAAGTTTGGCAAGGTCACAGAATACAAGGTTAATGCATAAAAATTAATCATATTTTTGTATACCATCTATGAACAATTAGAAACGGAAAATTTAAAAACAGTACCATTTACAACAAACCCCCAAATTGTAAAATATTTTGGTATAAAACTAATAAAACATATATGGAATCTGTATGCTGAAAACTACAAAACACTGATAAAAGACCTAAATAAACAGAGAGACATGCCAGACTCATTGATTGAAAGACTCAACATAGTTAACATGTCAATTCTCCCAAACTAATGCAATTCTAATCATAATCACAGCAGGAATTTTTCAGTAGATGTAGACAAACTGATTCTAAAATTTATATGTATAAGCAAATGAATTAGAAGAGCCTAAATAATTTTGATGATTAAAATAATGTTAGAGGGCATACACTACCCAATTTTAACATTTGCTATAAAGGTACAGTAATAAAATCAATGAGGTATTAACAAAAAGACAAGACACATAACAGTGGGACAGAACAGAGAGTACAGAAAGAGACACATAAACATGGTCAACTGTTTTTTGACAAAGTTGCAAAAGCAATTCAATGGAAAAAAGTCTCCTCAACAAATAGTGTTGGAACAATTGAACATCTATGTGCAAAAAAAAAGCTGAACCTCAACTTATACATCATGCCTTACATAAAATTAACTCAAAATTATCGCAGATGGAACATTTGAGACAAAATCTCTAAAAACAAGAGAAATCTTCATGTCCTTTGGTTAGGCACAGAGTTCATAGATATGACACCAAAAGCATAATCCATTAAAATTTTTTTATAAATTGGGCTTTATCAAAATTTCACTCTGTTAGAGTGAAAACACAAGCTACCTGTGGGGACAAAATATTTGCAAGCCACGTATTTTACAAAGGACTTGTCTTCAGAATATTTAAAGAACTCTCAAAAATCAAGAAGAAGGAAAAAAATTTAAACAGCCACTTTACCAAAGAAGACACATGAATTAACAAATAAGCACATGAAGAAATGTTCAACATCATAAGTGCTTATGGAAACGCAAATTAAAGCCAAGATGAAACCATCACACGCCTATTAGAATGACTAAAATCAAGAAGGGAAAATCTAATATCACGTACTGATAAGGATGGAAAGTAACTGGAACTCTCATATATTGCTGATGGGAAGGAAAATGGTACAGTTACTCTGTCCTTTAATAATTGATGAGCAAATTGTGGATTATCAACACAGTGCAATAAAAAAGAACAAACTGCTGATACACACAACAGTATGGATGTATTTCAGAGTCATTATGCTGAACAAAACATATCAGCATTAAAAGGTTACATACTGTATAAATTCATTTATATGACATCAATATGGCAAAACTATAGGGGCAGAGAATAGATTACTGGTTTCCAAGGACTAGGGATTAGGGAAGGTTTGTCTCTGAAGGGGTAGCGTTAAAAGTGTTCAGAGGATCATGATACCATTTTGTATTCTGATTCTTGCTATGCTCATGTGACTATCTGATATATTAAAATTTATAAAATAGTATACCAACAAGTCAATGTCACACTATGTAAATTTTTTTAACACCCAATGACAGAAAATGGTAGAGGAATGTTTACAAAGTTCTGAACGCAAATCCCAGAATTGTGTATCTAGCCAAGTTTTCACTTGTATATAATAGCAAATCAGAGACATCCTCAAGCATGTATGAGCTCAGGGAACATAGCAGCAATAAGCCATTCTTGAAAAAAAAGTTCCTATTTAGGAAATCCAGACAATAAAGAGATAAGTCAAAACAAAGATTTCAGGAAACAAAAGGCCTGGTGGTGTGCACTGAATGTACTTAAATACGTAATTAAGATTAAACAGCTCCAGTAATAATTATGATTGCCAAAAAATGTTGACAATATAATAATAATTACCAGCTTGGACAACGTAGTGAGACCTTGTCTCTACAAGAAAAAACATGAAGAGAAAAAGCTGGGTGTGGTGGCGTGCACCTGTGGTCCCAGCCACCTATTTGGAAGGCTGAGGTAAGAGGGTCACTTGAGCCCAGGAGGTCAAGGCTGCAGTGAGCCATGATCACACCACTGTATCCAGTCTGGGTGACGGAGCAAGAGTATCTATATCTACTGTCTAATAGTAATAATAATAACAATTAACAGAAATTGACAAGTTGGGGAAGAGAGAATAAAAATAATTATAAAGGTGCTAATATCATCATATCTCTTA
This sequence comes from Mandrillus leucophaeus, assembly GCF_000951045.1. NCBI lineage: Eukaryota > Metazoa > Chordata > Mammalia > Primates > Cercopithecidae > Mandrillus > Mandrillus leucophaeus. The sequence goes on from NW_012098210.1 coordinate 714,476, forward strand.
ACAGGGAATGACTCCTCTAGAATAAAAATAATCTAGAGGAATACTCTCTAGAATAAAAATATAATTAAAATATATACTCTCTAGAATAAAAATATAATTAAAAACTATGCCAATCTCTTGAGTTTTATAATTTTTTCCCTTAAGCTTAAAAGGATCTTTTGAAAAAGTTTTTATTTTGAAATAACTTAGAATAGTTTAAGAATTACAGAAAGTTGAAAATGTAGTACAAAGAATTCAGTACGCCCTTCATCACTTCCCCTAATGTTAACAATTTACATGACCATAGTAAAATTATTAGAACCAGGAAATCAACATTGACAAAATATCATTAACTAAACTACAGATCTTATTAAAATATTGCCAAATCCACCACTGATGTCTTTTTTCTGGCCTAGAATCCAATCCAGGATCCTACATTGCATTTCATTGTCCTATCTCCTTAGTAAATTTTTTAGAGCAATATTAGGAAATAGTAACTCTTGGGTAAAATCTCCCCCAGGAGACTTTGCTTCTAACTCTTTGACCAGAATGGTCACTCCTAAGTGCAAAAGAGTCTGGGAATATGAGTATTTAACCTGAAGATATGAATATTGCAGATACCCAGAATCATGATTCTTTTAGTAAGGAAGAAGGGAATGCATATATTTTGACTAAGCAGTTAACAATTTCTGCTAGACAGGCATAAGATTAACAACTCCAGACTATGTCAGTGAATGGGAGCTACAGACAAGTGGGTACATCTGAGATATTTAGGAGGCAAGATAGGTAGAACTTGGTAAATGATTGGCTCTCAGATGTAAGGAAGAGAGATGAATGAAGAATGGGTACCAGATTCCTGTGTTGGCAGAATATGTGAATAGGGATGCTAGGATTGGAGAAGCAAAATGCCACCTGCTATTTTCTTGGGCCTCCCGGTATATTGAACAATATTAGAAAAGTTTTCCTTAATTTTTAAAATAATAATCGAAACAGCTACCATCTAATAAGCCCTTACAATGAGCTAGGCATGTTATCAAATGCTTTATATGCATTATCTCATTTAGTCCTTATAACAACTCAGTTCATTTAATCTATTTTGGTCATTGGAATTTCACCAGTGCCCAGAACAGCACCCAATATATAGTAGGTGCTCTATGAATATTAAATGAAGGACTAAAGGAAGGAAGGATTATCATCATTTTATAGGTGAAAAAATCTGAGAGTCAGAGAAGTTAAATGGGTTGCCTCACTAAGCCTGGACATCTGTAGAATGGAGGAGCTCAGAGTTTAACTCAACTCTGTACTTCACCATGATTTACCACCTTCCCGTTGAAGACATGAAGCTCCCACTCCATCAGAGAAAATGGAAACACAAGGAAGTTAGAATCCCAGATACCAGATCCTTCTACAGCCTCCAAAGTCCTGGGTGATCTCGCCTCCCAGTGCCTTCCCAACCCAGTCTCCTCTCTCTCTCCTCCTTATTGCATTAAAGCCACTTTGCTTCTTGCTCACACCGAGGTCTTCTCAGCCTCAAAGTTGCCCTCAGGCTCTTTTCTCTGCCCTGAAAACTCCACCCAGCTCCTGGTTGGATGGATAGTTCCTTCTTATCCATAACTCTCAGAAACCTTTCCTGGCCCCAAGACTAGGCCAAGTTCCCTAGGTACAGGGTCTCTTAACCCCATGGAATTCTTTACTTTTCTTTTTTTCTTTTATTTTGTTTGTTTGTTTGTTTGTTTGTTTGTTTGAGATGGAGTCTTGTTCTGTCGCCCAGGCTGGAGTGCAGTGGCGCGATCTCAGCTCACTGCAAGCTCCGCCTCCCAGGTTCACGCCATTCTCCTGCCTCAGCCTCCCAAGTAGCTGGGACTACAGGCGCCCGCCACCACGCCCGGCTAATTTTTTGTATTTTTAGTAGAGATGGTGCTTCACCGTGTTAGCCAGGATGGTCTTGATCTCCTGACCTCGTGATATGCCTGCCTCGGGCTCCCAAAGCGCTGGGATTACAGGCGTGAGCCACCGCACCGGCCGCCATGGAACTCTTTTCTATAGCACCTCTTGGAGCCTCTGCTTAATAAATTACTGGCGTGATTATGTGTCTGTTGACTGAACTCATGCTAGAATGTAAGCTCCATAAATGCAAGGGCTCTGTTTGACTCGTTCACTATAACCCCAGTGCTCAGCACAGTGCTGGTGGATAGTGACTGCTCCGCACGTATCTTATACATGCCTGATGAATGGAGACATGAATGTGATGGATGGGTGGATATAATGGATGGATGGGCAGATGGATGTCCATAATGGATGGATGGACAAACAGCTAAACACATGGATAGATGGACGCTGTAGATGAATAGATAGATGCTGTGTATGGGTAGAAGGATAAATGGATAGATGGATGGGTTAACAGCTTTCTCTAGATCACCTATGCCAGAGGTTTCTCCATCTCATATTCCCAGGTTTCCTGGCTGGCAGCCCCCTGCTGCAGTTTTTATCACTCCTTCCTGTGCTGACAAAGACAGCCTGGTTGGATCTTACCTGGGCCCACACTGCTGGGAAAGTGGCCAAGAGACTCCAGATCTGACTTGGGTATGCAGCAGCAGGAGATTGTGGGCTGATGTGGAAATATTCCCTCCTGGGGAGAAGGTGGGCCCACAGCAATTATGCAACAGAAAGGGCTCTTGAAGTAAATCTGTCTTGCACAAACAGGTTAGAGTTAAATTTGACCTGAGCATGAATCACGCTGTCAGTTTCCCATTCAACCACATCACTGAGCTAGCAACCTCTGTGAGTGCTACTATTTATATAGATACAAATACATGTATTTATACAGACAGAGGTATGTGCGCAACTGAAGCTTTCTGATTAATTGTATCCTTGGAGAGAAAGACTTCTTTTTATAACACCTCCTTTTATGCTCAGTAAAAGCTGGTTCAAGGCTACAGAGAGGGAAGTCCTTGAAGGACTTGAGGGTGCCTGGAGCGGGAGGAAAGATCAACAATTCATTCAGCAAACATTTCCTGATGCTTACTCTGGGGCAAGCACTTAGAAGTGTTAGTGGGGTGGTGAAGGGTGTGAAAATTAATAACATGCTTTTCGCCCCCATGTTATTCAAAGTCTGGTAGGGTTGCTGACTGACACACGGAAGGATAGTGGGTGGTTAAGGATTTAGACTTTAAAATCAAATAGGTGGAGATTCAACTCCCAGCTTCACCACATACTTGCTGTGTGACCTTGCCAAGTTATTCAAGGTCCCCGAGCCCAAGCTCTCACCTCCATGGGTAATAGATACAGATATTATATAGATATATAGATAGTATCTACCTCCTAGAGTTTTTGTGAGCCTGGAATAAGACAGCAAATGTGAAGCCTGGCGCAGAGTAAACACTCAAGAATCATCATCATCATTGCTTCATAGCTAACATTTTTCAGTGTTTAAGACATGCCAGGTACAAAAAGCACTCATAGGTATTAACCCACTTAATGCTCACAACAACCCTTGGAGAGTGATATTATTCCCCACCCCATCCCATTTTCTCAGATGAAAAAGTATGACACAAAGAGGTTAAACGATTTTTCCAAGGTCACACCCCTCCTAATTGGTGGAACCAGACTTTGAACTCAGAATACCAATCTGGGTCCAGATGGTTACAAGTCCACCCCAGGGTTCCTTTAGCACCCTTTTGGCATCCTTTTCCAAACTGTGATGATCCTCTGGGCCGGTGCCTCAAAGACAGAGGGAAAATTGCTTCTTTGATCATTAATTATTGTTACCTGCCAGGTATTTCATATATACAAGAAGCAGTATTGTGTAGTTTTTATGGTTTGAATCTATGTTCTTATCCCAAGTTAAAGAAAAAATTAGAAACAGTAGTAATAAGATAAACAATCTAACTTAAAAGGCATTGTACAGGGGAAAGGCTTTAGCTCAGATCAGCTTCTGACACCATCTACCTGCTATCTGACTTTGGGCAAGTCAAGTCCTCTCCAATGCCCTTTCAGCTACTCTCAGCGCTTTGCTTATTTAATAAACACTTCTCTGGTCATTCTTCTGAGCATGTGACTAATATTAAGTTTCATAGTAATCCTATCAGATGGGAACTTGGTATATCCCCATTCCGTGGAAGGGAAAATTGATACACAAAGAGGTCAGACAACTTGCCTAAGGTCAGACAGCTGGTCAAGGGCAGAGCCAAGATTCAAACCAAGCAGTCTGGCCCCATGCTCAGTTTTCTTAAACATGACCCTGTCCAATCTCATGCGCCCTATCACATTGCATCCGCCCATCCACTCACAGTGGGTAAATAGTATCATTGCTATTGTACACATGAGGATGCTGATGCTCAGGGAGGAAAGCCACTCACCCAAGTGCTCTGACTTGTAAGTGGCAGTGCCCTAAGATCAAGACCAGGTCTACCATGTGTTCTCCACACAGCAGCCAGCAGGATTTTTCTGATCAGTCCACTTTCCCAGTCAGGTTCATTGGCTTCTCCTTGCCCTTAGGATTAAGTCCGAGGGCTTTAATCCAGTTTACCAGGCCCTAAAAGATCTGGCCAGCAATGTCTCCCATCTTGTCACTCACCACTCCCCCTCACACTACCTGAGCCAAACTGAATAATAGACAGCACCTAAAGGTGCCAGACTCTTTCCCAGCAGAACCAAAATCCTGCCCTTGATTCTGCCAGGAAAGAGAGTCTGGCACCTTTGGGAGCTGCCTGTTATTCCCTCAAAGAGCCTGGGATCTCCCACTCCATAGCTGCCCCCAAATTCCTGTGACTTCCATGGGGCTTTGCCTGGTCCACTCTGCTGACCATGTGAGCAAGGTGAAGAGGTGCTTTACTGAGTGACATAACAGCTCGGAGGAGCCCACAGTGGGTAGCTCCTCTCCACAGGCAGGTCATCCTGACATCTGCTCAGCTGTCAGCAGACAGGAGACCTGCAGTAGCTCCTCTCTGCAGGCAGGTCACCCTGGCATCTGCCCAAATCTGGCTGAGTCTGGGGTTTTTATGGGCTTCAGAGGAGAGGAAGTGTATGCTGATTGGTCCATGGCCGGCCATGAGTGGCCCAGAAAAAGGGCCATAAGTTCTTACTCTGGTCTGCAGAACTGGCAGCCCAGTCCCCAGGCCTCAGGCTGTCCCTAGGCTGAAGGTGGGGTTTCACCAGGGACCCACCCCTTTCTACTCAGGAGCCTGTCCACCTCCTGCCACCATTAGCATGCCATGCACAGTGCCCACAGTGCCCAGGCTGTTCATGCCAAGGGGTGCCTGCAGGCTTGTGCTGAGCTGCCCTAACTGCCCCTCTGCCTCCCTTCCATACTTGTCAGCACTCAAAGCCCAGAGGGGGCTGAGGCAGCAGGAGGCTGGCATGTCAGTGCTGCTCCCAAGCACATACACACCTGGCCAGGTCATGACAGTGCCCAGACTCGGCCACAACTTTGCTCCAAAATTGGAGTGGGAACCAGGAGTAGGAAGAGGCCAGGCAGTGGGAGCAGGCACTTCTGAGCCTGTGGGGGTAGGAGGCGTTCCCAGGCCCAGAGAATGCAGAGATTCCTGGGTCCACAGCCATGTCTGGGCAGCTGCAGCTGTGCCTGGGAGGGCAGAGTTCCCACCCCTTTAACTTGGATGGGAGCAGGGCTCCTACCTGTTCCTGGCTCCCACCAGCTCTGTGGAGTGTGCAGCCCCAGCCACACCTCCCCCACTGCAGCTGGTGTCATGGCAGTGGCCACCCCAGATGGGTTGCCACTGCCATCATAAGTAATATGCAAATATAGTTGTCCCTCAGTATTCTCTGGTTATTGGTTCCAGGACCCACTTCAGATACCAAAATCCAAGGTTGCTCAAGTCCCTTATATAAAATGGTGTGGTATTTGCATATGATTTATGAACACCCTCCCATATACTTTAAATCATCTCTGGATTACTTATAATACCTAATACAAATGTAAATGCTATGAAAAATAGTTGTTATACTGTATTTTTATTTGCATCACTTTTATTGTTGTATTGTTATTGACTGTTCTTTTTTTGAATATTTTTTGATCTGTAGTTGGTTGAATCTGTGGATCCACAGAGCCTGCAGATATGGAGGACTGACTATACTGTCATTTTATATAAAGGATTTGAGCAACCCTAGACTATGGTGTTCTCAGAGATCCTGGAACCAATACCCTGAGGACAGGCAGGGATGACTGTACACTGCAGAATGGCTAAATCAAGCTATGCAGCATACATATTACCTCATATATAGTACTCATCATTTTTTTACGCTAAGTGTTTGTGAGAACACAATATCTACTCTCTTAGCAGTTTTCAAGAATACAATACATTGTTATTAACTATGGACGCCATGTTGTACAATAGATCTCTTGAACCTACTTCTCCTATCTAATTGAAACTTTGTATCCTTTGACCAACGTCTTCCATTTCCTACTGTCAGTCCCTGCTAACCACCATTCTTCTCTCTGTGAATTCAACTTTTTTAGACTTCCACATGTAAGTGAGATCACATAGTATTAGACTTTCTGTGTCTGGCTTATTTCACTTAGCGTATCTTCCAAATTCATCCATGTAGTCAAAAATGACAAGATTTCTTTCTTTTTGAAAGCTGCATGGTATTCTATTGTGTATACATACTACATTTTCTTTATCCATTCATTCATTGCTGGACACAGGTTGATTCCATATCTTGGCTATTGCGAATAATGCTGCAGTGGATGTGTGAGTGCATGTAGGTATCCCTTTGGCATATTAATTTCATCTTGTTTGGATATATACCCAGTAGTGGTTTTAATTTTTGTTTTGCTTTGTTTTTTACTATCAGGAAAACACACTCTTCTGAATGGAGCCAGAAGACATAGAGCCCTGGTGCCAGTGATTACAATTTGGTGGCCACAAAGGGAGATCCTGCTGCTCACTGAGGATTAGCCCCCTCCGCACCGAGGGAGCAGAGGAGAGAAATACTTAAAGGGAGACATCATGGTCACATTGCTGCTGGATTCATCCTCATCTGAAGCTGGATCTACCCTCAGCGTTTTAATTATGTGAGTCAATAAATTCCTTTTCTTGGATAAGTCACTTTAAGTGGCATTTTTGCTTTTACTTTCAAATATAAGCATCCTAGCTCATGTACAACACCCTGCCAAATTGTTTTTCAAGAGTTGTCAACATTTGCAATTAGGCAGAAATTATTTTGAACCTATTAGATGAGAGAGTTGCTTCTGAGAATTCAGTAATTCAGCATATCAGGGGTCACAACGACTCTAGGATGTTGACTCATTCAGTTTGGACCTTCAATGAGCTATGGAATGGGAAGTGGAGCAATGTCTGTCACCCTCACCCCCACTATCTAAAGGACCAAGTAAATCTTCCCAGATGGTGCTGTGAAATTTTTTTATGTCTGAAAACTTTAAGAGTAATTTTTGCTAGTTTTAAAAATATGAAACAACTCTTGTTCATTACGGAAAAATAAAAATAAATCTATGTTTCAACTATCTATTTTTGTGTAACAAACCATTCCAAAATTTGGCAGCAGCTTAAAATAACAATTTTATTATGCTCCCACATTCTGTGAGTCAAGAATTTGGAAAGGGAATAAGGAGGGTGGGCAATGGAATGTATTTGCTCCACCAGGGAATCTCAACTAAGATGACCAAAGGCTGGGGTTGACTTGATTGCTGGGGGCAGGATCATCTGGAGATGTCCTCACTCACATGTCTGGCTATTGTTGCTGGCAGTCATCCAGGACCTCAGCCTGGGCCATTGGCTGGAATATCCACATATGACCTGTCCATGTGGCCTGGGCTTGCTTATAGCATGGCTACCTCAGACTCCTTGCAAGGAAGTTCAAGGCTCCAAGGCTTGTACATCAAAATAACTAGCTAAAGCCTCCTGGCCTTTGATGTCCTAGCATTCGAAGTCACATAGCATCACTTTTACAGCACTCCATGGACATTTAGTCAGTAAAGTCATTCCAGATTCAGTGGGAGAGGACGGAGATCCCATCTTTCGCTGGAAGGAGCATCAAAGATCAACTTGCAGGCCTATTTTTAAATACTCCAAGGTTCCAGCAAAAAGAGGACAATAAGCAACAATGCAACCCTGCCCACCCAGAGATCATCACAATCAACATCTTCGTGTATGCTTTTCTGGATACTGCTTTGTCGTTGATTTTTATAAAGCTGAAATAGTTTTAGTGGAGACTCTTTTACTAGAAAGTGAGAGAAACCCAGTTCAAACTAATGTAAGCAATAAAGGAAATATATTGGCTCATAGAACTGAAAATCTCAAGGGGCTGTCTTCAGGAACAGGTGGATCCAGGAGCTCAATAATATCATCATGGATCTGTCCCACTCTCCCTCTTGGCTTTGCTTTCCCTTGGTTTATTTCATCTGAAGCAGGTTCTCCCACATGGTGGCAAAGAGGGATCTGACAGCTCTTAGCATGCATGGTTTTTAGAACTTATGCCTGTGGAAAGAGAGGTGCTTCCCTCCTGAGAGGTTTATCATCATCCTAGGATCTTTCATTGACCTAGCTTGAGGCATAAGCCCAGGGGGTACACTCGTGACATGGCTTGCCCAAGAATATCTTGAAGGGATGAAAAGCTCATATCCATACACAGAGTTTTGTTCCTTGCTTTTTTTCAATTAACTTTATATTTAAGCCAGTAGATATGCTTCCAACAATATCATTTAGAATGATTGCTTTTTAGTCCTATGTGTGGATGTACTGTTATTCATTTAATTAAATACCTATTGTTGAACAGTTAGCTAGTTCCAATTTTTCACTGCAACAATCAGCACAGTATGCCTTTCAACGAAACCTTTGCCAACATCCACTACATATTATTTCTAGACATGGAATTTTAAAGTCAAAAGACATGTGTGTTTTGAATGCTCATAATGCTGTTTGTCAAGCTGTCTTCAAGAAAAGTTGTAACAATTTATACTCCCACCTACGTGATTTAAGATTGCTGATCTCCCCTTGTCCATACCTATACTAGGTATTAACACTTGAAAAACAAAATATGTACCAAACAAACTAAATAATATTGTGTGGTTTTGATTTGCTTTTTTTTTTTTTTTTTTGAGACTAAGTCTCACTCTGTCACCCAGGCTAGAATGCAGTGGCATGATCTCGGCTCCCTGCAACTTCTGCCTCCTGGGTTCAAGTGATTCTCCTGCCTCAGCCTCCCGAGTAGCTGGGACTACAGGTGCATGCTACCACTCCTGGCTAATTTTCTGTATATTTAGTAGAGATGGGGTTTCACCAGGTTAGCCAGGATGGTCTTAATCTCCTGACCTCGTGATCTGCCTGCCTTGGCCTCCCAAAGTGCTAGGATTACAAGCATGAACCACCGTACTCAGCCACTTTTCTTTTATTACTAGTCAGGCTCAATGAATTTCAATTCCTTCTGTACAAATTGTATTTCCTAATAGAGAAGCAAAACACTGGTTAGAGTGAACTGGCTCAAGGCTTACAGGCCCAGTCCTGAGAGACAACAGTGAGTGACAAGTGTTCTAATTATAGTGATTATTTAAATAATAGTAGCTGCCACTTATAGAGCATCTACTGTATCAAGCATTGTGTCCATTCCCATCCACTCATCATTGTGTTTAACTTCTTCGGATGCCATCCATTAAGGTTCCCTGTTGCAGATGGAGAGCATTGCTCAGACCTTAGTTTTATGGCTATAAAGTCTTCCCCATGATTTCTGCAAAGGGATTTTCTTTACTGTGCCCTCTGCAGGAATGTCTCTGTTACCTCCCGATCTACTCAGCCACTTCCCTTATCTGTCCAGGAACTCCACTCCCACTGAGCATTTTGTGAGTTTTGTCAACTTGATTAAACTCTTGGGAACTGCAGTAAGTAGGCAAGAGGCTTACAACACTGTCTGACCAGCTTCATTCTTCCCCGTTGCCTCCCTCCCTCTCAGGAGCAACAGACATTCCCCCTCACCATCTGCACAGCAGCATGGGAATCACCTTTGGTGGTTTTATTCTCTGAAAGGGGTGGGTGCATGTCTCTCACCCTCCACAAGCTTATCAAAGTATGTTTTCCAAACACAGGGAAAAAAAGAGAAAACAAAATGTTCTCTCTGGCTTTTAACATCTATACATAAGGTAGGGTGCTAATGCTGTTCCATTTTGTAGATGAGAAAACTGAGGCTGGCAGAAATAAGACAATTTATCCAAGGTCCTAAGAACTTCTAAGGGATGCTGCCCTGGCAACAAGAACTTGCCCTAAACGTGTAGTTCATCTTCTTGACCCCCGCCTTCTCTCCCGCTGTTTCCCTGCTGCTCACTGACTGCACCACAGTCTCCCATTATCTGAATGTCTGTTGCACAAAAAGACCATATCCACATTCTTCAACCCAGGAAGCAGAGCTCAGCATATAAGGGTCGGAGAGGTCACACACACACACACACACACACACACACACACACACATTGTCATCATGGAATGTAAGGCAGTTGCGACCTTAGGACCTTACCCTCCAGCACCCCTAGCACTCAGTCTTGAGAACACAGAGACGTGGGGAAGCTCTGGAGTGGGACACAGCTACCTGGGCCATGGGTAGGGATCAGCTTGTACCAAGGCTGGTGACTGACTCATTCATCCAGACACGTTTCCATTTTCTCAGCTCAGGCAGCTCCTAATGCAAAGCTGAAAATTCTCCTCTGCCTCATTGTGTGCCTGCTCTTGGAGGCGGGGGCTTTGGGTAGGTTTCTGAAGAGCAATTATGCTTATTACTGGTTAGGATTTCAGAAATCTTCTCTGTTTGCTGAGTGCATTAATTCTCAGCTCTTTCCATCACTCATTTTTCCTGACAGCCCCATTTTGCAGGTGTAAATGTGCAGATGGAGAGCAAAGGAGAAAGCCTGTATAAAAAGCCAAAGATGGGGAAGAGAGTCAAGGATGGAAAGAGAGATTCCTAAGGACATTATTGGTGTCCGTGGCGTTCCCAAGGCATCTCTGTGGATGCCTCAGTTACGTGAACCAATAAATTTCCTCCTTTCCTTAAACCAGTTTGTGGCAAATTTCTCTCATATGCAATCATAAGGCTTTATGCCTCTTAAGTGTGGCATGTTTAAAAACAAAACAAAAATGTTTTTATCGCATTTTAATTTGTTTTACAAGAGATAGGTTCATTTTTAAAACTGAAACCATATAAAACTGTCTATGCTATAGATTTATAGTTAAGCATAACCAGTGAAACACATAGTTACCTCTGTGCCCCTCCACACTCTCACTATAATTTCAGAGATCAAAGAGATGACCCACAGGATAAGGAGAAGGGGAGAGAAGACAACAGCAATGAAACCTTAGTGATGCTAAGCAGCAAATGGACCAATGGAAACTGACTTAGCAGATCTAAGAAAGCTGAAACCTATGCAGGCAGTATAGAACCAGAAAATGCATCTAATTTATGCTATGGATCCCCACAAAGCTGAGGAACTAGCAGTGTGATGTGCCTCTTAAAAAAACGTACAGTTGAAGCAAGAGGTTCTGGCCTTGAGGTGTTCCATCCCAAAATGGGGAAAGGGCTGAGTTATGTGAAAGGTATCGCTTAAAGGCTGAGGCCTCATTCTCCTCTCTACTGTGACAGACTCGGGCTTTCACTCCACCAGTTGGGAAGATTCCACTCGGGGGAAAATGAGCAGTTCAGGAGAGAAGACCCAGAGATACTCACAGCTGGGGCTTACCCCGAGCAAACAGCCCAGCTATTACAGATCAGGTCTTTCTCAACCAACACCTCTCTCCTACGTATTTATTAATATGTACAGTAGCTCAAAAGGAAGGAAGGTTGTAACTGCACACACAGTTCTGCCACTTGCTTTTTAAATGTAATTATGTGCTATGGGCACATCCATATCTATCCATATCAGTCATTAGGTGCAGTGGAGTTATATGTATGAAGAATAGGATTTTCACACTATCTCCAAGTGTCATCCTAAGGGTTATTTATTTACAAGAGGTGTGAGGGTCCGGATCTGATAACCACTGCTTAGCCAAGGGATTGAATTTAGCATCACCAGTGAGGGACAAGGGACAAACTGATACAACATGCCTTTCTGTGTGAGGCACTAATAAGGACATGACATCACTTCGGAGGCATTGCCACCAAAAATGCATGTCCTGAATCTAACCAGGAAGAAGCAATCAGATGGATCCAAAATGTGAGATATTCTCCTTGACTCTTCAAATATGTTAGTGTTACAGGGAACGGGGGGCACTGGGAAAAGGCTAGGGAACTGTCCTAGGTTGAAGGCAACTACAGAGACATGACATCTCATTGTAGGGCATGGTCCTGGGTTGAATCCTAGATGGGAAAGAAACTAGCTGAAAAGGACATTTGGGAGACAATTGGGAAAATTTGAATATAGAATGTGGATTCAAATATAGAATGTAGCGAATGTATGGTATTAACCTTGAATTTCCTGAGTATGGTGCAAATGTGACAAAATGTTGAAGGACTGGTGAATCTAGGTGAAGGATGTATGGGTATTCATTGAACTTGTTTTGAATTTTTCTGTAGGTTTGAGATTTTTTTTAAAAAAATGAAAAGCTAGGAAAGAAGAGAGTTGGCCTCTGGAATGTGCTCCACCCAAACCACTTGGGCAGGTGACTCAACTTCTCCCAGTGTCATTTCCTCCTCTGTCAAAGGGAGATAATAATAGAACCTACCTCATGAGGCTGTTGACTTAAATGAAATAATGCCTGCAAAGTGTGTATCATAGTTCCTAGTAAATGTTAACTGTCATCATCATCTGCCTCCCTCTCTTTAATGGATGCATAATTCCATTGTCTTCAGTTTCTTTTCATTTGGCAGCAAAACTCATCACCCAGCTAATGAGCTCTGTGGTTATCTTGTCAGTGCAAGACAAGGTGGTCACAATTTGTGCTGTCTGCTATTGCTTGGAGCAGAACGAGGTCTTGCTCTGACTGTTGACTTTGGATGCCTGACTGTAGACACCTGTGGTTTAGAGCCCCTTCCCCTACCTCCCTAGGGAAATAGAACCCCCTTCTCTGTGTATGGAACGCATTAAATGTGGTTCACCACCACAGTGGTAGCCACTTACCCAGACCTGGACAAAGTTCTCTCTTTGCCTGGCCATAATAGTTACTTTAAGGATAAGCATCATCTCAGACAGAGTCACCTCTGGGAGATATTTGTCAGCACAATCTGGAATACCCACGATGAACCAGAAATACACAAGTAGATGAAGCCCAGCCCTGGTCCCAGGGAATCCTTGGGCCTAGAAAGGGGAGACAGACAATATGCAGATCCAGCTCCCCAGGACTCCAAATCCCAAAAGTACTCCAAAAGGATTAATGCTTTTACACCTCTCTGTCACCTTCAAATGAGGCACCAAAATTGAACTTCTCAGAAACTTGCTTTATCTGCAAGGGCAGAGATTTAAGGTTCACTCTGAAACACCTGGAGGAGCAATTTTCTTCCAATTACCACTGGTTTCTTGTCAACACCATTCCCCCGGGGGCCATTAATGGAGGGGAGATAGTACCGGATGATAATGTCAGGGAACCGGCACCATTAAATAACTTCTGGAAATCCCCAAGGTTTAATGACAGTGCTGTTCCTTTTAACTCCTAACTTCTTCCTCTTCTTTTTTTAAGCACTCTCCAGTTATTTCATTTTATTGTGTTTAGGCCATCCTTTGACGCAAATCGGACGAATATAGTCATATCCATCTCTCTAATAGCAGAGGGTGGTTCAAGTCACAGAGGGGAGCAGTCTCTGGCATCAGACTGCCTGCATTCCCTCTTGGCTCTGTCAATGAGCAGCTTTGTAACCAGTGACTCTGCATCTCCAGGCTTCAGTTCCCTCATCTGTAAAATGGGGGTAAAAAGGACCTACTGCATAGTGTTGTGGTAAGACTAGGATAAAATAATGAATGCAATGCAAGACCTGACTCATAGTGAGTGCTCAATAAGTATCAGCTTTATTATTATTATAGACGGTCCAGGGGTGAAATGTAGACAATTATGAAGAGCTGCTAGGTAGAAGCACAGCACTAGTCGCAGCTAGACACAGCGCTAGATCGAGGCAGATCCAAAGAAAATTGTCCCTGCTCTCAAGGCTATCACAACTAACTTGAGGAAAGAGACAAAATGCAGTGGTAAACAAAACAAAAATCACAACAATTAGAAAAGAGTCCCCTGTAAGGGATGTTCAAGGTGACTCCAAAAGTTAGACACACAGCAGAGGCATTTGGGTGAGATCCACAAGGCAAGGACAGCAACCAGTTCATCTCTGTGGCTGGGCATCAGCATAGAATCAAGCCCAAGGAGATGCTCAGGTGAATAGCTATATAAATGCTTAAGTGTTTAGAATAGGAAAATGTGTTAAAAGACACATGTGGTTTGAGAAGTGTCTTGTCACATTCTCACAGTGAAGTAATGTTAGAGAGTCACAGAGCTGACCTCGTCTAGAATCCAGGTCTGCCTGACATCAAACTCCCAATCTTTCAATGACATCCTGTTGCCTTCATTGATTTATCTCTAAATCTCTACAAATTCTGAAGTATAATAGGTGTCCACACCATCCTGGTGGAGAAGATGGAAGGATGAGTAGATGGTGTTTGGTGAAGAGACAGTGGAGAGATTAATTGATGGTGAATGAGTAGTAGGTGAGTGGGTGGATAGGTGGATAGTAGATGAATGGATGGATGGTGGATAGATGTGTAATGAATGGTTGGTGGATGAATTGTAGGTGGATGGACAGTTGAGAGATGAGTGGATGGTGGGGTGATGGTTGGATGGTAGGTAGATGGTCAAAGGCACAAAATTGGATGGACAATAGACCAAAGTAAAGTGGGAATGAAGAAGCAGCCACATATAGTCAGGTACTTAAGAGCCCAGTTATCCCTTGTTAAAATAACAGCTACTTAATACTATTCAATAAGTACTATAATCAGTACTTATGTGACAGAGCCTGTGCTAAGCTCTTTACAGAGGTCATCTCCTACAATCCTCAGAAAAATCCCAAGGTCATTATTATTATACCCATAAGGGAACTGGAGCTTAAGGAGGCAAGTCTCCAAGCTGCTTGGCAAGTAGTTGGCAGATTCAGTGCTCAGACTCAAACTGCTGGAAACTCAAACTGCTCTTAACGTCTGTGCCAAATAGCAGTGATTGACCTTCTTCTTCCCAGCAGAAGTTCATAATACAAATCAGGAATCAGGAAATATTTCCCAGGGAAGGAGACACCTGAGCCGAGTCTTAAACGCCAACAGAAGAAAGGGCTTTCAAGGCAGAAAGAGCAGAGAGCCTGGCACCAAGACATGTAAGAATGGGGCAGAAATAAAGACAAGGCTGGACAGGTAGGCTGGGAGCAAATCATGGAGGCCCTTGAGTGCCACATGTAGAACAATTAATAACAATATTGCGAGTCGAGAATGCTGCCAAGTCCCTTTACCTGTATTATCTCATCTGATTCTCTCAACTATCTGAGAATAGTTGCTGCTATGAACCCATTTTGCAGCTGAGGACACTGATCTTCCAAAAGATTCTGTACCTTGCTGAATGTCACACAGACAAAGCCACGACATGAGCCCAGGTCTCTGACTCCATGCTCCATGCTCTTAACTACCAAGCTGTACTGCTCTATGTCAGCTTGAACTTTGTCCATTCCACAAGGGTTTGGATTCATTCTGCCTACTGGGAAGCCATCAAAATCTTTGAATCAGGAATAATCTGATAAAGTGTGTGCTATTAGAAGTATCCTCTCTGATGACTCTGGAAGTTGGACAGAGGAAGACAAGGCTGGTGTCTTTTGTAAGCCCCTCTTTGGCCTCTTCTGCAAGCCTGCCTTTGCCCAGAGAGCCTGCATCCCTCCTTCCAGGCCCTGGAGCCCATTCACTAAATGGGAGGCCAAGATCTGCTGTGTGATATTAAGCAGGACCTGACCCTCGCTGGGCCTCAGCTTTCTTAGGTGAAATAAGAAGAGACTGGGCTCACACATCCTTAAGAATCTCTCCAGCTCTGACATTATAGCTTCCCTCTGATGTTCTCTGGGACTGTGTGGCTAAATGTACCACTTTTAGCCACTTAGCCTCAGGAAAGTTGACATCTGCATTTTTTTTTCACTACCATGAATTTTCGATGGCTCTTCCTCCCAATATAAAAGAGTTATTTTTGGCCACTGTTCAATATAAAGCTTTCGTTCTCCCAGCCCTCAGGTGTCATCATCAGTTTGTCTCTGCAGAATCCTCTTCAAGACACCTTTGCCTTCCAGAGCCACAACTCCAAGGGGGAAGCTATTTATAAGCCCCTGACAGTGTGTAATCACTGACTGTGTGTAGCTGAGGAGTTGACAACAAGTAGCATGATGCCGGAGGTTGGCTCTTGAAACACCAGCAGAAGTGTCAACTGCCACTTGCTGGAGACACTGGGGAAGGTTTGCATTCCATTTAAATGTGGCCTGAGAACTAAACTGGGGAGAGGGGAGACTAATTATAAACAAAATGGGGAACACGACCTCCAGCCCTGTCCTGAAAAGTGTTCAGGTTGGATTGCTCCTGTCAGTGTTGATGGAAGGGTAGGCAGTATTGTGAGCAGTGGGCAATATAGTGTGGTCTTTGTAGGTGTGGATTTTAAAGCCAGACTGCCTGGGTTCAAAGTCCAGCTCCAATCCTTATGGGAGCTGCAACCTTGGGCAAACTATTTAACATCTCCGTGCTTCAGTTTCCCCATCTGGAAAATGGGGATATTGCGCGTTTGAGTGAGGCGTTGTGTGTGACGTCATTAGAACAGCATCAAGCACAGAGTAAATGTTCAATAAGATGTTGGCTGCTATTATTATTAGGACTTTAGGGGCAGTGAGAGGCCCCACCGACCTGAAGAAGTAAGCATACCATAAGGTAGTAGTTCTCAAATTGTGGTCCACAGGTTCACCAAGGAACTTACTAGAAATGCATATTCTCAGATCCCATCCAGCCCCACTGAATTAGAATCTCTGGGGGTGAGAGCCATAAATCTGGATTTTAATGAGCCCTCTGGGTGATGTGATGCCAGAGGCGTCCCTCCATACCTCCTAAACCATTCCTCATGGGCCATTTCCCTCAGAGGAAGAAAGACGGCAGCACTGGCTGTGAGACATGGATCTTTTCCTTTACCTGTGCCTCACATTTTCCCACTGTAAAATGGGGTAAAAATACAGGGCTGTTGTTAGGAGTCAATGAAATAAGGGATATGACAAACTGAATATCCCATCCCATCTCTCTTTTATCTTCTCAGAAGACCTAGGAAAATGTCCCTAGGACGAGAGGCAGGCCCCAGCAGAATCAACAACTGGCCCAGCCATCTGTAAACATGGGGGCAGGAGGCTTCGAACCTGGTGACTAAGGGAGGGAGAACAGGTAGGGATGACCAGGACTTAAATCTTGGCTTTGGCAGAGCAACAGAGGCAATTTACTTCACCTCCCTGAGACTTTCTGTAAAATGAAAACAATTATAGTTCCATTCAGGGTTGTTAAGACAACTAAATGAAATCTCTTGCCCAAGAGAACCTTATTAAGCACCTGCCCGTGCAGGCTCTGTTCTGGCCCTGAAGGTACAATAGTGAACAAGACATGCTCCCTTCCATGGCAGAGCTGACGCTGTAATGAGGCAGACATATATTCAATATCTCATTATAAAATTAATTATGGTACAATTGTGATAGATACATGGTAACCTAAGAGGGACCCACCTAAAATGGGAGGTTAAGGAAGGGTGAAGGCATGATGGTCGAGAGCAAGAATTCAGTAGGCAGAGTTGGAAGGTCAGGGGTGATATTCAGTCAGAAGAATAGCACATACAAAAGATAGAAATGAGTATCGGCAATTGCAGGATTTATTTTTTATTTTTTATTTTTTTGAGACAGAGTCATGCTGTATTGCCCAGGCTGGAGTGCAGTGCTCCAGTCTGGCTCACTGCAACCTCCACCACCCAGGTTCAAGTGATTCTCGTGCCTCAGCCACCTGAGTAGCTGGAATTACAGGCTTACACTACCATGTCTGGCTAACATCTGTATTTTTAGTAGAGACAGGGTTTTGCCATGTTGGCCAGGCTGGTCTGAAACTCCAGACCTCAAGTGATTCACCTGCCTCAGCCTCCCCAAATGTTGGGATTACAAGCCTGAGCCACTGCACCCGGCTGACAATTGCCGAATCTTCAAGGCCACCTTGAGAATTTTGAGCAATAAGAAACAATCAGGCCGGGCGCGGTGGCTCAAGCCTGTAATCCCAGCACTTTGGGAGGCCGAGACGGGCGGATCACGAGGTCAGGAGATCGAGACCATCCTGGCTAACACAGTGAAACTCCGTCTCTACTAAAAAATACAAAAAACTAGCCGGGCGAGGTGGCGGGCGCCTGTAGTCCCAGCTGCTCGGGAGGCTGAGGCAGGAGAATGGCGTAAACCCGGGAGGCAGAGCTTGCAGTGAGCTGAGATCCGGCCACTGCACTCCAGCCTGGGTGACAGAGCCAGACTCCGTCTCAAAAAAAAAAAAGAAACAATCAGAGGATTTTCAATAGGGGAGTGGCATGACTAAATTTGAATTGTTAAAAAAAATTCCTGGGACGGGTGCAGTGGCTCACACCTGTAATCCCAGAACTTTGGGAGGCCGAGGTGGGTGGGTCATCTGAGGTCGGGAGTTTGAGACAAGCCTGGCCAACATGGCGAAACCCCGTCTGTACTAAAAATACAAAAATTAGCCAGGCGTGGTGGCGGGCGCCTGTAGTCCCAGCTACTCGGTAGGCTGAGGCAGGAAATCGCTTGAACCTGGAGGCAGAGTTTGCAGTGAGCCAAGATCATGCCACCGCACTCCAGTCTGGGTGACAGAGCAAGACTCTGTCTCAAAATTAAAAAAAAAAAAGAACATTCCTATTTTTAAAAAGAATCAACCATATAAAGTGTTGGTGAGGATATGGAGCAACTGAAACTCTCATATGCTGCTGATAGAAACACAAAATGGCACAGCTACTTTGATGAATAGTTTGGCAGTTTTCTATGAAGTTAGAAATACCCTCAAACCAGCAATCCCACTTCTAAGCATTCACTCAACTGAAATTTAAATGTATATTCATGTAACTGAGTACCCTCATTTTTCTAAGAGATAATTTAATAATTTTCTCTCTCTCTCTTCTTTTCTCCTTTTCCCCACTTCCTACTTAGCCCTTTAGAAATGAAAATACAGCCTTCCTTCCCCTTCACCAGACACTCCCTACAAGGCAAGTTCATCTGCAACTGTGTGCTTAGGAGCTCCAGAAAGGAACTCTTACCCGCTAGGAGGTTACCTCGAGAGATAACAGTCAATTACAACCCAAGGTACGCCTGCACACAAAAACACCAGCAGTCACCAGCTTGACAGCCTGGTAGATAAGGCACTAAGCTAACAGAAGACCCCCTACCTGCTTATTTCCCCTACCCCTCCTCAAGCTGTTCATGTTAGGCCCTCTTTAAAGTGCTCACTTTCTGCTCTAAAAGTAAGTGGTACCCTTAAAGCAGGAAGCCCGTATTTCTTCCCCTAAGCTAGCTTTGGAACAAAAAATCACTTTATACGAGACCTCACTGTTAATTGGACTCTGCAAGCGGCAAGCAACTGAACCAGCATTTCAGTTCCATTCACACACAAGCACAAACTGGAGGTAAATGTTTGTATTAAATAGCAGCTTTGTAGAGAATCACCAGAAACCTGGAAACAATTCAGAGGTCCGTTGACTGGTGAAGAGATAAACAAACTCTGTACATCTATTCAATGAAATACTACTGTTGAGCCACAAAAAAGGAACAAACTACTGAAACACACAACAACACAGATGAATCATGTAAGAATCATGCTGCATGAAAGAAGTCAGACTCAAAAGAATCCTATTATGTTACTTTATTTATATAGTATCTTTTAAAAGCCAAAACTATATGGATAGGAAACAGAGCAATGCTTGCAAGGGGCTGGGGGTGGAGGAAGGAGTTGCCTGCAAGGAGCCTCAAGGAATCTTCTCTGGGTGACAGAACTGTACTGTTTATTTTTAAATTTTTAATTTTTAATTTTTAAAATCTTGGAATTGTTCTAAATTTTGATTGTGATGGTGGTTATGTGACTGCATGTGCTTGTCAAAATTCACAGAACTATACCTCAAAAAAGGTGAATTTTACTCTATATGAATTGCACTTTTTTAAAAAGACAACACCTTTGCTGCAGAGAGGAGAACTGATTTGGTTGGAGACCAATTAGAAGACCTTTGCAGATAAGAGATGAGATGATGTGTCTGTACTAGGATGTGGCAGTGAGGATAGAGAAGTAGGCAGATCCAAGAGCTATTTAGGAGAAGCATAATACACAAAATGCCATGCAGCATAGGGCTGGCACCTAGTAGGCTCACTCTCAGTTGCTTTCTCTGTCAGTTATATGAGTCATCTGTATCCTAGACAACTTCCCAATAGATATCTGCTTCTTCTGCCAATCAAAGCATGCTGTGGCCTTATAATTTCAGAAGGGGAAGGAGACAGGGACAATAGTCAGGCGAGTGGACAGAGGAACCACTGGAGACCCAGTGGAACAGAATTTCATATTACTGCTGGGCAGACTGGAATTAAGACACGCCTGAGGTATGAACAGGATCTCAGGTGATGGCTGCAGAGAGTCAACCAGCCCCCATCCATGAATAAGGAGACCAAGGTAAAGGTGGCAAGTGACTCTGGCAGGCTTTTAGGGGGTTGCCATGACCCCTCCCTGAATCTGCTTGAATTTTCCTTCTCATCTGAGGCTTTGAGCTCCGACTTTAGGACCTCAGAGGAGAGCCATAAATCACAGGTTAAATTTCAGGTCTAATTACTTCCTCCGGTGACGTCACCTTCAAACCTTGGAGACAGAGATTGAATTCTGTGCAGTGAGACCTGGAATGGGAGTCATAAGACCTGAGTCATCATCCTGGTTCTGACTCTGTGACTTTGGGTGGCTTATTTTCACTTTCTAGGCTTTGACTTCTTCATTTGAAAAATGAATAAGTTGATCTCTAAGGACTCATCCGGCTTTAAAAATAAGGGTATTCTACTTGAAGGATGTTTATTTTAGCCATCCTAATCCTGCAATGTATGTAAATTTTAAAAGTTTACTGAAAGGAATAGAGCAGGATAAAATAAATAGATTAGGAAATTGAGATGAAGAGAAAGTAAGAGGAGGCCAGGGGTAAGAATACAGACTTAAAGTTTGCTAGAAATGTACCTTATCCTTAACTCTGAAGATGAAATTTATGTCCAAGCTTTCTAGCAGCCAAAGCAAACAGATGGCCAAGGGTTGTTAGAGCTGTTAAATAGAAATTTCTTCAATGGAGGAAATGTCCTATAGCTGCAGCGTTCTACTGTAGCCACCACTACCCACATGTGGTTATCAAGCACTTGAAATGTGGCTGGCATGACTGAGGACTGGAATTTCACATTCTTACTTAATTTTAATTAATGTAAATTGGAGTAGCCACATGTGGCTACTGGACTGCTATATTGGACAATGCAGTGTCAGATAACTTACAATGTTTGTTCCATGTGCCAATTATAAATTTACTGCTTCTCAACTCCAAATTCTCCCTTTAATGCCTGGTCTGCAATAATAGAGGTGGGCCTTGTGAAGATTTTTCCTTTGCCAGCCAGCACAATGTTAAGCTTTGACATTAGGGGACACAGAAGAGACACTGAAGGAGAAAGGTGTTTCTCTTGCTTTTCCCAGTGCGTTTCTCTCCACAGGTTTTTGTGGTTTATGCATCACCTTGTTCTGGAAGTGCAGGCTGCTTTTGCAGGTCCCAGCTCCAGTAGCACAGCAGCTTCTCCAGTGCCTGGCTTCTGCAGCACCTGACTCCAGTCTTGGCTTCAACTTCCAACTCCTAAAGGGCAGGCACCAGTCCCTACAGGGGGCAGCAGCCAGCAGCACCCAAAGGCAAGCAGATTTCCCCATAACCAACTTAGGTGACCTCAGAGTGGAATGCCACAGATGAGGTACCTCCCTGTGAACTGCCTCTAGTGGCACCCCTTTGGGCAGCTTTCCAGCAAGTTTCAAGGCACAGCATCTCTGCATGGATGCTCCTCACTGGGATGCAGAAAGGCAGATTTCAGCAAGTACTGCTGGGGCAGTAGCTTGGACACTGCTCCACTAGTCAGCGAGCCATAGCCATGCCTTCTCCAACAAGGTCTGGATCACAGTCTGGAGCTAGGGGAGCTTCCTTGAGCACTCCATCTCAATCCTAAGGGTAGTGGGTACTCCTTATACCTGCTATTCCTGCATTCTTTGCAGTTCTTCACTTCTTACCAGCCAATCCCTTATTACTCCAGTACTCTCCAAAGTTGGTAATGTTTATATTAAACTTTCTCTGTTCAAATTACTGTGTGGTTTTTATCCCCTGACTAGACTCTGGCTGACATAGGAGTAGTCTTAGGAAATAGATCTGTAAAGATGGGACTTGGGCACTGGTTTGGTCATGCCCTTGGGCTTGAGCACAGTAATGAGCTCCTTACCAATGGGAAATGGGATGCTAGCAATTCACTGCGTGCAGTGCCAATTAAACAAGCTACAACCAACCGAAGCAAGTGCCCAGGGAGCCCAGGAGGATGCTCCACTTGATTGTTACAGCAGTAATGATGACTATAATGATTGCAGTGTGGAATATATTCTTTTGAGTGGACTTGAATGCTTACAGGGAGAAAATGCCAAACTCAGCTCAAATCATGACCTGAAAACCAGAGAGGTTAAATGAATATTTTATTTCTTAAAGATACAAGGCTGATATTGCTGAAAAAGATAACAAAAATTTAAATGTGCAGATTGCCAAATTATAGTGTCAGCTAGATTCACAAGCTTACTAAGTTGCTCAAATGAAAGTTGATTGGAAAAAAATGGAATCATAAAACTGGAAACAGGGACATCTGGTTGGACTAGATGAAGTTGATAATCTTGAATCCCAAAATCACTGTGAGCTTCTCTTACCAGTGGAAGTAGCTTGCCCTCTGGTGTATTAGGACACTAGCATTTCTTTGCTTGATAGCCCTGGGACAACCCCATCTGAGGCAAATGCCTTGAAAAGGTATGGTCATTCTTTTCCAAACTCACCACAACCACCTTTTGTTGCCCCTAGACCCATAACTAGGGTCAAATAACAGCAGGCTCCAGGGAGACAGGTACACATTATGACCTTGGAGAAAATAGCTTAAACACCAAAAGAATTGCATAAATTTGTTAATGCATATCAGCATTAACCTGGGTAACGTGTGAGTATGGAGTTGAAAGGTGTTAGACCAAGGAGGGTAGATTATAACACTATACGGAGCAAATTCACTGATGCAAGTGAACTTACTAGTGACTGGATTTGGGGGAGAGCATGAGAACGTCATACTTTTAAGGAGGACAGCTCTACCTTGTATGGACCTCATGTTGCTGGAAGCGTCTCTAACTGCTTACTTGGTTGTTGACTAAAACTTGGGCTCAACAGTGACTTACATTTAATGATATTGAGATGCCAGAACTCCCCTAAAATTACACAGAGGAGGAAATTCAAAGGCTTAGAGAGACCAGAAGGTTTGCCTGGATGTATCATGTGCAACCTGCCCACCCACCTGCTAACTGTCTTCATAAGAAGGCCCAGCAGACACTCACTTGACTAAGGCAATGAGAAATACTAGCTTTGATTATTTCCCAGGGTGGAAATACTTTAATCAGAGAACGCAAAAACGATTCCATTGAATTGGAAGGTGAGGCTGTCACTTGGTCATTTGGGGACTCTGTATACCACTGAATCAATAAGCAGAAAAGGGGGTTACTCTATGGGTTGGAATGATTGATCCTGATTAACAACAGAAAATTGGATTGCTGTCACAAAGTGGGGACAAGAAGATCTATGCCTGGAATGCAGTGGATTCTATGGATCGCCTCTTAGTGTGTCCATGCCCAATAGTAAACATTAAGATAAAACTATAGCAACTTCAAAAAAGGCAGAATAATTGAGGACTCAGGCCATTTGAGAAGGAAGGTTTGGATTGCCCCATCAAATAAGGAATCCCAACTAACTGAGGCTCTGTTGGAGAGCAAAGGAAACACAAATTGGGTAGTGGAGGCTGGGTGTGGTGGTTCACACTTGCAATCCCAGCCTTTTAGGAGGCTGAGGTGAGTGCATTGCTTGAGCTCAGGAGTTTGAGACCAGTCTGGGCAACATGGTGAGGCCCAATCTCTACAAAAAATAAAAAATTAGCCGGGTATGGTGGCACATGCTTATAGTCCTAGCTACTTGGGATGCTGAGGTGAAAGATCGCTTGATCTGGGAGGTCGAGGCTGCAGTAGCTGTGATTGTACCACTGTGCACTCCAGCCTGGAAAACAGAGCAAGGCTCTGTCTGTTGTTTTTTTTTTAAAAGGTCGGGGGTAATGGAAGACGGAAGCCATGAATATCAACTATGACCTCATGACCTATTACAGAATCAACGCCTGTAGCAGCTCTGCATATGTTCTCTTTGCTTGTTATAAGAATGTGCTAACTGCTTTATTCTTTTTCTTCTTATTTTTGTTTTATATTTTACAAATTTTTGAAGCTAAGTTTTATAACTTAGCCTTTAGATAACAGAATATTCAGTGGTACTATAACAGATTGAAAGGCAATTAATATATCCAGCAATGGATATAATGACCGTCAGGATGGTGCAGTACCTCATTTTGGGGAGAAGGTGAGAACTGCTTACTAACGTAAGGAGGATAACTATATCTCGTTAGATGGGAAGATGAATTGTTATATTATACAGGACTCTAAATGTGTGTAGAGGGTGCACATGTAAGCCGAGTAGCTGTGGTGACACATGCTAAGGCAATCCCCAATAAGTAAGGGCTTTGTATATCATCAATTCCCCCTTAAATTTAGGCAAAACCTGTGACTTACTTCTAGCCAGTAGAAAACAACAAAGGTGATAAGATGTAACTCCCGTGATTACATTATGTGATATAAGTCTCCATTTTAACAGATTTAAGCCAGAGGGTCCTGTGCTGGCTTTTAAGAAGCTGCCATGTCATGGGCGGAGGGTTATGAGACCTGTGACAGGGCCACGTGGCAAGGTACTGCGAGTGACCTCTAGGACCTGAGAGTGATCCCCAGTCAACAACTCGCAAGAAAATGGGGACCTCAGATCTACAACCACAGGGAACTGAATTCTGCTCCCAACTACATGAGCTTGGAAGAGGATTCCAAGCTCCAGAAAGGACCACAACCTAGAAGACACCCGGACTGCAATCTGATGAGAGCCTGAGTAAGAAACCCAGCTAAGCCAAGCCCAGCCTCCTAACCCATGAAAACTAAGGTCATATGTGTATGCTTGGTTTTTCGTTTTGGTTTGGCTTGGATTTTTTTGTTTGTTTTTAAATGTACAATTCAGCGGTTTTTAGTATATTCACAATGATGTGCAACTATCACACTATTTAATCCCAGAATATTTTCATCACTTCCCACCAAATAACACCATACCTCTCAATTTTTCCCTGCACCCTTCTCGCGGTAACCACTAATTTACTTTTTGTCTGTATAGATTTGACTATGCTGGACATTTTATATAAATGGAATCATACCATACGTGGGCTGTTGTGGCTGGTTTCCTTCACTTAACATGAGGTTTTCAAGGTTTATCCATGTTGCAGCACGTGTTAGCATTTCACTCATTTTAATGACTGAATAATAGGCCACTGTATGAGCATGCCACATTTTGTTTATTCATTCATCAATTGATGAACATTTAGGTTGCTTCCACTTTTTGATGGAACATTCAATCATTTGACCACTCATGTACATATTTTTGCGTGGATACATGTTTTTAATTCTCTTGGGTAGATACCCAGGAATATAATTGCTAGATCACATGACAACTCTCTGTTTAACATTTTGGGGAATTGCCAGATAGTTTTCCAAACTGGCTGCATCATATTACATTTCCACCAACAATATGTGAGGGTTCCAATTTCTCCACATGCTCAGCACTTGTCATCTTGTCTTTTTCATTGTAACCACTCTAGTGAATGCAAAGTGATATCTCATTGTAATTTTGAAATTTGAAAATCTCCCTGTCTAATGATGTTTAACAACTGACTTTGCCCATTTTTAAATTGAGTTATTTGTTTCTTTATTGTTGAGTGGTAAAAGTTTTTTTTGTTTATTTGTTTGGTTTTTGTTGTTGTTGCTGTTGTTATTTTTGAGACAGAGTTTCACTCTTGTTGCCCAGGCTGGAGTGCAATGGCGCAATCTCGGCTCCCTGCAAACTTCACCTCCTGGATTCAAGCAATTCTCCTGCCTCAGCTTCCCAAGTTGCTGGGATTACAGCCGTGTGCCACCATGCCTGGCTAATTTTGTATTTTTAGTAAAGATGGGGTTTTACTATGTTGGTCAGGCTGGTCTTGAACTCCTGACCTCAGGTGACCCACCTACGTCGGCCTCCCAAAGTGCTGGGACCACAGGTGTGAGCCACTGTGCCCGGCCAAGATTTATTTCTATGTTCTGACACCAGGCTTTTATCAACTACATGATTTATAAATATGTTCCCTCATTCTGTTGGTTGTCATTTCACTTTCTTAATAGTATCCTTGGATGCACAACAGTTTTTAATTTTGTTGAAGTTCAATGTATCCATTTTTAATTTTGCATCTTGTGCTTTCAATATCACATTTGAGAAACCATTGTCTAATTCAAGGTCACAGAGAGGTATGCCTGTGTTTCCTTCTAACAGTTTTATAGTTTGAGCTCTCATATTTAGATCTTTCATACATTTCGAGTTAATTTTTGTATATAGTGTGAAGTGAGAATCCAAAGTAACTTTTTTGCCTGTGGATATCTAGTTGTCCCAGCACCATTTGTTGAAAAGACTGTTACTCTTTTCTCACTGAACGGTTTTGGCATCATGTCAAAAAATCAATTCACTATAGACGTATGGGCTTATTTCTGGAGTCTCAATTCTATTCCATCAATATATATGTCTATCCTTGTGACAATACCCCACTGTTCTGATTACTGGTAGCTTTGTAGTAATGTGTTTTGCTTGCAGCCTCCAAGTTTATGGTAATATGTTACATAGAAAGAAAACTAACAGAGTAACCAAAAGGTACACTCAATCAGTTATCAACATATTGCCTCCAAGCTCTAACGTTACCCTTCATTCTCTCTGTATAATAATGGAGCTGGGCTTGGGCTCTGTAAATATATCTCCTTCTCGAGCTTTGTCCGTAAAGAATGCTGTGGGACGGTGGAGGAGGAAGAAATCCTCTTCCTGGCTCCTACGTACTCCTCCAGGCAGGTTTCTGAAGCACTGCATGCTTTTCCAGCACTGGGTGTGGCTTTACTAGTGCAGCTCCTCCAGTGCAGGGGGCTTCCCCAGTGCCGCTCCCCCATAGCATACACAGCTTCTCCAGTGCTTGCCTTCTGTGGTGTATGAGGCTCTTGCAGGACCCAGCACCAGTGGCCTACATGGCTTCTCCAGCACTTGGCCTCAGCAGGGTATGGCTTCTCCAGTGCCTTATAGCATGCAGTGGCCATCAGCTTTCTCCCACACCTCTAGGACAACTTTGCAGCAGAGTGCCACTGCCAAGGTACCTCCCTATGAGTACGTCCTCAGGCAACCTCTCAGGCAGCTTTGCAGTGAGCACTGGGCATGGCATTTTTTCATGGGTGGCTTCACCCATATCCCAGTGGACAGAGTCCCCAAAGTCCTGGTGGCACTGCATGTCTGCCACAGCCTTGCCCTCTCCAACAAAGTCTGGACCTCAGCCTATAGAGGAAGAGCACCTCTTTCTTGGGCACTCTCTCTCAGCCCTAAGGGCAGTGCCTCCTCCTTATACTCTACAATTCCTGTATTCTTTAAGTTACACTTTAAAGTGGCGGGGGACAAGGAGTGCGGTGGGGAGGGGAGGACAAAAGCACCCTCTCCACCAAAACAAACAAAAAACCAGCTGATCAGGATATCAACTGCCCCTGGGTAGCTGGGAACTAAAGGAACTTCTCCCCCAGCCCCCCAGGAAATAAGGTAGGGAACGTCTTCCAAACCAGCTCCACTTCTGTCACTAGACCTAAGCATGCAAGGTTCTTTTTTGAGACAAGGTCTCCCTTTGTCACCCAGACTAGAGTGCAATGCAATGGCACCATCATAGTTCACTGCAGCCTCAACCTCTTAGGCTCAAGTGATCCTCCTGCCTCAGCCTCCTGAGTAGCTGGGACTGCAGGCACATGCCACCACACTATGTTTTTTATTTTTTATTTTTTGTACAGACAGGGTGTTGCTTTGTTGCCCAGGCTGGTCTCAAACTCCTGGGCTCAAGTAATTCTCCTACCTCACCTCCCAAAGGACTGGGATTATAGGCATGAGCCGCCATGCCCAGCCCACAGGGTTCTTTTTTTTTTTTTTGAGACGGAATTTTGCTCTTTCACCCAGGCTGGAGTGCAGTGGTGTAATCTCAGCTCACTGCAACCTTTGCCCGCTGGGTTCAAGTGATTCTCCTGCCTCAGCCTCCTGAGTAGCTGGGATTATAGGCACCTACCACCACACCTGACTAATTTTTGTATTTTTAGTAGAGATAGGGTTTCACCATGCTGACCAGGCTGGTCTCAAACTCCTGACCTCAGGTGATCCACCCATGTTGGCCTCACAAAGTGCTAGGATTACAGGTGTGAGCCACTGCGCCCGGCCCCACACAGGGTTCCTGATAAGCAAAGTGAACCACTGTGCCAGAACTGAGCAACTTGGGCCAAATCTCCTGACCTCTCTAAGTCTCATGTCTTAATTGGGGGTCCTTCATAGCCTAAGATAAAAATTCAAGTGCAAGTAGTTTATTTAAGAAGTGAAGGGAAAACTGACAGGAGAATAGAGAGGTGAGGGACAGAAGGAAAGAGCCAACAGAGGGTATGTGATTAAGGCAGCTGCCGCCATGGGCAACTGGAGTTCAATCCCACTGGGGATTTCTGGGAGACGGTAGAGAACACACACCTCAGGGTTACCCCCGAGGGTCAAGGGAGCTAGGGTATCAATGCACAAACTCCCATCAGTCAATATTTGAAAGCTGCTGGTGAAGGGGTTATAAATTCTTCCAGCCTGCTGGTCAACAGCAAGAGGAAACTTTTCCCTTGGGCAAAGAAATGCAAGTGCTAGCTCTTAGTGTTCACTAAGTTGGTTGAGGCAGGAAGATATGAGTGAGGACCTGAAAGTGTCTGTGACACTGCAGTTCCCTCCTCTATAAAATAAGGAAGAGAATTCCTACCTTACAAGGTTGCTGCTGTACTGCTGCATTGCAAATTCCAGGGGTTACTGTTCATACCTTGGAGGCCCTGAGTAGCTGTGAAAACTAAAGGAGGTGGTGTAGAGAGAGAACTATATGTCAGTAAGTCCTCAATATGAGTATTCCTTTTTCTTTTTATTTTAACAATCGCATCATTTACTCTGTGCCAAGCACTGTACTCGATGTTACCCACACCTGAGATACAGATACTAGCCACCTTTTACAGAAGAGGAAAAGAGGCTCAAGGAGGTTCAGTAACTTTTGCCAGGTCACGGAGCACATCAGAGCCATGTCTATGTGACCGCAGAGCCCTTGCTCTTAGCCTCTGCTATGCACTGAGTGGCCAGGGCTGATTCTGACACACTGCCCAACTGTGCTTAGTTCGGAGGTCAGGTGCCAAATGCCTTGATCAGCATCGTCCCTTGTCAGACATGACCCAGATCAGCTTGGGGAGAAGCTGCGGCCAGGAACTGACATGTCTTCTACTGCTTCTCTGCCTGCTTAATTGGTATCCCTCCAAGATAGCTCAGGTGGGTGGGAGAAAGTCTTATTTCAAACTGCCTGAGGCTTTGGCCTCTTCTGCCCACATATGCCCCACAGGCATGTTGTAGCACCGGCTTTTGAGGAATTAATTTTGGCACCTTAAGCACCACCCTTGGGGAAGTTAATTTTGAATCTCTGCCTCTAGGTTTGCAAAGACAAGTGGCAAGGCAGGGCCCTTTGTTCTGTCAAACTGGTTCAGCTAAGCCCAAAAGAAATGAACGTTGTGCCCACTTTGTCTTTCTGCCTTGGGAGGTCCAAGCTGTGACTGCTAACCTTTCTCTCCAGGGCTCCTGGGATATCCAAATCTGGGTACCCGTGCAGAGGAGATTATTCAACCTTCATGAAGTACAGGCCTTAGGCCAGGTCCTGACTGGGCTCTGGGAATAAACGTATGATGGACATTGTGGCTGACTCCTCAACATCCCTTACATTCAATCCTACATGTGGAAAGTCTGTGGTGTTTGGAATTGCTCCAGTTCCAGAAATAGGTCCTGGTGTTTTTGGCTAGCTATTCACCACATCCATTTTCCTTTCCTCTGGAGATGCAGCTAGACTACATTTCCCAACCTCCCTTTCAGTTAGGTGTGGCCACGTGACTAAGTTCCAATGCTGTGCTGGTAAATGTTTAACAACCAGGTTCACCAGGGTGACTGGAGGCCCTGATTGTAGCATTTGGTGATTCCCATGTATGGCTGATTTCAAGATACCAATGTGATGTCACTGAAAATGGAGCTAAGGATGGGCGTGTGCTAGCATACTATTTCAAAGCATTCCTCCATACAGATACAATGGTATTCATAACTCTAGAGCATAAGTACTACTTGCCAGGCACTGAGTATGTGCTTTTCATGCTGTCACAGCTGAGACAGAGTTTAGTGTGCAGGACACTTATTTAAAAAGGCCCTTGGATCAACACCTGATGGCAGAGAGTGGACCAAAATAGAATTGGGCAGAAGAAGAAGGCAAGCTATGATGCAGGTCCAATAACAGCACTGGCCAAACCCACGGACAGCTCTGAAGCTAGAATGGCCCTTCAATCTTGTCCCACATTGGGCCATGATGGCCCGGCCCTTATGCTCCTCTGTCAGTCAGTCTTCAGATACGAGCCACCATGGGGAGATTAAAACCTTGGACGAGAAGACTCTCTGCAGCTGACACCCTCCCAGCATCTGGAGCAACGAGTCTTAGAGGAACTCTGAGAAACACACACGTTATTTTATTCAACAACCCTATGAAGAAGAGACTATTCATAATCCCATTTTACAGGTAAGTAAGTAGAAGTTCTGGGTGTTTAAATAATTGCCTCAAGCCACAGGTCTGTGTGATTGGCAAGCTCATGTTCAGTTTTATCCCTTATATCCTGTCCTACTTGCCTCCAGCCCTCATCTGCAAGGCAGACTTGGCAGATGGGGCAGGAAAGGCAGGGAGGACTGCCTGGAGTTCAAAGCACTAACTGTCCTTGGAATGTTGGAAAGTTATTTGGAAAGTCCTTCGGAGCCTGGGGCACATTCTTCTGAAGAACTTTCTTAATTAGAAAAGTCCTGTGCTTTGAGGATGGAATTGAATGTGTGGGGACAGCCAAAGGTCACTAGGAAAGGAGCCACAGTTGCAGGGAAAGGAAGCAAGCTCAGGGACACCATTAGAGATCGAGAGCCAGCCATAGCTATACAGAGACAGACCCAAAAGAACAGTCACCTCCATCAGCGCCATGGCAGCTTCCATGGAGGAAGTCCTAAGCCGCCCAGAGAATGAGTGCCCCAAAGTTGCTCATTAGCTGTGCCACCTAGAGAAAGTCAGTCCACCTCTCTGATACTCAGCCTTCTCATCTGAAAACTAGGGACAATGACCTGCTCTGCCTGAAGCAGCGCAATGGAGCATTTAGGATTGCTGGCTTTCAAATCAGACAAGGAGTCCTCGACTCTGCCACTTACTGTGTAAATTTGAGCAAGTTCTCCAATTTCTCTGCACCTGTTTCCACATCTGTAAAATAAGAATAAGAGTACCTGTGAAACAGGGCTATTGGGACAATTACATGAATTGACATAGAAAAAGGATTTTGAACTGCACCAGGCATACTGTAAGCACTCAATAAATGTTAGTTTTTGGTTTTATTACCTTAGAGTGGAGTATGAGGATTAAAGGAGATAGTATGTGTGGAAGGTTTGACATATAATTTGGCCTAGAGGCTCAGCTCAGAAAATGGTGGCATTCTGGTATCTAATGCTGCATCACAAGCCATTCCAAAGCTCAGTGGCTTAAAATAAAAATAGTCATTAACTTTGCTCATAAATCTGCAATTTGGGCCGGGCTTAGCAGGGTTGGCTCATCTCTGCTTCATGCAACATCAGCTGGGGAGGTATGAGTGGGGCTAGAGGATTTGCTTCCAAGCTGGCTCACTCACATGGGTGAGTGCTAGCTAACGGCTAAGAGCTTGACTGGGGCTATGCACCAGTGGCCTCCATTATCTCTGCATGGGCCTCCCTGCAGGGCTGCTTGGGTTTCCTTACAACATGGCAGCCAAGTTCTAATAGCAAGCATTCCAAGAAACACAATCTGGAAGACTCCAGCCTCTTAAATCCTGGGCCAGAAAATGCGTACAACTTCACTTATGCAATGTTTTATTAGTCAACATTCACTGAGTCTGCTCAGATTAAAGGGGAGAAACACCGACCCCCTCCTCTTGAATGAAAAGAGTGTCGAAGAATTTGCAGATATCTTTAATCTACCACAGGTAGTTTGCGTTCTCACTCCAGGTACTGGCCCCAGATAACTATGCTCAGACACAGACAGGTAAGTTCTTCTTCCCCAAACCATGTTCCCACCTAGAAGTAGGTGATCAAATGGGGAATGGAGAAGTGACTCCTCACAACTGAGGTAAGTCCTACTTGTCATTTAAGATTCAGTAGAAAAGAATCAGAATCTCCCATCTCCCAAGATCCCTGAGTCAAGCGCTCCCTCTGCATTCCCATATCCTGGCTTCTCTGTTCCTGGAGCTGGTCAGGGAGGAGACAGTGTATTCAGGGGCTGCAAGTCAGAATGGAGAAGAGCACAGAGCTTGGGTGGGCTTCCTAAACTCACTGTGCCTTAGGTATCTCATCTGGAAAACAAGAAAGATAATCTCTACATCATAAAGTAATTCTGAAGATTAACTGAGGTCACAAGTAGGTAGGGTGAAAACAAATTAACAGGCAACAAATCAAATGCATTTCTGGAAAACGTGGCATTATTTTTTGCTTTAGAAACACATCTCCTCTTGCACTTCAGCTCCCTACCCCATTAGTTGTGGTGAGTGGGCAGAGAAAAAGGAACTTTAAATAAGCGATTAAAAGTATGCCTTTCTAAGATGGGAAGCTGTATATATATATTTAGCATGATCGCAACTATGTAAAAAGATAGGAACTAGAAGGAAATGTGCCAAAATGTTAACAGTGGTTGACTCTCAGAGGATGATGGTATGACAGGTGATTTTATCCTATTGCTTCTTTAGACTTTTCTAGTATGTCTCTACATCTTACCAGTTTTTGTGTTACTTTTATAATACACACACACATATATATATAATGAATAAATATGTGACAGCACCCCTTCCACCTACACCCACACACTCCCACACAAGTTCATTCCTCTGTAGAACAGGCTTTCTACAAGATGGTGCTATTGGAGCTTTAGGCCTGACAATTCTTCCTATTCTGAAGTAAATCACACACTGCAGGACATTTAGCCTCTCTGCCCTCTGCCCACTTAAATGTCAGTAGCACTCCTAGTGTCAACCAAGAGCATCTCCACATGATGCAGAAAAATGTTCTTATTTTTCAGAGATGCATTCAGGGGTTGAAATGTCACGATAGTTGTAATTTGCTTTAAACTGCTTCAGAAAAAAATAGATAAAACGATTACAGCCAAATCCCCCACATAACTGAGAAATCCATGTGATAGATATACATGTATTTGTTCCATGATTCTTTCTACTTTTCTGTAGTGGGTGGAAAATGCCCCACCTATTTCCAAATGCCCCCTGCTAGTGTGATGTCACACCAGGTTGAAAACCCATGCCTCATTGCATCTCATCCCCTTTTTCATAAATATTGCATCTGATTATCAGGTTAAAATTTCTACAGGGGCTGCTTTATTTTTCTTCAAATGTTTTCTCCTCTGCTTCCTTCTCCTCAAGATGACATCTGGATGTAGGGAAATGTTCTCATGACAATAGGGAGAGGTGGCCCTTATACAGTCCTTTGACTACTGGCTGGTTTCACGAGATGCCCCTTGCTTTACCTAGCCAGGGGTGTCCTGATGGCACCAGCTGCTAAAGCCCACACCCGCTGAAACTCACAGCCTGTTCTTGCCACCACCACTCTCCTGGGCACCTGAGCCCCAGCTGCATCCTCCATCCAGCTTTGCCTCAGCTGGTCACCCCACAGTTCCCTAGGCTCCCTGGTTCAAACCTCTCAGCAATCTCCCCCATCCCAGATTCACAGGGACTTCTGGATCTCTCCCAGGCCACGCACATCCATGACACAGTTCCTAGTACAGGAGACAAACTGGGATGGGATAAGATGCAGAAATCGGAGGATCTCAACCCTCCACCCGTACATTACATGTGTATGGCATCTTACACATGTCATGTCCACTCTGTTTGAAATAACAAACCCTTTCTGGGTGCCTACTCTGTGCCAGGCACTGTACTAAGGGTCTGGGTGCCCCAGCTCACTTCAGATACACACCAGGTACCTGCCGATACGCGAAAAGGCAAACAAATCATCATGCACCTATGCAAGTGAATACCGGGAAGCTATTGAAAAGGATACAATTAATTGACATGTGTTAATAAGGAAAGGTGCTCAAGACATTTAGTTAGATGAAAAGGTAAGTTTTAATACAATAGGTAGGGTATGATCTTTCTTTCCATGAAAAGATACATATAATAATGAGAACCGTGAGCAACACATTTTTCTTCCCCTGCCTTAAACAATACTGGGGCCAAGTAACAGTAATTTAGCTGTTTGCTCCAGGAAATGCCTGCTCTTGGAAGATAAGACCGAACCAACTAAACATCTTACTTATCAAAATAGATAACTTGCTCATCAAGAATTACTTCAAGGCTCTTTCCTCTCTGGGCTCACCAATCCAAAGCAATTATGTCATAAATTCTGCCCAAGCCCAGCCTGTCTATATCACTTACCTAAAAATTACCCAGAGCAGCCTAAACCCTGTAAGTGTCCTTTCCTTAATTTCTTCATTTTGAAATACTAGAAGAGCTTCTTAAGGAGTTGTTCTCCCTTACTACAGTTAACCGAATACAGTTAGCTTTGTTTGATCAACAGTTTTTCCTGGTGGGCTTTCAGGGAATCAATCATCAAAAAGAGTCATTCAATATGTGCCGAGCACTAGGCCGAGTGTTTCATACACTAATCCCACTCTGTGAGATTTTTAATGTCAGTCCTATTTTACAGATGAAGAAAGTGAGGATTAGAATTTGAACAACTTAAGGACATAAACAGACATGTCTCAAAAGAAGACATGCATGCAGTCAACAAACATATGAAAAAAAGCTGATATCACTGATCATTAGAGAAGTCCAGATCAAAACCACAATGAGGTACCATCTCATGCCAATCAGAATGGCTATTACTGGCCAGGCATGGTGACTCACGCCTGTAATTCCAACACTTTGGGAAGCTGAGGTGGGCAGATCATATGAGTCCAGGAGTTGCAGAGCAGTCCAGGCAGTATGGTGAAACCCCATCTCTACCAATATACAAAAAAAAAAAAAAAAATAGCCCAGTATAGTGGTACATGACTGTAGTCCCAGTTACTTGGGAGGCTGTAGTGGGAAGATTGCTTGAGCCTGAGAGACAGAGGTTGCAGTGAGCTGAGACTGTGCAACTGCACTGCAGCCTGGGTGACAGAGTGAGATTGCATCTCAGAAATAAAAAAAAAAAGAGAAAAACAAAAAAAGAAGGAAAAAATAGCCTGGCTATTATTAAAAAGTCAAAAAAACAACAGATGCTGGCGAGGTTGTGGAGAAAAAGGAACACTTTTACCCTGTCCATAGGAGTTCTCAATTAGTTCAACCATTGTGGAAGACAGTATGGCAATTCCTCAAGGAGCTAGAGGAAGAAATACCATTTGACCCAGTAATCCCATTACTGGGTGTATACCCAAACAAATCTAAATCATTGCATGACAAAGATACATACACATGTATGTTCATTGCAGCACTGTTTACAACAGCAAAATCATGGAATCAATTTAAATGCCCATCAGTGATACACTGGATAAAGAAAACGTGGTACATATACACAATGGAATACTATGCAGCCAGAAAAAAGAATAAGATAATGTCCTTTGCAGGGACATGGTTGGAGTTGGAAGCCATTATTCTCAGCAAACTAACACAAGAACAGAAAACCAAATACCACGTTTTCTCACCTGTAAGTGGGAGCTGATTGATGAGAACACATGGACACACATGGTGGGGGAATAATACACACTGGGCACCTGGGGGCTGGGGAAGTGGGGAATGGAAGAGCATGGGGACTAATGACTAACAGATGCTGGATTTAATACTCGTGTGACAGGACAATCTGTGTAGTAAACCACCATGGCACACATTTACCTATGTAACAAAACTGAACATCCTACACATGTACCCCTGAACTTAAAATAAGAACTTGAACAACTTGCCAAATATTACACAGGGAATAAGTTGCAGAGACCACATTCAAACCTATGCAGTCTGGCTGCAGAGTCTGAGCGCTTAACCCCCTCATATTGCTTCTTTGCTGGTTATTGTGACTATGTAACAAATTACTCAAAACCTCCGTGACTTAAGAAAACAACTACACTTATTTTGCTCGCATATCTTCAACGTGGATAGGGCTTTAGGGGAATAGATTGCCTCTGTTCCAACTAGCGTCAGCTGAGGTGGCTTGAACACTGAAAGATGGAATCATCCAGAAGCTCATTCTGACAATTAATGCTGTCAGCTAGGATCTCAGCTGGGAAATCAGCCAGAACACTTGCATGTGGCTTCCTCATGTGACAGGGCTTCCTCACAACATGGTGGCTGAGTTCCCAGGGTGAGCATCCCAAGAAAGAGACTTCCAGGTGGAAGCCATAGTGTCTTTATGACTTGGAAGTCATGAAGTATCATGTGTGACACATTTTATCTGCCAAGGCAATCACAAAGCCCTCCCCAGTTTCAAGGGGAGGGAAAACATACTTATCTCGTGATGGGGAATGGCAATGTCTAGAAAAGCACATGAGACCAGAAATATTGCTGTGGTCATTTTTTGAATTGTGATCTTCCACAGACCCATATATTCAGTGTGTATATATATAAATCTGAAATATTACATAACAGATAGTTAGCTATGGTCATTTCTGGAGCTGATAGGCAGTCTTTTATTTTCTATAGTGTTTATTGTTGTAACAGGTGTAAAAAGCACTGTGGCAACATTACTTTTCAAAGACTTGGTGTCTATCCTCAAAAGCTCACACTGAAGGTAAGTACCCTAAGCATTACCCGTTCCTTCTCCTGTATCCATATCTGCCTCTCTCTGCCTTGCTGTCTGTTCCAGGAGACAGAACTTTATACAATCTATCACCCAAGCTCCATCACCCTCTGACCTGTGGTTGGTTTCAGCCTATGGGAGCAGTGGAAGGAAATCAGAGGGGGAGAAAAAAGAGAGGTTGTAGGCATTTGTTCTTCCCTCCCTACTTGTCCACCTGTTGGGCAGTCCCTGTTGATAGCTATAGGTATCACTAAGTTCCAGTAATAATTCTTTCATCTTAATCCTTCAAGCCCAAGACTAGAAATGGCTTCTGCTTATGGCTAGGCCCTGGGCGCTTCATCATCCAGTATGGGTTCCCTTAATCCTGTCTAATCCTCTCTACAATGAACCCCATAACTGTGCTTTCTGTTTCCTACAAGTTCCTGACTGATCCAAGGCATTGATGGAGACCAATCGGCAAATAATGGCATTAGAGTGTGATGATTGCTTTGAGAGGCATGTATTGAAAAAGAAAATCTGTATTTTTCTGGAAGAATCAGGGAAGCCTTTCTAACAAAAGTGATACTTAAATTGAGACACAAGAGATGAACTGACATTCACTAGTTTGTGAAAGGGGGATTTTCATGGAAAGGAAATAGGCCCAGAGAGGCAAGGTGACTTACCCATGCTCATACAGTGAATAGAACAAAATGAAGCCTTCTGCTTCATCTATCACACTAGAGGACAAGTTTATCGTATCAGTTGAGATGTTTATGGCTGTAAACAACTTTAAAAAGTCTTAATTAGTAAAATGCATTATATAATAATATGAAGACCAAAGTAAGGTAACTCCAGGATTGATTAAATTAAATCAAATGCTTAATAATGTCATCAAGATGAAGTCAAAATAAATGGAGTGATATACCATGGATTAGAAGACTCAATACTGGTAATTAGTTCCCTTGAAATCTATTTATAGATTTAATGCAATCCCAACCAAAATCTTATAACGTATAGAAATTATCAAGCTAATTCTAAAATTTATACGGAAATGCAATGGACCTAGAAACAAACTAGGCAATCTTAAAGAAGGATAAACACCGCCAGATATTAATGCTTACTGTAAAGCTATAGTACTTAGGGCAGTGTGATATTGGTGCAAGGAGGGACAAATAGACCATTGGAACAGAATTTAGACTCCAGAGGTGGACCCAAACATGTGTGGTCACTTGATTTACAACAAAGGTACTACCGAAATTCAGTAGTTTGGGAGAAATTTATGTTAACATAGAAAATAATTGATATGAAAAAATGAATGGAACATTACACAGTGCTCTTTTTAGACAGATAAACTAGCCTGGGCATGGTGGCTCATGCCTGTAATCCCAGGTCTTTATGAAGATCAGCCTGGGCAACGTGGAGAGATCCTGTCTCCATAAAAAAAAATTTTTTTAATTACCAGGGCATAGTGGCATGCACCTATAGTCCCAGCTACGTGGGAGGCTGAGGCAGGAGGATTGCTTGAGCTCAGGAGTTTGAAGTTGCAGTGAGTTATGATCGTGCCACTGCACTCCAGCCTAGGGCACAGAACCAGATCCTGTCTGAAAAATAAATAAATAAGTAAATAAATACTACCAGTGTTACATAATTACATTAAAGAACCTCAAAAACATGTTGAGCAAAAGAAGTCAAGTGCAAAAGAGTTTATACTATATTGTTCAATTCATATAAAGTTCAGGAACAAGTAAAACCATGGAAACACGAATTAGGACAGTGGATTTAAAATGGGCAAAGGACTTGAACAGATAATTCCCCAAAGAAAATGGCCAAAAAGCACATGACAAGATGCTCAGCATCACTAATCTTTTGAGAAATGCCAATCAAAACCACCATGTGATATCATCTCACACCAATTAGGATGGCCATGATCAAAAGAACAGAAAACAACAAGTATTGGCAAGAATGCAGAGAAATAAGAACGCTTGTGCACTGTTGGGGGGAATATAAAACAGTGGAAAACAGTATGGAAGTTCCTCAAAAAATTAAAAATAGAATTACCATATGGCTCAGCGATCACACTTCCAGGTTTATATCCAAAAAAATTCAAAGCAGGATCTCAGAGATATTTGGACTCCCATGTTCACTGCAGCATTATTCATGTTAGCCAAGATGTGGACACAACCCAAATTTCCGACGACAGATGAATGGATAAAGAAAATGTTGTTTGTGCATATACGGGAATAGTATGCAGTCTTTAAAAAGAAGGATTTGTTGGTGGGAGTGTAAATTAGTTCAACCATTGTGGAAGACAGTGTGGTGATTCATCCAGGATCTAGAACCAGAAATACCATTTGACCCAGCAATCCCATTACTGGGTATATACCCAAAGGATTATAAATCATTCTACTATAAAGACACATGCACATGTATGTTTATTGCAGCACTATTCACAATAGCAAAGACTTGGAACCAACCCAAATGCCCATCAATGATAGAATGGATAAAGATAGTGTGGCACATATATATCAGGGAATACTATGCAGCCATAAAAAAAGAATGAGTTCATGTCCTTTGCAGGGACATGGATGAATCTGGAAACTATCATTCTCAGCAAACTAACACAGGAACAGAAAATCAAACACCGCATGTTCTCACTCATAAGTGAGAGTTGAACAATGAGAACACATGGACACAGGGAGGGAAACATCACACACCAGGGCCTGTCGGGGGGTGGGCGAAAGGGGAGGGAGAACATTAAGACAAATACCTAATGCAGGCGGGGCTTAAAACCTAGATGACGGGTTGATAGGTGCAGCAAACCACCATGGCACATGTATATCTATGTAACAAACCTGCACGTTCTGCACATGTATCCCAAAAGTTAAAGTAAAATTTTTAAAATGTAAAAAGAAGGATATCCTACCGCATGCTATAACATGGACGAATCTCAAGGATATTTTGCTCAGTGAACTAAAGTAGTCACAAAATGACAAATACTGTATGTTTCCACTCATACAAGGCATGTAAATTAGTCAAAATCGTAGAAACAGAAAATAGAATGGTGATTGCCAGGGGCCAGGAGGAGGTGGGAAAGGAATTAGTGTTTAATGGACATAGAGTTCGGGTTTTACAAAATGAAAAAATTCCAGAGATCTGTTACACAACGATGTGAATATAATTAACACTACTGAACTGTACACATAAAAATGTTTGAGTGTAAATGTAATGTTATGTGTTCATAACCACAATTAAAAACAACAACAACAAAAAGTTGTTAAGGCATTGGAACACTGAGGATTGGAAATTGCCTGGGAAGGGGCATGAGGCAGCCCTCGGAGAGCCAGAAGTGTGCTGTATCTTGATCGGGCTCATGGTTACAAGAGTGTATACACATAAAATCTTCCCCAAGCTGTACACTTAAGATGTGTGCACTTTATTGTATGAAAGTTTTACCTCTGGTTTAAAAATGTGCCACCAAAGAGGACCTAATTCTTTTTATATTTTCACTGTGACAGCCTCAGTGTATGGACTTTGTCTTCATCATAAGATAGCAGCTGTAAGAGCCAGGCATTACATATAGTAAGGAATATGTCTGGGGTAAAAAGAGACCCTCTTTCCCTGTGTGTTTTTGAAAAGTAAAGACACATTTCCCAGAGCCATCACCCCTACCAGCAGATGCCTTCTCACGTATTAATGGCCACAACTGCATCACACGTCCT
Source organism: Mandrillus leucophaeus (assembly GCF_000951045.1). Taxonomy (NCBI): domain Eukaryota; kingdom Metazoa; phylum Chordata; class Mammalia; order Primates; family Cercopithecidae; genus Mandrillus; species Mandrillus leucophaeus. Next base: position 755,478 of record NW_012098210.1, read on the forward strand.
GGCCTATGCCAATCGCTGGCAAGGGAAATGAGAATGGCATGATCAGGGTTTACCTTTCCCCAGGTCACGTGGATTATTGGGTCAGTGATCAATACTATGTTTTGATTTTTGTTTGTTTGTTTGTTTGTTTTTGTTTTGTTTTTTGAGACGGAGTCTCACTCTGTCGCCCAGGCTGGAGTGCAGTATCTCGATCTCAGCTCACTGCAACCTCTGCCTCCCAGGTTCAAGTAATTCTCCTGCCTCAGCCTCCCGAGTAGCTGGGACTACAGGAGCGCACCACCACGCCCAGCTAATTTTTGTGTTCTTAGTAGATACGGGGTTTCCCCTAGTTGGCCAGGTTGGTCTCAAACTCCTGACCTCAGGTGATCCACCGGCCTCGGCCTCCCAAAGTGCTGGGATTACAGGAATAAGTCACCACACCCAGCCAACTCTACAAGCATAATAACAAGTCACTGAACAAGGGACTGGACTGCCCCACAGAAGACAACCTACAAGGGTAAAGCAGCATCTCTTCTTCTACACCTTCCTTTTTCTTTCTTTCTTTTTTAAAAAATATTTTTTCCAGAATGGTGTATCATCACTGTTTTTCTAATTATGTGATTAATGTTCATTGTGAAAGTTCAACTAGTAAGTGAAAATAATCCAAAATTAACCCTCCCCACCCCACCATCATAAGCAATGTTAAAAGTCTGGTCTGTAGTCTTCCAGATTTTTTCTTGTCATATATGTCATTTTATGTACTTAGACAATTTTTTAAACTACAGAAATAGGAGCACAACATATGTGTCAAATACTGTCATTAGTCTACATACATAACAAGCAGTTCTCGATCATTTCCTCTGCTAACAATCCCAATATTCTTCAAGGGGGAAATCAGCCCCTTCCCTAGTCCCAGGAGGTGAAGTATAATTAGCATAAAAGAATTGTTTTGTTTTGTTTTTTTGAGACGGAGTCTCGCTGTGTCCCCAGGCTGGAGTGCAGTGGCACAATCTTGGTTCACTGCAACCTCTGCCTCCCAGGTTCAAGTGATCCACCTGCCTCAGCCTCCCAAAGTGCTGGGATTACAGGCGTGAGTCATCATGCCCAGCTAAAAGAGTAGTTTTGAACCCTGCTACTCATTGAAAATACCGAGGGAATTAAAACCATATACATAGCCCAGGTCCCACCCCCAGAGATACTGCACTACAGATTGTTGGCGTGTTGTGGACTCAGGAGCCTAGACCTTGCAAGTAGTATTGCTAACATGTGGCTGGAGTTGAGAGCTACTGGTCTCAACTCATTGTTATAGTCCTGTTCTTACCACTGACTGGTTTAAAAATTGTTACATTCCTATTCCCCTTACCAATTGATGGAGGTTCTGGAAAAGTTTTCCCCAGTCTCAAAAAGGGATGTGGTTAAGATATTAATATCCTCTGCCTCTACATATTGCCCTTAGTATAGCACTTCTGGAGCAATGGCAATCATCCTGGGCCTTGGAGGGAATAAGACTAAGACAGGGGTCCCCAACCCCTGGGTCACTGACCAGTACCTATCCGTGCGTGGCCTGTTAGGAACTGGGGCACAAAGCAGGAGGTGAGTGGGGTGAGCAAGCCTTACTGCCTAAGCTTCGCCTCCTATCAGAATCAGCAGCAGCATTAGATTCTCATAGGAGCAAAACCCTACTGTGAACTGCGCATGCAAGGGATCTAAGTTGCACGCTCCTTATAAGAATCTAATGCCTGATGATCTGAGGTGGAACAGTTTCATCCTGAAACCACCAGCAGCACCCTCCCCCACCTTTCCCCCTCTCCCTGCCACCTGTGGAAAAATTGTTTTCCGCCAGACTGTTCCTTGGTGCCAAAAAAGGTTGGACTAAGAGGATGAGCCAATGATCTGGGGATGGCAGAACAGGTATATAGAAAGAACTCAAACCCTTGATGATATATCTAAGGTTGAATTAGCCAACCCTGGAAACACTCTACTTCTGAGCTTCTTGAGTGAGATAGCATTTCATTTGCATTTTCACATTTGAGTTACATACAGCCAAAGCCAAAAGCTTCGTAACTAGTACAAGCTGGAGTACAGTGGCATAATTATGGCTCACTGCAGCCTCTAACTCCTAGGTGCAAGCAGTCCTCCTGCCTCAGCATCACAAGTAGCTGGAACAGGCAAGTGGCACCACACCCAACTGATTTTTTACTTTTATTTTTGTTGAGACGGGGTCTTGCTATGTTACTGGTCTTGAACTCCTGACCTCAAGCGATCCTCTCACCTCAGCCTCCTGAGTTGCTGGGATTACAGACATGAGCCACTGACCCTGGCAGTTTTTTAAAACTTCTTTCTATTTAACTCCTTCAGGTATTGCTTATTATTAATTCATGATATATTTTTATAATTTTGTTTGAGAAATTTTTTTAAAAAGTGTGGGGAAATAATAAGCACAGTGTCAGGATTGTGTTCAGAAGCACATGGAAGAAGCTATGACCAAAAAATTATATAAATCAGCCAGTCACAGTGGCTCACACCTGTAATCTCAGCACGTTGGGAGGCCAAGGTGGGTGGATCACCTGAGGTCAGGAGTTCTAGACCAGTCTGGCCAACATGGTGAAACGACGTCTCTACTAAAAATACAAAAATTAGCCAGATGTGATGGTGCATGCCTGCAGTGCCAGCTACTTGGGAAGAATCGCTTGAACCAAGGAGGTGGAGGTTGCAGTGAGCCGAGATCTCGCCACTGCACTCCAGCCTGGGCAACAGAGTAAGACTCCATCTCAAAAAAAAAAAAAAAAAAAGATATAAATTACTAAAATGCTTACATGTCTCATGTAACAAGAAGTGCTGGGTATGCCTTATGCCTCCTCTTTCCTTCTTTCCTCTTTGCACAGTGTGAAGATTCATCTTCAGGCTTTGTAGTCTCATGGCTGTACGCTGTTTGCTGCACTCTAGACAACACTTCCATGTTCCAGACAGGGAGAATGGGGAAGGGGCAAAAAGACGAGAGAGGCAAGGAACAGGGGCTGTTCTTTCCATAAGAGTGTTCCTGAAAGTCTCACCCAGTGACTTCCACTGCACTTCATCATCCAGGACTCCTTGGTACTGGAGGGTTGGGTCACTCTGTTGTGTTTTTATACTTCTACATGTAATTCTAAACTTCATTAAACTTATCTGGGATATAATGAGTAACTTTTTCCCAAAGATAATTTTTAAATATTCTATTGTGTTTTAGGGGTATAAATATAAATGTTTTTCCTATGTAAGCATTTGCCAAAAAAGGCATTGTTCTTGAGAGATATGTATTCTCTCAAGTTTGAGTATTATAAATTAAGAATGATTCCACTGGGAAAATGTTAACCAGAGAAATATTCTGCAGGATACCCTTGAATACTGTGGAGGTTTTTCCTTACCTCCAGCTCCACCTTATCTTTGGTGAGTTGCATAGTAAACATTCCACCGTGTGGATAATTAAAGTACCTTGTCCCCTACTGTTGAACATTTAGAATGTTTCCAATATTTCACAATTATAAGCAAGGCTGCATTGGAGATCTTTATAGAAACACTCTTGACCATTTGTCCAATTATTTCTTTGGGATCCTTGAAATGAAATGCTGAACTGAAAGTTCTGCAAATTTTAAATTTTGAAACATATTGCCAAATTGCCCTCTGGAAAGGTTGTACCAGCTCCACTGCTTCTCCATTGCTGGAATAACGAACATGCATCGCAACGGCACCCTGGCCCTCTTACATGAAGAGGAGGATAGATGGTTCTGTTAACGTAGCCTTTGGAAGCAGAGAGCTTCATAATTCAGACACCAATTACATTTGGAAATGAGATTAGTACAGGGAATCTTCCCATTTATCTCTCTAAAAGTTTCAAGGTTCCATTCCTGGGCAGATGAAACAATAAAACAAAACCAGTGAAATGAAGTCAATGTGGAGCCAAGACATTTACTTTGATAAATGTTTCCATTTAGGATCAATTTTCAGGGCAGCTTGCTTAGCTCTGACTTGAAGGAACGTCACTACCATGCTCCACCCACAGTTTCTCTCTATTAGTGATTTTTCTCCCTAAAACACACACATTGACCTCATTAGCTCCCTTTTCAAAAGTATGTCATGATGCCCCACCCCACACATGTTCTTGAGAATGATGCCCAGTATCCTAGTAGACGAGCTGCAGTTGCTTGCTGCATAGTAGGGACAGTATCAGCAATCATATAAAAGCTCGCAGTTACTTAATGGGGAGTTAGTGTTTAATGAGTCCAGAGTTTCAGGTTGGGATGATAGAAAAGTTCTGGAGATGAATGGCGGTGATGATTGTACAACAATGTGAATGTATTTATTGCCACTGATTTCAACTCTTAAGGATGATTAAAGTGGTAAATTATCTATTTTACTACAATGAAAAAAAAATTTTTTTAATCACAGACTTCCAGTTTCCAGTTCAGCATGTGACATGTTGGAAGTTGTCATTTCATCCTAACAAGTCAAAAACTGAACAAACTGAAAAATCAACAACTCTTCTTAGATTTGTCAGAGAACTGAGATCACAGGACAAACTGCTGCCCTCTAAATTGGAGAAAGACAGGCAGATACATAGAATCACAATTTACCAGAGCAAAAATCCTCCAGTAGAAAGTTGTGCAGGAATCAGTACTAGATAGGAAAACAGGACCTGCAGTTGACAAACCGATGCAAGCTCAGTGTGGAAAAGTCTGAGAGATAAAAACGTCAGAAGGGTCCAGTCATAGGGAGGCCCCCACACTTCTTACCTTTTTACCTTCAGAAGCTCTATGGGGTTCTCACAGTGAATATTAAAGAAAAATAAAGGCTTCTTGCAGGTGGAGTGGGGAAAGGAACCATTATGAAATACACCAGAGCATTCTGTTCATGAACAAGTCCGCCCTCAGGAAAAACTATTTTGCCAGAGTCTGACCTATTGGAGTTTTAACAGAACCAAACCAACCTAGGGGAAGGGAAATACCCAACTTCCCCAACTCTAGCCATCTTGTCCCACTTAAAGGGGCAGAGGGGACTAAGAAGCACATGTGAAGTTCATAGCTCATAGACACGGACTCACTAAAAGACTGAGACCTAATCATAGGACTACAGAATGTTTCCCCTCACCCTACACCTTTCTACCACAATGCTAAAGACCTATCTATTGAAGTTCTTTTTATGCAGTACATCATGCTTGGCTTTGGACATAAAATTACAAGGCATACTAAAAGGCAAAAACAATTTGCCGAGAGACCAAGCATCAGAACCGGATTTAGATATAGCAGGGAGGGATGTTGGAAATTTAAGACCACTGTGATTAATATGCCAAGGGCTCTAATGAGAAAAATAGACAACATGCAAGAGAACACACAGGGCATGTGAGCAGAGAGATGGAAGGTCCAAGACAAAGTTAAAAAGAAATACTAGAGATTAAAAACACTGTAACAGAAATAAAGAACATCTCTGGTGGGCTCAGTAGATCGGATGTGGCTAAAGAAAGAATTTCTGACTTTGAAGATACGTCAGTAGAAACTTCTAAAACTGAAAATTAAAAAAAAAAGACTGAAAACAAAACAAAGCAAAGACAAGAATATCCAAGAACTGTGGGACAATTACAAAAGGTATAACATGCATATAGGGAATACCAGAAGAGAAATAAAGAGAGAAAGGAACAGAAGAAATATTTGATGCAATAATCATTGATAATTCCCCCACAAATAATGGCAGACATCAAACCACAGACCCAGGAAGCTCAGAGAACATCAAGCAAAATAAGTGCCAAAAATCTAACAACAAACCAAAAAAAAAAAAAAAAAGACATTTGAACCATATCATATTTGAACTGCAGAAAATCAAAGATAAAGAAAAAATTTTGAAAGAAGCCAGAGGAAGAAAACAGCTTACTTACAGAGAAGCAAGGATAAGAATTACTTGTGTCTTCTCTTCAGAAGCCATGCAGGCAAGAAGATAGTAGAGTCACATATTTAAAGTGTTGAGAGAAGAAAACAGAAAAAAGCAACCGAGAATTCTGTGCTCTGTGGAAGTATCCATCAAAATGAAAAATACTTTTTCAGAAAAGCAAAGATGGAAGGAATCTGTTGCCAGTAGACCTGCCTTGCAAGAAATGTTAAGCAAATTTCTTCAGAAAGAGGAAAAATTATATAGGAGAGAAACTCAGATCTACGTAAAGAAAAGAACATTGAACGAGGAATAAGTGAAGGTAAAACATAACTTTTATTTCACCTATTCTTAATTTATCTAACAGATGACAGTTGGTTAAAAATAATAGCAAAGATGTATTCAATTATGTATGATTATGTGTGTGTGTGTATATACACACACTTATGTATAAATAAAATGAGTGACAGCAATGACATAAGAGATGGGAAGGAGGAATTAGGAATACTTTGTTATTATGAGGTACTTGCACTACCTGTGAAGTGGTATAGTGTTATATGAAAGTGGACTTGTATTCATTGCATAAGTATTTTATATATAGACACAATTCTAGGGCAACCACTAGAATGCATATGTGTTATATATAGCTGTATACACATTATATATATGTATAGAGAGGGTGAGAGAGTAAGTGAGTTCCAGGACAGCCATTAACAAAAGTATAAAAAATAGAAGTATGATATACCCAGAAAGGAGAGTATATTAGACCATTCATTGCATTGCTGTAAAGAAATGCAGGAGGCTGGGTAATTTATAAAGAAAACAGGTTTATTGGCTGTCAGTTCTACAGGCTGTACAAACATGGCACCAACACCTGCTGGACGTCTGGTGAGGCCCTCAAGAAGCTTTTACTCATGGCAGAAGGCAAAGTGGGAGCAGGCACATCAGATGACGAAAATGGGAGCAAGCGGAGGGCGATGCCCCTTTTAAACAACCAGATCTCATGAGAAATCATTCACTATGGCGAGAACAGCACCAAGGGGAATGGTGCTAAACCACTCATGAGAAATCCACCCCCATGATCCAATCACCTCCCTCTAGGCCCCACCTTCAACACTGGGGATTACATTTCAAAATGAGATTTGATGGGGGCAAATATCCGAATGATATTGGAGACACAATAGAATAATATAAAGTGCTCAATTAAAACTGCAAAAGGCACAAAAAGAGTGAGACAAAAATAGGAACAAAGAAAAACGGCAATGAATAGAAAACTTAACAAATATTGTAGATATGAATCCAACTATATCAATAATCATGTAAATGTCAGTGATCTAAATACATCAATTAAAAGACAGATTATCAGAGTGGATTGAAAAATAAGACCCAGCCAGGTGCAGTGGCTCATGCCTGTAATCCCAGCACTTTGGGAGGCTGAGGTGGGCGGATCATGAAGTCAGGAATTCCAGACCAGCCTGGCCAACATAGTGAAACCCTGTCTCTACTAAAAATACAAAAATTAGCTGGGCGTGGTTGCGGGCACCTGTAATCCCAGCTACTCAGGAGGCTGAAGCAGGAGAACCACTTGAACCCAGGAGGTGGAGGTTGCAGTGAGCCGAGATTGTGCCACTGCACTCTAGCCTGAGTGACAGAGCAAGACTCTATCTCCAAAAAAAAAAAAAAGACCCAACTATTTGGGTCATAAATTGTCTACAAAAAATCCTCTTTAAATATAAAGACACATATAGATTAAAAGTAAAGGAGTAGAGAACAATATGCCATGACAACACTAATCAAAAGAAAGCTGAAGCATCTATACTAATTTCAAATAGAGGCCAGGCGCGGTGGCTCACACCTGTAATCCCACTACTTTGGGAGGCCGAGGCGGGCAGATTACAAGGTCAAGAGATCGAGACCATCCTGGCCAACATGGTAAAACCCTGTGTCTACTAAGAATACAAAAATTAGCTAGGCATGGTGGCACGTGCCTGTAGTCCCATCTACTCTGGAGGCTGAGGCAGGAGAATCGATTGAACCCAGCAGGCAGAGGTTGCAGTGAACCGAGATTGTGCCACTGCACTCCAGCCTGGACAACAGAGCAAGACTCCATCTCAAAACAAACAAACAAACAGACCAACAAAAACAGAGCAGACTTCAGAGCAAGAAAATTATCAGGAAAAAGAAGAGCATTACATAATGATAAAATGGTCAATCCTCCAAGAATAGACATAACAATTATGTCTCCAAGAAGATATAACAATCTTTAATGTCTACGCACTTAACAACAGAGCATCAAAATACATGAGGCAAAAACCGACAGAAATGCAAGGAGAGGCCAGGCACAGCGGCTCATGCCTGCAATCCCAGCACTTTGGGAGGCCAAGGCAGGTGGATCACTTAAGTACAGAAGTTTAAGACCAGCCTGGGAAATGTAACGAAATCCCATCTCTACAAAAAATAAAAAATTAGCCCAGCATGGTGGCTCATGCATGTGGTCCCAGCTACTCAGCAGGCTGAAGAGGGAGGATCGCTTGAGCCCCAGAGTTTGAGGCTGCAGTGAGTTGTGTATGCGCCACTGCACTCATCATGGGTGACAGAGAGAGACGCTGTCTCAAAAAAAAAAAAAAAAAAAAAAAAAAGCAAGGAGAAATGGATGAATCCACTATTATAGGTAGAGACTTCAATACTCCTCTATCAGAAATGGACAAATTCAGCAGGCAAAAACTCAGTAAGGATATAGTTGAACTCAATAGCACCATTTATCAATAAGAAGTAATTAACAAATACAGACTACTTCATTCAACAACAATGGAATACCCATTCTTCTCAATTTCAGATGAATATCACTATGATAGACTACATGCTGGCCCATAAAACACACCTAAACACATTTAAAAGAATAGAAGTCGGCCGGGCTCAGTGGCTCACACCTATAATGCCAGCACTTTGTGAGGCCGAGGCAGGCAAATCACTTGAGGTCACGAGTTCAAGACCAGCCTGACCAACATGGAGAAACCCCATCTCTACTAAAAATAAAAAATTAGCTGGGTATGGTGGTGCATGCCTATAATTCTAGCTACTTGGGAGGCTGAGGCAGGAGAATCTCTTGAACCTGGGAGGCGGAGATTATGGTGAACTGAGATCATGCCATTGCA